>NC_140173.1:128141895-128396895 GCF_963971535.1 Notolepis coatsorum
TACATACATACATACATACATACATACATACATACATACATACATACATACATACATACATACATACATACATACATACATACATAGATGTGGTTGTTTACAGCAAAACATTTTAGTGATTGAATGGGAAAATAAAATGGCATTTGAGCTGAAAGGGAACTGTCAATCAAGCGTGATCTGACCACACCCCCACAATCCAGAGAAATGGTCTGAACAGCCAGATGAGCTGTTTTAGCTGGGTTTAATAATAGTTATTAACGTTTTTTAATCATTCAAATTTGGCTGTGTGGTTAATAAAAAATTTTCGGTGGTGTGGCAAACTCCGAACACATTATTTATTATTGCTTTACCCGGACTTAAGTCACTGACTACATCACTAATGGGTAACAATTTTTTTCCGTAGCCGCTTTCTGGCAAGACGCTCTCTGATTGGCCGACGCCTGTTTCTACACTGGTTAAGCTTAGGCACTCTTTCGAAGTTGGTTAAGGTTAGAGTTTGTCTTAGAGCATGGCGATAGAACGGCAGGTAGTTTGCAGGCTGTTCGACGCGGAAATGGGCAAAGACACAGCTCGTCACACGATTGGGCAAACATGTCAGTGGCCAATCAGAGAGCGTCAGTCAGTGGCCAATCAGAGAGCGTCTGCCAGAAATGCGGCTACGGAAAAAAATAACGCAGCTCTTACCAGTTTGAAAATGCTGGGTGCTCAATTCACTGTGAACCTGGCAGCAAACTATGTAAATCCAGGAGGCTGCCATGTTTGTGACCCATGTCCCCTGACCTCTGACCTCTTAGTCTGACTCACAGGATGATGACTGTGTGTGTACACAGTAGGTCTCTCATCTCTGCAAGCTACTCTCTCATGATGGAAAACCATTGGCCGACACAGAGAGAGCTACAGTACTCTAACATTTCTTCTCTGACACTATTTCGCAAGGAGCATTTTGGGCTTAACGTCGCCCATAGACGACTGCGACATGTTTGAGAAAAACAAACCCAGAATGTTTTCTTACCCTATTGCACAAGGAGAATGGGTTCTGCCAGACGTTTCTCCTGTGCTGGCACAAGTGTGGAGATAGACCTGGCAATGCGAGACTACTGAATCTAGTCAAGATACCTCGCTAGATACCTTGATACCTAGATATATCGCTAGATACCTCAATACCTAGATACCCCACTAGATACCTTAATATCTAAATGCCTTGCTAGATACCTGGATATCTAGATACCTTGCTAGATACAGTACCTTGATATCTAGACACCTTTCTAGATACCTAGATACCTCACTAGATACCTTGCTAGATACCTTGTTAGATACCTAGATACCTTGATACCTCACTAGATACCTAGATACCTCGTTAGATACATTGATACCTCACTAGGTACCTCGCTATATACCTAGCTTGCTAGATATCTTGATACCTAGATGCCTTGATACCTAGATACATTGATACCTAGATACCTTGGTACCTAGATACCTTGATACATTATCTCTTTAACTGCACTCCCACCTCTCTTTACTTTGATGTCATCTCCTCTCTCATCACCCCTCTTCCTTTCCTTATCTGTTACTCAACTATATTGACATGTGCTATAGAAATACTCTCTCCTTCCCAACCTCCCTCTTTCTGCTCTCTGTTCCGCCCAACCTCTCTCCATTCTCTCTCTCCCTCTGCCAACTTCTCTCTCCATCTTAACTCCCCCCAACCTCTCTCCATTCTCTCTCTCCCTCTGCCAACTTCTCTCTCCATCTTAACTCCCCCTCAAATAAACTCTATCTCCCTCCAACCTCTTCTCCTCTCTCTCCTAATCCCTCTCTCTCACTGTCTCTCCCTCTCACAACCTATCTCCCTCTCTCTCCCTCCTTTTCTCTCTCTCCCTCCAACCTTCCCTCTATCTTCCCCCCCCTTCTCTCTCCCTCCATCCAACCTCTCTCTCTCCCTCCCTCCCACCCATTCTCTTCCTCCCTCCCACCCTCTCTGCCTCCTCCCTCCCACCCTCTCTGCCTCCTCTCTCTCTTCCTCCTCCCTCCCTCCCTCCCACCCTCTCTGCCTCATCCCTCCCCACCCTATCTGCCTCCTCTCTCTCTTCCTCCTTCCTCCCTCCCCCCCTCCCTCCCTCCCACCCTCTCTGCCTCCTCTCTCTTTCCTCCTGTCTCCCTCTCCTCTCTCTCTCAGGTGGAGGAGAACCGTAGCAGTTTGTTTTTTCTTCCTCCTCTTCCTTCGTTTCTTCCCCTTGACTCCTAACTGGTTTTTAAATGTGACGTCTCCCATCCTCAACATCCCTATGTCCGTGTTCTTCTTCACCGTGCTCATAGGTGAGTCTTGCACACAAATGTGGACACCTAAACATGACGTGCTCATTAGGGATGGGTACCGAATCAGGTACTTTTAAGGGTACCAACCGGAATCACGTCGGTAAGTACCGATTCATGTGAGATCCACCGCGTGCCACATTTCGGTACTGTAAAAAAAATTATAATATTTATATATTTTTCCGATGACGTCAACGTTTCGTTTACCGCTAAAAGAAACATATGAAGTGTGCCTCAGGTCAACGTTCACGCGCCCAATACACGCTTACCTAGGATTTGACTTGATTCCAACAAACAAAGCAGTCGGGGAAATGGCAAGCCGAAAAACGGTCGCAAGTGTTGTTACAAAAAAAAATATTACAACTGAGGTAGGTAGATTACATTTATAGAGACTAAAGTATAGAAAAAACGGACCGTTGGGTACCGGTATCAATTCACAGGTACCGGTACCAGCGTTTTAAATGTGAACGGTACCCAACCCTAGTGCTCATAGGTTAGACCGCACACGCATGTGGACACCTACAAATTTGTAGATGTGCATATAATCCTGCATGAGTGCATATTGTCACAGACCAGCCCTACTCAGTTTGATAAAACAGCTCTGTTCTATGGGTAACAGGCTGCCCTATACGTGCGTCTATGTGCATTTACGTGACGTAAGCTGGCGAGTGTAGTTCTCTGAGAGGACTGCGGATAAGTACAGCCATACAATCTAGCAAGAATTAAACCCATTTACAAGTCGAATTAAGTTTAGCAAATAAGGAAACGGATATAGAAAATTTCAAAGCACTCAAAAATGCCATTTTCATTATTTTGACAGATTTTATTTTTCTGCATTTATGAAGTATCTTCCCGCACACAGAGAGCTCGGACCCCAGAGGGTTTTAAAGGGTACAAAGCATTCAGAGGGTGAACTTATTCTTTTTCTATAATAAATGTCTGACCACCACTGACACCACCAGTGTGTCTGACTCTTAACTCATTCAGCGCCACAGGCCTAGAGCATCTTAGTTCGTACTGCGCCACCGCTCTAAGAGATAGGGCTGCGTGGCAGTGTTTGCGGGGCTATATCTATATTCTATATTATAGCTATGGATACAATACTATGGCTCATTTGACATCAACTATCCATCGTTCAATATGTGAAAAAGAATAAATGTTTTCATGTATACATTCGCGTGTTATACCGTGGTGAATATAAGTATAGTTTCAGAGTGATCCTGGCTAATTCCAGGAAACGGCGCTATGGAGAAATACGTGAATTTTACTAAAAGCGTTGGCGTTGCTCGCCTGGACACGCTACTATTTCCAAATCAAATGTATATAATAGGTATTATGTTTCATCATGAATGCATGAAAGGGGGGGGGGGGGGGTCGTTTTTTGATGTTTTGATCGTCACCAACGGCATACATTCTGGAGTATGTTACACATGTGAAATCATGGTTGGATCAAAGCAGGATTGATGTCATATAGTCCTTACCTTCACTAGGAGGTACCCAAAAAAGAATATTCCAATTGTCTGATCACGATTTCCAGTATTGGTGTCCATCGTGTCGCCAACATAATCCACCACAACACATGCATCGGGGGCATTGGACGTGTTTCAATGCCATCGAGTGAACCGCTAGACTCGCCTGACCAAGAAAACTGCGCCCGGAGACATTTGAATGTAACACTGTGTGTGAAAAAAAGATTTCGGTATTGCACTCTAGTGATCTCAGAGTGATTCCCTATGGTAACCCCGAGGTCCATGTGAGAGAAATGAATAAAATATTGAATACCTCAACATAAAGATTCCAAAACATTCCACCTCAACATAAACAGCCTAAAAAACAAATTGGATGAAATCAAACAATTATTCATTAATGGTAAGGCAAACATATTGTGCTTCTCAGAAACTGTAATTCTGTAAAAGATCCAGAGATAGAGTTTGAGAACTACTCAATAATCAAGAATGATAGGAACAAACATGGAGGTGGTGTCTGTATGTACATACATAAAGATACCAAATTCATCAACAGAACTGACCTGAATCATGAATCAATTGAAACTGTATGGGTGGAAATCCTATTCGAAAGGGCGAAATCCCTACTAGGTGACTCAATTTACAGACCGCCAGATTATAGTGGCTTTTATGATACACTTGACGGGTGTTTAGCTGGAGTTGAGGATGTAGACAAAATTATTATTGGAGACTGGAACACGGATATGCAATGAAAAGATGCACCCGTCTTCAAGTCATTCAGTAGGTTTTGTGATCTGCACGGCCTCAGCCAGCTAATCACCCAACCCACACGTGTATGTGAATCAACTCAGACTACCATTGACCTCATTCTGACCTCCGACAAGTCCAAGATCTCCAATAAAGGGGTTATAGCATGCAGGTTAAGCGATCATTATATGACATTCTGTACCCGCAAAAAGCTAAAACAAAAGGCCGGCTGTCACAAAACAGTCACATCTAGAGACCTCAAAACCTACTCTAGCGAGGCCTTTAACCTTGAACTGGAGAGCCTGGACTGGTCAGAAGAGCTCAGTGGTACATTAGTTGAAGAAACATGGCATGGTTTCAAAACCAAATTCTCAACAATACTAAACGACATGGCCCCCCTAAGAACCACCAGAGTAAAAAATCACGCTGAGCCGTGGATGCACTCCGAAATATTGACCACTATGAAAACCAGAGACAAAAAATGCTCTGAGTTTCGTAAAAGTCAGTCAAAGCTTACCAAAAGCTCGAGCAGTGAACTCCAAGTCCACGTGACTGAACTCAAACTGCAAAGAAACAGACTAAGAAATTACGTAATCTCCATGATCAAAACTGCAAAAAAGAATTTCATCAATGACAAAACTGAGGAAAACAAAAATAAATCATGTGAACTTTGGAAATTACTCAATAATCAACTAGGCTGCAGTAAAAAACTTAAAACCAGATTTTCAAACATAAACATAAAAACGGACAACACGCTCATCACAGACAAGCTGGATGTGGCCAATTACTTAAACATTTTCTTCACAAACATAGCCACAACACTGGTAAATAAACTACCCTCCCACTCAGGGCATTTTGGGGTAGAACACATCATAGCCTACTACAATAACCTAGGGGTCCGCAAAGACGATTTCAAACTAGAAATGGTAACAACAGCTGAGGTACTCAAAAAACTGAGCGCCCTCCAACCTAACAAGGCCACTGGCCATGACAATATCCCCTCCAAATTCCTCAGAGATTCAGCAGCCGCCATCACCCCAGTCATCACACACAATAAACCTCTCCATAAAACAGGGACACGTACCCAAATACTTCAAAATTGCTAAAGTTACCCCCCTGCACAAAAAGGGAAGCAAATTAGACCCAGGCAACTACCGCCCTGTTTCTATTCTTACCTCCATCTCGAAAGTCATGGAAAAAAGAGTCTACGAACAGGTCGAAAAGTACCTCGCGGAGAAAAATCTAATCTACGAATTCCAATCTGGCTTCAGAACATCCCACTCCACTGACACATGCCTTCTCTATTTGAACGACCACATCAAACAAGAGGTGGACGCGGGAAAATACTGCAGCAATTACAAACATCACAAAACAAACTGGTCAGACTACTGCTTGACCTTACTCCTAGAGCCCACTTTGACAACCTAGGATGGCTTAGAGTAGACGACAGAGTACAGCAACTTGCAATGGGCCTGGTCTACAAGATACACTACACGACTAAGGTACCCATGTACTACATGTCAAAATACTTCCCAAAGGTCAGTGAATACCACGACCACAACACCAGAGGGAGCTCCACAAATCATGTTAAACCCAGATTCGGCTCAAACAAGGGACTAAACACGTTTCGCAATTATGCCACATCAATGTGGAACGCCCTACCCACAGCTGTAAAGGAATGTAAATCACTAGCCACTTTCAAAACCTCTCTCAAAGAGCACCTACGGGTGACTGCAATTCCGAAACTGGCCCCTGTAAATGTCCTAACCCAACCCCCTCCAATGTACAGTAAATGTCCTAACCCAATAATACACGAGACCCTCTTCTTGGGACCAAGTAAGGTTTCGTCGATAATCCAATGTACAGTTACCCCCCCACCCCACCCCACCCCAGTTACAGGTTATAACTGTACAGTTATTCTACCCACCCCACCCCACCCACCCAACCACCTCCAATGTACAGTTTCCCACCACCCCACCTACCCAACCTCCTCCAATGTACAGTTTCTTCATCAAATGTATATACTCTCTTTTTTAGACTATTTTTGTATCACAAACAATACTGTATTTGTAAATCTGGTATGTCATAAATGTATAGATGTAGCAGTATTGTCTATCTGTATGTCATGTATGTTATATATGTTATGATGAATTGAAAATGGGGGACCCTGATGTAAACAAGATGAAAGTCTTTCTCTGGTTTGCATCCCCTTAACAATTGTGTGTATTGAGCTGTACTGTATTGTACCCATTCTGCAATCTGTTAATACAATTTTCAATCAATCAATAAAAGAAATAACGATGAAAACCCGACTATACTCGGGTTTTCGGGGGTCCTGGCGCTCAACGCATGACGAGATAACCCGACTATCCTGGGGTCTGGCACTGATTGAGTTAACCACCAAAACCGGCACGGACTATAACATATGACTGATTGATTGATTGATTGAAAAGTTTATTAACAGATTGCAGAATGGGTACAGTACAGTCCAGCTCAATACATACAATTGTTAAGGGGATGCAGACCAGAGAAAGACTTTCGTCTTGTTTACATCAGGGTCCCCCATTTTCAATTCATCATAACATATATGACATACATGACATACAGATAGACAGTACTGCTACATCTATACATTTATGACATATCAGATTTGCAAATACAGTACTGTTTGTGATACAAAAGTGTCCAGAAAAGGAGTGTATATACATTTGGCGTAGAAACTGTACATTGGAGGAGGTTGGATGGGTGGGGTGGGGTTGGGTGGGTTGGGTGAGGGCTGTACATTGGAGGTGGGGGGGGGGGGTTGGGTAGGGGACACATACACATTTTACACTGTACATTGGAATACTGACAAAGCCTTACTTGGTCATTTACTGTACAACTAGGTTAGGACATTTGTAGGGGCCAGTTTCGAATTGCAGTCTCACGTAGGTGTTTTTTGAGAGTGTTTTTGAAAGTGGGTAGTGATTCACATTCCTTTACAGCTTTAGGCAGGGCGTTCCACATTGATGTGGCATAATTGCGAAACGTGTTTAGTCCCTTGTTTGAGCCGAATCTGGGTTTTACATGATTTGTGGAGCTCCCTCTGGTGTTGTGATCGTGGTATTCACTGACCTTTGGGAAGTATTTTGACATGTACATGGGTACCTTGGTCGCGTAGTGTATCTTGTAGACCAGGCCCATTGCAAGTTGCTGTACTCTGTCGTCTACTCTAAGCCATCCTAGGTTGTCAAAGTGGGCAGGGGTGAGGTGGGTTCTAGGAGTAAGGTCAAGCAGTAGTCTGACTAGCTTGTTTTGAGATGTTTGTAATTTGTTTTTTAGTGCCTTTGAGGTGCTTTGGTACGTCGTATAGCATGCCAGTTAGGGTACAGTCCCTCACTTGCACCTTGTGCATACCGTTTATTTGTCTCATATTCTTACATTCATATTTTATTTGATTGCCTATAATTATGTCTTTCTTCTATTACCTTGCCCATACCTGTACCTCCCCTTCCCCATGCTGCTATGACGCCCGACTTTCCCCAAGGGGATCAATAAAGGAATATCTTATCTTGTTTTGTTGTGGCATGCTGATTCTTGGAACCCTTCGGTGTTCAGTTGTATATTAAAAAGATGAATGACTAACTATTTATAAATAGACAACCATCAAACACTAAACGTTAGTGGGGAGAGAGTCCCTTCATGGTGATTTTGCGTCCGTCCATTACTGGCATGGTCCTCCACACTCTTCGTCTCCAGCTTCCCTAAAAGCCCCTAGACTCTGGCTGATTTGTAACAAAATGTCTAGAGAGTGGTCAGACTGTCAGAAGAGAGCCTGATCCACCCTTTAAAGGTCCATAAGCACCAAAATAATGAGTGTTTTATGTTTCTGTGTAGACTTCATAGGGGCACTTTAGGCAGAATTAAGGTACGGTAATTGTGTAGGCTAATAAAATCGACCCTGTTTCTTTGGGGTAGTGATCTATGGGGAAATGTTCCAGGGAAGCGCCAGTGACGTCAGCGAGTTCGCGGATACTGTCGTTAGCTTTATAGCAACATTATCTGATAGCATAGTCCCCACAAAGAAGGTGCAGGTTTTCCCAAACCAGAAACCGTGGGTTGACAGTACTATCCGAGCAGCTCTGAAAACTCGCACCACTGCTTATAACCTGGGCAGAGAGTCATGAAACATGGAGGAGTATAAGGCTACAGTCTATACTATACGCAAGGCTGTAAAGCTTGCTAAGAGGTCCTACGCTGACAAAATGGAGGCACAAATGGCACAGAATGACACAAGAGGCTTATGGCGAGGGCTACGGACGATAACTGACTACAAAGTCAGCGCCCGCTCAATGGGGAGTGCCGACGCCTCTCTCGCGGACCAGCTCAACTCCTTCTACGCTCGGTTTGGTGCAGACAGTGGCGACGCTAGCTCACTGGCTAACGACGTCACTGACGCGCCGGCCGTCGTGGACGGGGGGGGGGGGGGCATCCGCGGGGGGGTGGGGGCACTCTCTCATTGAAGGAACACAGTGTGAGAAGAGCATTTATGCGGGTGAACACCAGAAAGGCAGCTGGCCCAGATGGGATAACAGGACGTATACTTTAGTCCTGTGCTAACCAGCTAGCCCCAGTGTTCACCACCATATTTAGTCTATCTCTGGCGGAATCCGTGGTCCCTGCCTGTTTCAAGGTGTCTACTATAATCCCGGTACCAAAGAAATCCTCCCCAACAGGTCTTAATGACTACAGACCGGTGGCACTCACCTCTGTGGCCATGAAATGTTTTGAGAGGCTGGTTAAGGATTACATTTGTGCCTCCCTCCCCAGCGATATGGACCCTATGCAATTTGCATACAGGCCAAACAGGTCCACTGACGATGCGGTCTCCCAAGTACTGCACAGCACCCTCTCTCACCTAGACTGCCAGAAGGGGGGCTATGTGAGACTGTTGTTCATTGACTATAGCTCAGCGTTCAACACCATAGTCCCCACCAGACTGAACACACACACACACATGCTGCACACGCTCACACTTATGGTCACTTTACACAATGAAAGGTCACTTTAAAAAAAACAAGAACGGGAGTGGTTCTTGTATAGTAAACAGAAGGATAGCAAGCTAGCATAAGGACACATAGTATAACTGTAGATTGTATAGTATAGCATTGTATATTAGTGTACATAAGACCCAGTGCCTCGTCCGTAGCTAACAGTGTATCAAGTCAAGTCAAGTCAAGTCAAGAGTTTTAATTGTCACGGCATACAGGTATACAATGAAATGCGGGTGGTCTCGCCCGCAACGATGTGCAATACAGTGGTACAACATATAATAGAATAAAAAAATAAAAAAACAACATTGTGCAGTGAACAGGTAACAGGTAACATGGAGTGACATCTCGGTATCTGTACATAGTTATTTACAGAGCATATGGGACATGCTAGTTAGCTTTGGTAGTGCAATACACTGTTCCTGTTATTCTAATTTAAAGTGTCCTTTCCTTTTGGCCATAAGTGTGCGTGTGTGCGACATGAGTGTGTGCCCGCTCATGTTAAAGTGTTAAGTGGCTGCTCGTGTGTGAGCGTGCACAGCGTGCGTGTCGTGTGTGTGTTCATGTGTGCTTGTGTGTGGATAGTTCAATGTTCTGAGCACTCAATGTTCATTGTTCAGGGCTCTGATGGCCTGGGGGGTATTGCACTATCACAGGACCTAGCATGTCTTACCATGCTTTTGTAAAACTCATGTACATATACCTGATATGGCTTTACTCTTATTACTTGTATTATTGCACATATGTCGCATTCTCATCCTATTGGATTCTTATTATTGTATTATTGTATTATGCACAATCGTTGCGGGCAAGACCCCCCGCATTTCACTGTATACTTGTATCCTGTGACAAATAAAACTCTTGACTTGACTTGACTTGACTACTATCCCACAGTATTTGGCCTACCTGAAATGACAGAATTGGAAATAAAAACGTTGGTTTTATTCAAACCTTTAACTGTCAAGTGAAAACCGGCCCCCCCAGAAATCTCAAAACCATTTGGGGACCTATTTTAATCTCTCCATGGCCCAGTGTTGCACCCTGAACCAGTGCTTGAAACCCCTCTTTTCTCCCCTCACTTTACTCACCACATACAGTATAGCTTAATCTGTGTGAATATGAACTCCATCCTGTTGCACGTGCACACATATTGCACACACACACACACACACACACAAACCTCCCTCCCTCTCACCTCTCCTTTATTCCTCCTCTTCCCCAGGCCTCATCCCTTATAACTTCATCTGTGTGCGTACGGGCTCCATGCTGTCCAAGATCTCCTCGCTAGATGACATCTTCTCCTGGGGCACGCTGGCCCAGCTCCTGGCCATTGCCTGTGCGGCCCTCCTCCCCGGAGCCCTGATCCGACGCTACAGCCACGAGCACCTTGAGCGGGACGACTTAGACTGCAACGGACACGGTCAGTCTACAGTCAAGGAGAAGACCAGCTGATTCAGAAGCAAAAGAGACTTTGGGGGTTGGGGTGTATCTTAGAGCTAGTATAACTAGGTCAACAAGTCACATCAACATACTCCTCTAGTAAAAAGGCTATCCTTCGCCAACGAAGTTCTTCAGAATGGGCTTTATCTGCATTGCTGGTAGGTACGGGTGGTTCTTCACCCTGAGAGGAAGCTTTAGTTTCTGCTAGTTCCCCTAGTATAGCATGAGATCCAGAAAAAAGGGCAGGGTAAGCATTGGGATTTGCAAATGGTACAGAATCTGTGTGGATAACATAGGAAGCTTTAAGGAACTTAAGTGTCGGCATAAAACATTTGTTGGTCACCATTGTGTACTTAAAACTCAAAATATCATTGAGCTTGCCCTCATATACAAAGAGTGTTGAGAGTCTGTAACCCAGGCCTATAGGATTCTTTAGGGAAGTGTTTCTTAAACTACAGGTCTTAATACAAAAGGGTGTATTTGTGGTGGGTCCCCACATGACAATCAGTATGCACATCCTTTTAGACAAAATGTGCATAGTTCCCATGCAAAGCTTACAATGCTTTAGCTTAACTTGTTTCTTATACCTGTGTGCGCGAAGCACTGGTGAGGGGGTCTGTCTGTCTATGTGTCCGTGCCATCATACCTACAGTTTTGATCCGATTTGGATGCTGACTGTAGGCCAAGGACCAGAATATTTTTCTAATCGGTCAACGACAGGTATTTTATTACATTTCCATCATTGCCCGTTGAAATCAATAATGAGGGTAAACATAAACACAAGAGGGCGCTACTACACAAATGTTCACTAGTGTAATCAGCTCTCTGGCAACACTTTACAAAGTGCCAATGCCCAAGTCAAAAAATAGGGCAAGGAAAGTAGGGGGGGAGGGGGAAGAGGGGATGAGGGAAAGTAGGGGATAATGGACCTAATTTAATCTAAAACTAACTGATGGGGAAAGCCTTGGTGAAGAGGTGTGTTTTTAGAGCGGATTTGAAGGTGTCCAGGGTTGGGGCGTTGCGGATTTCGGGGGGGAGAGAGTTCCAGAGGGTAGGGGACGCTGAAGGCTCTGTCCCCAAAAGTCCGTAACCTGGTGCGAGGGATGGAGAGGAGACCTAGATCAGAGGATCGTAGGTTCCGGGATGGAGTGTACTGGTGGAGGAGATCAGACAGGTACCGGGGGGCGAGGGCATGGAGGGATTTGTAGGTGAGGAGCAGGAGTTTGAAGGTGATGCGGAACTTGACTGGGAGCCAGTGGAGGTGGATGAGGGTGGGGGTGATGTGCTGCCAGGGCTTGGTGTGAGTGAGAACCCTGGCAGCTGAGTTCTGGACATACTGGAGCCTGTCCAGGGCTTTGCTGGGTACCCCGAACAGGACTCCATTACAGTAGTCCAACCGGGAGGTGACAAATGAGTGGATCAGGGTCTCCGCCACAGAGTCTGAGAGTGAGGGTCGGAGACGGGAGATGTTCCTGAGGTGGTAGAAGGCAGACTTGGTGACAGATTTGATGTGGGAGTGAAATGAAAGTGTGGAGTCAAGGGTGACGCCCAGGTTACGGACTTCGAGAGACGGGGAGATGGAACAGCCGTCAACGTGGAGGAGGAGATCTCCAACCTTCCCGAGCAGTGCCTTGGGGGCCACAACCATGAGCTCTGTCTTTTTGCTGTTGAGTTTAAGTAATTTGGTTCAGTATTTAATGTTCACTGTTGGAAAATTGTCCTCTGTGATCTTGTGATCAGGAAATACCCACATGAAATGTGTATTCTAAGTTGATAAATCTAGTGATCTTTGAACAAATTTTTTTATTTTCCCTTAGTTACAGCAAGATTGTGTTAGCTAGGCAATGTTGTGTTTAAAGATGAGGTATTTTGATTATTTAATAATTAGACTATTTGGCCAAATGAGACGGCTGGCAAAAAGTAGGGGCAGAAGCATAGAGTTTCTGGAGAAGGAGAGAATCAATGATGTACTTAATGCACCACTGACTACCTGTGTGGAGGCCTCTCGTGCTGCCTGTGAAGGTTTCCTTAACTTCTTCATTGATAAGGTCTCCTCCATTAGGGCTTTTATTTCACCTCCTGCTCACGACCCCTCCGTTCTTGTCCCCAGCCCCGCTGTATTTGACACATTTGTGCCCATGACGCCGTCTTCCTTACAGGAGGTCATTGCCTAAATGAAGCCCTCGGGCTCCCCAAACGATGCTGTTCCACCTCGACTCTTTAAGGAAGTCTTCCCAGCTGTTGTTATATTCTAGCTGTACTTAACATTATGACTAGTAGCCTGTCCTCTGGTGTGGTCCCGGCACTTTTTAAACATGCGGTTGTGTAATCAAGATCAAGATCAAGAAGCCTGGGCTTGATCCTGCAGCCATGTCGAACTGTAGGCCCATATCTAAACTGCCATTTTTATCAAAGATCCTCGAGAAAATTGTCTATATTCAGCTAATGAATTTTTTAAACGAGCACAATATTCTCGAGGTTTTCCAATCTGGTTTTAAATCCCTGCACAGCACTGAGTCGGCACTTTTAAGAGTTTAATGACATATTTTTAGCTACTGATTCCAGTGACTGTGTTTTCCTGGTCCTGTTAGACCTGTCGGCCGCATGACCTTTTAATTGGCCGCCTTGAACAGTGGGTGGGCATCAGAGGCATAGCCCTTGAATGGTTCAAGTCCTACCTGGCAGATCTAACTTTTTGTGTTAGGCTTGAGGACTCTGTGTCCTCTACTGCCCCCCTATTGTATGGTGTACCTCAGGGCTCGATACTTGGCGCTGTCCTTTTCTCTATTTATTTATTTATTTATTGCCCCTTGGTTCCATCCTCAGAAAGCACGGTATTCCTTTTCACTGCTACGCTGATGACAGCCAGATTTATATGCCACCAAAAAAGTCTGGCTCAGAAAGACATTACACATAGTGGAGGAGATACAAAAACAAGGAGGTAGTGCGGTATTGATTAGTGTAATGGAGGTACCGCAGTATATCCACAGTCACGAGGTACAAGTCGTGAAGTGGCTGTGGACGTTAAGCGGTACTGCAAGTAAACTCACTCCCCAGAGGCATCCAGACCCGGAAGCAAGAAGTGAATTCACTTCTTGCTTAGTGGTCTGTGATGCCGCCCGCGACGCGGGCGTCCGGGGTTCAACTCCCACTCAGGGCGATCCCTTAACAGGGGTCGAATCGACTAAAACACAACGCAGACAAGATCACACCGGCTACATTAGCCTATATGCAGAAAAAGCATTCGACAGTGTGAGTTGGACATTTTTATATAAAACATTGATGAGATTCAGACTAAACGGGAGGGCAATGAAGATGATCAAGGCGCTATATCAAGAACCGACAGCGAGGGTTAAGGTGAATGGCAGCCTGACGGATAGAATCAGATTAGAGAGGGCTACCAGACAGGGATGTTGTCTATCACCAACGCTCTTCGCAGTTTTCATAGAACCACTGGCACAACTGATCAGACAGAACGAGGACATCAAGGGAGTAAGGATAAAGGGAACGGAATATAAACTAGGCCTATTTGCGGACGACGTGATAGTATACATGAGACAACCAGACAAGAGCTTCCCGGCACTGATGGATCTACTGAAGGAATATGGCCACTACTCAGGATACAAACTAAACGTGACAAAGACACAGACCTTAGCATGGAACTATACCCCAACGACGGAAATTAGGGAACAGTACGGGATAAAATGGGACATGGACAAGATTAAATACTTAGGGGTGAACATCACGAGAGGGGTGGGGAAACTGTTTGAGGCGAACTATACACAGATAAATCAGAACATCAAGAGAGACTTAGAGAGATGGACAGTAATGCCCTTGGACTTCAATTCAAGAATAGAGGTCATTAAAATGAACATACTATCAAGATTACTGTACCTGTTCCAGTCGCTACCGATACAAATACCACAGAATCAATTCAGGGAGTGGGACAGACTGATATCGAGGTTCATATGGGCGGGGAGAAGATCACGGGTCAGATATAAAACACTACAACTACCAAAGGAAGAGGGAGGGATGGCAGTACCCAGCCTACAAGATTATTATTATGCAGCACAACTGAGAGCAGTGACGTGCTGGTGTAACGACAGATATGAGGCAAGATGGAAAGACATTGAAAAAGAAGGGGAGGGATACAAGATACAAGCTCTGGTGGGAGATAGGGAACTATTCAAAGAAAAGGAGGGACTGTTAGATCCAATCACCAAATGCACCTTGACCATATGGAACAGAGTAGTAAAAACACACAAATTGGAGAAACAGACAGGGGTTCTGAGATGGGTAGCACATGACAAGAGATTCAAGCCAGGGAGGTTGGACCACGGATTCAGGAGGTGGGAGAGGGGGGGGGGGGGGGGCAACAGCGATATGCAAAATGATAGAGAAGGGGGAAATGCAAACATTACAAAAATTAAAGGAGAAATTTGGACTAGAAAACAGGGACCACTTCAGATATCTACAGATTAGAGATTACTATAATAAAGAAATAAGAGGGGGCAAGGACGAAGAACAGAATGGAATAATTAGGATGATAGTAAGGGCATACGAAGGAGGGAAAGGAAGGGTAATATCAGCACTGTACCGGGCTATAATGACCAGCAAGGGACACACGACAGACTACATAAGGGAGAAATGGGAGAGAGAACTAGAGATAGGAATAACAGGGAAGGAATGGGGTAACATATGCGAGGTGCAACATTCAACAACAGGATCGAGGATATGGAAAGAGTTTGGATGGAAAAACATAATCAGATTCTTTATAACCCCAGAGTTGAAGGGAAAATATGCACCAACACAAAGAGCATGCTGGAGGATGTGTGGGAAGGAGGGGGCAAATCACACGCACATATTCTGGGGATGTCAGAAGCTGAAGGGGTATTGGGAGGCGATAGGGGAGGCAATGATCAGAATATTAGGATACGGATTACCACAAACGGGACTGGTGCTTTACTTAGGGGACCTGACACACAAGGGAATACAGGGGGGGACAAGTATTTAATAAAGATAATGTTGATATCGGCCAGAAAAGCAATAACGAGACTGTGGTACAAGGAAGACCCACCGACAATAGCACAATGGGTAGGAATAGTAGAGGAGATACAGGATATGGAGAGGATAACGCACATGCTGAGGCTACAGGAAGAGAAATTTGGGGAAAGATGGGGAAAGTGGGAGGATTATAAAGGGAACGAAAACGACATCACAGAGGAAGAACCAAATGCAACACAAGAGGGCGAAGGGTAAAGGAGGAAAGAAGTTCAAGGAGGGTCTCTGAACCCATGTCACACACTTTTGCTTTAGTTAGTATTCTCTAATTAAATTTTTTTTGGGTATTACAATTGTTTTATGTTTTTTGTACTTTATTATTTATGTCTGTTTAACAGTGTTGTATTAATATTCAGGGATGATGTGGTTTGTATATGGGTGAATCAAAAGGCAAAGAGAAATTTAATAAAAAAAAAAAAAAAGGATAAGGGAAGAAAGAAGTTCAAGGAGGGTCTCTGGACCCATATCACACATGTATGCCTTAGTCAGTATTTAATTTTTTTGAGTAGGTATTATATTTGTATACCTGTTTAAGGGCGGTACACAATCAGTCTTTGTATTAAGTACCTGGAAAAACAACTGAAGTGGAACCAGATAACTAACCATGCTAACCATGTAACCATTTATGTGCACTGCATTCTTTCTTATTGTGTTGTTAGTTTCATTTTTGTGTAAGTGTTGTTTGTCTATAAATGTTAATAAAAATTTAAGTTAAAAAAAATAAAAAGTCTGGCTCCTTTTCCATAGAGCCGCTGACCAAATGTCTCAATGACATTAAGTCCTGGATGGCATTGCATTTTTTTAAATGTTTATGTCAAACCAATAGTAAAGAACTTAGGTGTAAAAATGTACCCAGACCTTAAATTTGACAGCCAGATCAAGGCCGTGGTCAAATCAAGCCCATCCTACAGGCGCAGCATTTTGAAGCAGTAATCCATGCATTTATGACTACTAGGCTGGATTACTGCAATGCACTCTATATAGGGGTGAGTGTATCCTCAGTGGCTCGCCTTCAGATGGTGCAGAACGCCGCTGCGCGTCTTTTAACTGGCACTCGTAAATATGACCACATCTCACTGATTTTATCCTCACTCCACTGGAGTGGAGTGCACTTTAGGATTAATTCTAAAATTATTTTATTTGCTTTTAAAGCTCTTCATGACCTTGCCCCACCCTACCTCTCTGAGCTGTTGCAGTTCTATACACCTTCTCGCTCTCAGGTCAGCTGACCAGCTGCTCCTTGTAGTGCCTAAAACTAGGCGTAAGCTCAGGGGGGACCGTGCCTTCTCCGTTGTCGCCCCCAAAATGTGGAACGAGCTGCCGCTGCAGATTAGGCAGGCCTCATCCCATTTGAAAGGCCTCCTTAAGACCCACCTTTTCACTCTGGCTTTCGACACCATGTAGCTTGTTGATTTTATGATCTTATTGTTTTACTGTGTTATTATTGTATCGTTTTGTTACTGTGTCCTTTGCTTTTAAATATTTTTAAGTACTTTCATCTATTTAAATTTTTATTGTTGCCTATGTTTTCCTTTTTAGTACTCTTGTTCTTTTATCTATTTTTAGTGCTGCTTTATAGTTTTTTTTAATATGCTCCCTCTGTACAGCACTTTGTGCCCCTGTGGCTGTGCGCTTTATAAATAAAGTTGGATTGGATTGGAGAATCCACTTCCATTCTTTTTTTACAAGTGAAATCCTTGCAGATTTAAGAGACCATTCAGGACTGTAGAAGTAGAATTGAATGTGGTGCATTATCAAGTGCACCATTATGGTTCCTATACTGAGACGTTCCAGTGGTTCTGTGAGTGAGTGAGTGGTGAATGAGCAGACTGCACACCAACAGAAAGGTCAGTGTGTGTAACCGATGCTTCTTGACTAAATGGTTAGTTGAAGTACTTGTGAATGAGCAGACTGCACACCAACAGAAAGGTCAGTGTGTAACCGATGCTTCTTGGCAAAATGGTTAGTTGAAGTACTTATCGGTCACAGGAGTCTTCAGCCATGTTGAAAGGCGATCCATTTTGTTCTCTGATGAAACAAACGTTTTGTTGACAGTTGACCCAGTTGCACTGTCGGCTCCTTCAGGATAGGATAACACCACTAGCATCATTCAGCAAAGATAGCGTTAACTCGGCCTATAGACTGTACCAGAGATTATATTACTTAATATATATATTTATTTATTTGTATCTACTTTTTCTCCCATTTTTTATTTTTCTCATCCCAATTTCGTATTATCCAATTCTACCCTCCCCTGTCTCGAACGCTGTTAGGCCATGCCTCCCACTGGTCGGCTGCAATGTGGACAAAGCCTTGCATCACGTGTCCCCTCCGGTACTCGAGGAAGCAGCCGTTGCATCTTTTCACCTGCACAGCGCGATCTCTCAGCGGTGGGGGTCTGCGTGGGAGGGACACGCCGCCCCCGTTGCTTCCTGATTCTGCTTCGCAGGCACACCAACAGACCTGTAGGAGTCGCTGTCCACAACGTCCGATCCCCACCCACCAGCTTCCCACCCCCTAACACTGCCAATTGCGTTAGTATGAACGACCAGCCAAGCTGGTAGCAACGCTGAGAGACTTTCTATTTAGTGTAATACGTTTGTGTCAAAAGGACTGCCAAGCTGCAGCGCCCTATGGTGGTAGACAGGTTAGCTTGTTTGAAGGAGTGGGAATCATTTTGCACTTCATGTTCATGCTCATTAGGGTGACTGAAATATGCTCAAATGTTAATCTGTTGAAAAGAAAAATGCACTATTTATTTTTCATTCAGTGTTAAAGGTTGAATCTGTAATGCCATCAAACAGCAACCTCTAGGCAAGACCTATCTTCTTGGTATTGCACTTTTTTTTTTGTTTTGGTCTGATGTGTGGGTTGGAGTTGAGTGGGGATATGGGAGGGGTTGGTATCACTGGCCATACCTCAGGTTCTAAGAGAGGTTTGGAGAAATGCACAGTATAATACGTTATATATATAGCTATAATATGGCATATATTATAATAAATCTAGTTATGATATATATATATATTAACTTGTTATACAGTGAATATCTCAGACCTCTCTTGGCAGAGCCTGTGATATGGCCCGCATTAGCAACCCCTCCCCTATCCCCACACATCAGACCAAAACAGAACATGTAAATACCATGCAAAACCATTTTACCTAGAGGTCACTGTTTGGCTGCTGGTGGTCTGCAGGTGTGGAATATGTTAAGAGGAGACCTCCTCATAAAGACATCCCCCACCCCTATTGTCCTCTCCCCTCCCCTCTCCTCCTCATAACATATTCACACGGGCAACAGTCAAATGTAGCTTTTGTGAAAGAAAAAATACTGTAACTTTAAAAGTGTGATGTGTTATTTTTGGTCTTGTTTTCGTCTGTCATGTTTTCACATATGGTATGTATGGTTTACATGGGATTAAAGCCACAAATTGTACACAAAGGAGTAAATTCACCCTGCAGTGTCTGACAAAAGTGATGCAGTGGAGGATATACAGTATGTAGATCTATGTAGTATCTTTCTTTGGGCACGAATACACCCACATACTATTAGTCTAATTACCTTGGGAACAAACAGTCAAAAGCACATATTGGAACGCAGATAATGTTATTTATTTGTATTTTTTAGCTATTGCCTACCATTTAAGGTATGAATATCTGGAAAGACAACCCCGCTTCCGAATTTGGCTACTACATATTATTGTTGTTACCATCTTAAATGACACCGGCAAGATATTAATTCACTGTCCTAATACTAGTGCTCTTGACTGTATGTACTGTGGTGTTTCCAGCAGTATAACTACCTCCAGTGTACCCAACCTCCTCCACTACTGAAGATACACACTGCAAAAGTGTGTATCTTCCTCTTTCTCCGTCAGTCAGGTTATTTAATCAGGGTTGGAATCCCGGAAGTACATTTTCTTTTGAATTGGAATTGTGAAGCGGCAGGCCGGCAGCCATACAAGACATTCTCGTTTCACATCAATCATTAGTAAATATATTGCAGTATCAAGACTTTTAAGTGGACATAGTTAAAGTAAACGGACCCAACCCTGCTCTAGTATATATTTCCATGCATGCCACTACTTCTGGCGGGTCTCTACATGACAACAGTATAATGTCCACACATAAATCAAATCAAATGTATTTGTAAAGCCCAAAATCACAAGGTAATGCCCCCATGGGCTGTACAAGTCTTCTTTGAACAAGTCAAGAAGAAACATCACAATAAATCAAGAACAAATAACCGCCATAAAATCCAAATATGCGACACTCCCAGACATTCCCCAATGAAGATGAGGAAAAACTCACAAAAAACCTAGCAATAGGGGGGGGGGGGGGGGGAGCACCACAGGCGACGTGGAGGAGGGCTGTTCAAGGGATCCCGCAACTTGGTCGTTGGTGATAATATAGTGTTGCTATGGATGATAGATGGGTGGAGAATAAAACAGGTGAATAGTTGGTATGTATGTACGTATACATGGAATAAAACATACTGTATATGTAATAGCAACTAAGGTACATAAGCACATTTTAGATTTTTTTTTTTATAAAATAGAGCTAAAGTAATTTAGTTTTTTCTTTGTTTACTCAGTTTATTTGATCAGGAACAGTGCATATAAATCAACAGTTATACATTTATAAATGAATAAAAAAAAAAAAACTGTAAATATGCCAACAGCTAGTTTTCAGTTGTAGTCCCTGGGCTAGATGTTTATGCCAGAACTAAGCATGGCACTACTTCTGATGGGTCCCTACATGACAACAGTATATTATTTCCATGCATGGCACTACTTCTGATGGGTACTCCCTACATGACAACAGTATATATTTTCACAAGCCTGGGATGGGTGACATACTTGTCTTAACACTTTAACTGCCGAAAACGCCGGAACTCGTCATTCCCCGCCATGCTCAAGTTGCCGAGGACGCCGTAACTCGTCTTTGATATCAATATTTCAAAAATCTGTGATCGAAATCATATTTCCGTTCTGGAGCCTTGACACACAGTGCTGATCTCCTCTCAACCCTCTAGCGGTTCAAGAGCGCCATCTGGTGGCCGATCGGCAGATCGAAACCGGATATCAACCTTTGAACCGGCAGGACTCACTCCATAGACCACTACACTTCCGCGTTACATTGAAATCGGGGAGGAGATTGCGGGGGGAGCATATGAATGAATGTGGACGAGAGCAGTGATGTAAGTGGTTGCCTATACGGCTGTGGGGGTGCTAGAGACATGATCGAATAGACGTTTATGCGCCTAACTAATCGATCAGAACTAAATCGGCAGAGAAAAAGCCCATTTTAAAGCACCTATTCCGCATGGACATGCGCAGAGTGCCCATGGAGTCTGGACGACGCGAGATGACGCTCGAATGAATGTGGACTGTTCTATCAGAGGGGGGAGCTTCGGTGGCCAGTGTCCTTTCAGCCGAACAGGATAATGAAAAAATGATCCCACTAAATGGCCAGACGCGTCTTATGGCGACATCTACAATTACCTCATTGAGTCTCCAGGTAGACCAATGTTTATATTTAAGTGCAGCGGTCTGTAGCCACTTACATGACCATCGAAGCTCCCCCCTCTGATGGAACAGTCCACATTAATTCGAGCGTCATCTCACGTCGTCCAGACTCCATGGGCACTCTGCGCATGTCCATGCGGAATAGGTGCTTTAAAATGGGCTTTTTCTCTGCCGATTTAGTTCTGATCGATTAGTTATGGCTCACGCCGTGTTCAGGAGAGCGAGGCGCATAAACGTCTATTCGATCATGTCTCTAGCACCCCCACAGCCGTATCGGCAACCACTTAGATCACGGCTCTCGTCCACATTCATTCATTTGACCCCCCCGCAATCTCCTCCCTGATTTCAGAATCCCGGAAGTGTTGCGGTGGTCTATATGGGGTCCGGGCACTCGCTAATGTTAGAGAGACTCTGTCTTCACACAGTGAACATCGATCGGTGGAAATAACTCGAAAAAACAACATGATTTGGACGTATATACTATTATACAACCTGGAAATAGATCGGGCATTTCAACATCCCATAATCGAAAACTGTCTACTCCACGCTGATCGCCCAACGGCCCGAGGAGACTGGGGTGAGTTTTAGCGTGTAGTATTACCGTGTTCGATATAAACTGCTATGATGAACATATGACCCACATTAGATGAATGGTATAACGTTGCCCACGGAATTATAAACGCCCCCTCGCCCATCCGGTCAACATCAGATGACGTGTAGTAAATTCTAGAAGTACGTCCAGTTGAAATTTTTGATCTCGCACAGATTCCTACCAAACTGTATTTGATCATCAATATAATGCATTTGGAGCTATAAATCACGTTCTGGAGAAAGCTGCAGAAAGAGATGAAAACATACTTATACTTTAGACCATATTTTAGTATGAATATGTGAATGAAAAAGTTTAACGTTGCTACACCATGAACAATACATATAGGACATTGAATGGGCCCTAATAATGGCAATCTAGCAATAGAATTTAAAAAGTTATAGCCCTGCAAAGAAGGGAAACTTCTCCATGTTAAATAGAGCTGGCAAGGGATGGTATATCATGAATTTAACCTTGGCAATCAAAGTGTTAAGGTTTCACTGGAAGAAAAACAAATGAAGGAGAATGTAACCTACTACGCAGTAGAAACAGTATAATAAAATGTTGGTGCTGATTTTGTTATCTAGAATTTGTGCATATCAATGTTTTTATGAGTAAGGCCCTAAGAGTATCTCTGCTCTCTTGATCAAACTGGAGTACCAAATACTTTTTGAAATAAAACTTTTGGAAGCTTTTCACCCGTTTCTGCTTCATTTAATTCACAACGGTGTGTCTGAGGAGAAGCACAAGTGAGAGAGCAAGCTAATTTATTTCTAACATCGGTCCAGTGCTAATGTCAACCAAGCTGGTCCCAGAGAGGGTTATTTCTCCTACAGTGAGGGTTAATGTGAGTGAGTCTCTCTCTCTCTCTCTTTTTTTTGCATGATTAAAAACTATGGCTCTAAGGTCCGTTCAAAAAACCCTGCCGAAGTTTGAATCCTAAAAACAGGCAGTTCGGGGACAGCTCTAGTGCACACACACACACACACACAGGTTTCTATCCTAGGTCTACTGTAAAGATATGACCGAAGGTTTGCATGAGATAAATCCTTCCTGGTCAATTTATGCCATTTTTCACCTCAGCAAAGTTCTAATCAACAAGAACAATCACATTGCCAGTATACCAAACAAAACCTGATCAACACCATCAAATTAAATACATTCCTATGAAGTGACCCATTTGTAAAATTATGTGATATTCCAAGACTTAATCTAATTCTCTATCTTTCCCTGTCTGGAATAAACCTCTAAAAGCCCACCACATTCCAGAAATTCTGTGGGGAAACACACACATACTCACAAATATACACACAAACATTTCTGATGCAAACAGTTAATTTATTTGTGCCTTTTAGTGGTCATACAGTGACTGACCCTGATTGACTTACAGCAACACAGTTCATACTTAACAACCACACCAATATCATTACACACACACTCTGTAGTACCTTTTCTAAGGGAAACTCACACACGCAAACGGCCTGGGTAACTCAGTCAATAGTACATTTAACCAATAAACATACACATGCGGGTGCACATAAACTTAAACACACACTGACATTTTTGCAGAGAGCTTCTGATAAAAACTCATTTGACACATCAGTCACCTGTCGTTTGGCTACAATCAGAACATGGTTCTGATATACACTGCATATGCTGAGATTTGGTGTCAACTGTCATTATATGCTACAAAGATAATAATGTACACACACTTAGAAATGCCTTAGCCCAGTGCTAGATACAAAGGAAAGTAATAGAACAAATTAATGTTGTTTACATGTTGCATACATTCCCCTCCCTACTTCTCATTTCCCTACGTGGAATGCACCCGATTGGATATGCTGGTGCTCTAGTGCGACATCTAGTGGCTGAATGTTATCTATGGCACCTTTAAGAATGGACCACAAACAAAAGAATGGAGGCAAAACCCTGCATGTACAATAAAGCATATTGTCAAACATACAAAGACCATGACTGGTTTAAATCTTATACAAGAGAAAGTACATGAAGGGACCAGCATCTCATGTTTTGCTGAAGCCTCTCACTCAAAAGGCCTTTCACACACACACACACACACACGCCACTGGGTTCAGCGCATATCTGGCACAGGGAAAAGCCAGCGTGGCGCGGCACAAGCCATTGGAAATAATGGTTTTCAGAGCACACAGTGTGAACGGGCCCTCATCCTCATCTTAAAAGAAAAACAAACAAATGGGAGCTTTATTCCACCGTAAGGGTATTTGTCTCTTCGTCCCTTTGTATCTCTTGAAGGAATTTAGATGTGTATATTTGTCAATATATTTTCTTTGTATCTGCTGAAGGCATTTAGATGTGTATATAATATTAATATATTTGTATATATAACTGGCATAATCTCAAAAGATTAAAAAGATTCTGACCTTTCACATTGTAAACTTCATACAAATAATACACAAGATAACCAGCATAGCAGACAGTAGCAACGCACTCTCTCTGACTTGGACGCACAGAGAAGGTTCTCATTTTTATTTGGCCACAAAACCAACAACACAGGCTAAATGTTTCAGGCAATGTAGATTGGCAATTTTGTCAAGAATTTTGCACTGCAAAAAAAATACCCCCATTTTCAAAACATATATAGTTGATTTTGTCCATTACTGCTGAGGGCAATAATGCCCATCTCAATCAAGTGCAATTTTTTTCTTCAAATATTGGTGAATTAAAGCCACAGCTTAAATCTGGAATCCGCTCCTAAGGTGGGGGACATAATAATTCATATTAATATTGAAAAGTGATCAGATCACTTTGCTGGAAGGTGTCTATTACACACAAATGATGGACACTGTTTTAATGGACACTGAATTGAGTATTCGGGCAGGTGGTACTGTATAAAATACAAAATCAAAATCAAAGCTTATTCAAAATAGGAAATGTACTTGCTTGCTCACACATTCAAAATCCACAGTAAAGACTAGTTTGCACATATCTATGTCCGAAGAACTATTGTGAACCACTGTGCAACATTTTGGTTCTGTCCTAGCATAGTGTGTTTCAGGTGTAGCTTACTATGTTTGAATAGCTCAGTGGTGTTATGATATGAACCACAGCCCTACATACAAAACAGCACAACTATGTTAGGTATAGGACTCTATCTGATTGTATCAAGATCATCTAGTGGAATAACTGTGTACAGTCCAGGGTAGGAGACTAACATCGAGTGGAATAACTGTACAGTCCAGGGTAGAAGACTAACATTGAGTGGAATAACTGTGTAAAGTCCAGGGTAGGAAACTAACATCTAGTGGTATAACTGTGTAAAGTCCAGGGTAGGAAACAAATGTTTTTATGCATTGGCTAAAGCAAACTTGCCAGGCCATGCTAGAACATAAAAAGGTATTTCCAACAGGGGTTCAGGTTGAGTCGGGCTGAATTTCTCTAGCCGAGATTGGTGATGATTTTGGTTATAGTCAGGCTCATGCTCATAAAACCTCAGCCAGGGCGTGGATGTGGTCGAACATTTCCGGGCCAAGTCAAACATGGCCAGAATCCGACAGGTGAGCAGTCACTAGCTTCCCACCCTGACCGACTCCATTCAGTGACAGTGTTGGTAACATAGTCTGCACCAAGCGGAGAGGCTTCAAATCCAAGCAGTGAGAAAGTGACACAGTTATACGATAATAACACACGTCGTCTTCAGTAGTCATAGAGGACTGACATCCATAGGGTGCATAAAACAGCTGGAAAATGTCACTGTGTGGTCAGTGCAAAAGGCTCAGTATATACTCTCTCAGTCATGCAGAGGAGTTGACATAGAATACTGTTGCGGTTGAAACACAAACAAACATATACCGTACTGTACCATCGGAGATGGAAAATAATTTACTTCCTGTAATTCAAAAAGAGAGACAGAGCAGATCAGAAGCTCATTTTGACTGGAAGTGAGCAGATCAGGAGCTTATTGGCTGTGTGGGTAAGCAGACCAGCAGCTTATTGGCTGTGTGGTTAAGCAGACCAGCATCTATAGTCCGTAGGATACTCTAGTTTCTGCACCTTTGCCTCCTTCCATGCATTTCATGCACACAACTACCAACATTAAAGGAAAACTCCAACATTTTGGGAAATTAGCTTATCTACCCTGGAGTTAGACAAGAAGATACATACCTTTTTTCTTCTCTGTGCATGCAGTAGGAGTAGGAAGACGCGCACCGTTAGCCTAGCTTAGCGTCAGTGACTGGAAGTAGGTTCCTCCATTAGCCTAGTTCCCAACGTCTTCCTACTCCTACTGCATGCACAGAGAAGAAAAGGCTATGTATCTTCTTGTCTAACTCCAGGGTAGATGGCAAATAAGCTAATTTCCCAAAATGTTGGAATTTTCCTTTAAGGTTCCAAGGATTTCAACAAGCCAGCTTCAACCATTTGACTCTCTTTGTGAAGATCTGATACCATTTGGTGGCACAGATGGGGCTTTTTGATGTAAGCCAGTAAAGTCACATTTCTATTTGTCCAATCAAACGTGCCCTGGCAAATGTTGTGTACATGAAACTGCATGGGTTCAAAATGCCACCTCGTCCTGCTGTCGCACCTCTCTCTCCACTGGTACCTGTCCCTCTTTAGTGTCAAGTGCATGTCATAAAATAAAACAAAAATAATGATTTGTCCTTCAAGTGTTATAAATCAAATGGATTCAGTGCCAGCCTTGCTTACGGTGGTGAACAAAATTTAATCCAGGAGAAAATAACAGTCTGGATCCAGAAGGAGTTCTAGTCTTCTGCTACCTCCATCTCTTTTCTATCCCATCATCCATTCCTCTCCTCATCATCCTCACCCCACCATGCTCCAGGGTGACTACTACTACTTTTCTCCTCTCCTCTCCTCTCCTCTCCTCTCCTCTCCTCTCCTCTCCTCTCCTCTCCTCTCCTCTCCTCTCCTCTCCTCTCCTCTCCTCTCCTCTCCTCTCCTCTCCTCTCCTCTCCTCTCCTCTCCTCTCCCCTCCCCTCCCCTCCCCTCCCCTCCCCTCCCCTCCCCTCCCC
Organism: Notolepis coatsorum; assembly: GCF_963971535.1. Lineage (NCBI taxonomy): Eukaryota > Metazoa > Chordata > Actinopteri > Aulopiformes > Paralepididae > Notolepis > Notolepis coatsorum. The sequence goes on from NC_140173.1 coordinate 128,169,076, forward strand.
TCCCCTCCCCCTGGCTAAAAGCAGTACAGCATGTCGGGGTCGTCTTTAAACCCATGTTGGTGCGTTACATGGCATAACACCCCTCCCTGTTGGAGATGCCTAGCGTAGATCCGAGCCATGACCCGGTTCCCACAGAGGCCACTCCATACCAGCCAGTCCACCAAGTCGCTACCCCGGAACAGGCCATCGGGACGGGGCTCTAGCTGAGGCTCTGCAGGGGGGTGGATGGAGATGGGAATGTGGGCTTCAGATGGCTGGTTTCGATTAAAAGCTTGAGTGTCGTACTTAGCTTGGTCCCTGGGATAGGTCTGGGGTAAAGCTCGACAGTCTGTTGGAGCCTGAATCGGGATGGCAGCTTGGACTTCAGGCTGGGTTTCAGGCTGGGTCTGGCTGGTCCAAGATTGACTAGGCTGCAACTGAGGTTGGAGTAAAGCTTGGTTCTCAGGCAGGTTTGTGGTTGTGAGCTTGAACTTGGGGTTGTTGATTCTGAAGCGGGGTTTAGGAAGGGACTGTGTTTGATCCGGGGCTTGAACCTGATGCGGGCTGTGAGCTTGGTTATCTTCATACTGAATCTGAACCTCAGGCTGCCTCTGATCTTGTCCCACAGCTGGGGCCTGGTTCTGGGGAAGGGGGTGGTGGCAGCGACAGGCACCACCGCTCTCCTCTCCTCCACACCTGTTATTATCAGAGGAAGGATTCACCTGACGGAGCGCTCACACTCTCCCCTGAACCACTAAGGAGTGAGGAGAGAAGGAGAGCGAGGGAGAGAGGGAGAGAGAGATGGAGAGGGAGAGAAAGAGAAAGAGAAAGAGAGAGAGAGATAGGGAAGAACAAAGAACAAGAAAGGGAGGAAATAGAGAAAGAAGAAAAGAGAAGAAGGCGAGGAGGAAATGAGAAGAGGGAAAGAGAAACAAAGGAAAAAGAAAAGGAAAGGAAGGGAAGATTGGAAAGGGTTAAACGTGTTAGAAGTAGGAAGCAAAGCAAAGCAAAGCAAAGAATCATCAGAAGGACAGAGGGATGATTTAGGATTTTAGGGGAATAGTTTAGGTTTAGTGGAATCATTCATGTGTACATTCTGTGAGCAGATTAACAGATATTAGCAGCTATCGCTCATGAACACATGTCATAATCACGCAGATAAGATTACCAGAGAAGAGAGTCCAGTGTGATACAAAAGATATGATCAACTTGGTGCAGAGACACTGAATAACATTAAGACAACAATAACGCCAACGACATCAACATCAACAATCAAGTTATTCTGGCGTGCGTGCGTGCGTGTGTGCGTGCGTGTGTGTGTGTGTGTGTGTGTACCTGCGTGTGTGGACAATGTCTTGGACACATTGGTCTTTGTGGTAGCGGACAAACTGGGTGCAGGTGAGTCTGATCTCCTCTGGTACGACAGTAGGACTGTCCTCTTCAACGTCTCTGCCCTGCCACAGGCCTTGCAACCTGAGAGAGACAGAGAGACGTACACACAGACACAAGCACACAGTTGCAGAGTTCGAGAAGGACGCATCATGTGGTAATTATGAAACATGTGCACACACACACACACACACACACACACACACACACACACACGTTTAACAATATGTCATGAGAACAGATTTGTCAGCGCCGGCTGCCTATTTTTAAAAGATACATTTTGAAGGCATTTCTACTTTAACACATTCAGAGCCGGCCGGATATGACCAAATCAGGGCTTGTAGGCCAGCGCTTTAATCAATGGGAGGACGGGGATATTTGCGAACGCTTAAACTATATCTTAAATTATGGCTATGGGTCTAATACACCCGTCGCTTATCAATGACTTGCTTGCAGTCAACATGTACGAAATGGATTGTTTTTTCAAGTTCAAGTTTCTCAAGTTTCTTTATTAGTTGTCATACAGAAGTACAGAATACTTTTATACAAAATGCTTCTTTCTGTTACGCTCCAGTACATTTCCGTTTCATACCGTTTTGAATACGAGTATAGTTTGAGATTTCTAGTAATTCCAGAGAAAGATGGGATAATAGCCCTTTAGTGGAATACACAAAACACGCTGTCATTTTTCGGCTGATTTATGAATCGTTTTCAAATAAACGCTAGATTATTGATAGTATATGTGTCCTTATGCACGCTAGAGAAGCGGGCTGAAAAATCGCTTATCCGTGTCTTGCTCCGCGCCAACGGCACGCACACACACACACACACTCCGATGGCGGTGAAAGGAACATCTGATTAACCCAAGACTGGTAACATAGAGTCCTTACCTCACATCAGATGTTCTGCAAAAAGATTAATCCAATTCCTGATCGCCATTCCAAATATCGATTGCGTCCATTGATCCAACGTTATAGTCCAAAACACATCATCCAAGCTGCTCCCAGCCTCCCCAGTCAATGTGGTAACACGATACTGCTTGCCCGAGAAGGGAAACCCGGACCGGAGTTTTTTTTTCTGATGCACATCTCCAGCCAATCCAATCAAGTGACCGTCCGGGAAACGATAGGTGGCGGTATTTGCCCATTTGCGAGCTCAGACCCATTCCCAATGATAACATCAGGTTGGATGGATGAAAATGAATGGATATCGCTAATAAAAGAAACAACGATTAAAACCAGACCATACTCGTGATTGGCACGCAAGCGATGGCGAGTTAACCCGACTATCATCGTGATTGGCACGGAATGGGTTAATAGATGGTACAAGTATAGCGGCATGGGGGAGAACTGGGTTAGGAGTCCACCTTAGGACACATCGTTCACGTGGCGTGTGCCTCAGCTCACCTCTTCTTGAAGGGCAGGATGATGAGGTGTCTGTCCAGACCAAAGATACCAAATGAGATGAAACCCTGAGAGATATATATAGAGAGAGAGAGAGAGAGAGAGAGAGAGAGAGAGAGAGAGAGAGAGAGAGAGAGAGAGAGAGAGAGAGAGAGAGAGAGAGACAGAGACAGTCGGCTACAGTCAAGATAGTAGGGGTAGAAATCTTTGCGCAGCTGGGTAGTGTAGCCTACCACCGCAGAGACCCAGGTTTAATTCCTGGCAGCGGTACCTCCGGCTTGGTTAGTAGTCCCTACAATTGGCAGTGTTCACGGGTGAGAAGCTGGAATGTATATATATATATATATATGATCTGTATGTTGTGTGTGTCATAAATGTCGCTATGAATTGAAAATGGGGGACCCTGATGTAAACAAGACGAAAGTCTGCATCCCCTTAACACTTTCTTCGCCAGGCTTATGTACATCATTATACCATCCTCTGCCAGCTCTATTTGTCTATGGAGAAGTTCCCCTTCTTTGCAGGGCTATAACTTTATAAATTGTATTGCTAAATTGACATTACTATGGCCCATTCAACGTCAATTATCTATCGTTCAGGACGTAGGAACGTTATACTTTTTCATTCACATATTCATACTAAAATATGGTCTAAAGTATAAATATGTTTTTATCGTTTTCTGCAGCATTCTGCAGAACGTGATTAATAGCCCTAAATGCATTATATTGATGATCAAATACAGTTTGATAGCGATCTGTGCGAGATAAAAAATGTCAAATGGACGTGCTTCTAGAAGTTACTACTTATCATCTGATGTTGACCGGATGGGGGGGGGTCGTTTATAATTCCGTGGCCAACGTTAGATGATTCATCTAGTGTGGGTGATATGATCATTAGAGCAGTTTGTATCGAACACGGTAAAAAAAAACGCTGAAACTCACCCCAGTCTCCTCGGGCCGTTGGGCGATGAGCGTGGAGCAAAAATATTCCTATTATAGGATGTTGAAATATGCGATCCATCTCCAGGTTGTATAATAGTATATACGTCCAAATCATGTTGTTTATCAAGTTATTGGTAACGGATTGCTATCCATTGTGTCTAGCTCGAGTCCCGGGACCTATAGCGAGTGATTGGACCGAATTTGGATGAGCACCAGTTTCCGGTTTCCGGTTTGGGCGATCCGCCGATCGGCCACCAGATGGCGCTCTTGAACCGTTGGAGAGTTGAGAGGGGATCAACAGTAGATCTCAAGTCTCCGCGGGAGAAATATGATTGCGATCACAGATTTTTTAAATATTGATCTCAATGACGTGTTACGGCATCATTGGCAGAATTAGCATGGCGGGGAATGACGAGTTTAGGCGTCCTTGGCGATTAAAGTGTTAACAATTGTTGGTATTGAGCCGTAATGTATTGTACCCATTCTGCAATCTGTTAATAAAATGTTCAATCAATCAATCACACCTGTCCATAGTTGGCCACAGCACAGAAGAACTGTAGCTCCAGATAGAGTCTCCCTGGATCCCTGTTAAACAGCCACCACAGACAGCTGGACAGATTCTACACAGAGAGAGAGCGAGAGAGACAGTGGTTATAAATCAGGTCAGGTAACTCTCCCTGGGTCTGTGTTTAACAGCCACCAGACAGGTAGTCTTGTAATCCCTTGTAAACCCGTAGGACTTATGGTTTTGCAGTAGAAACATACAAACAAACACACACAAATTCAACCAAACCCCCCCCACCCCCCACACACAATATTTGTGACAAACTTTGCGACCAATTCCAGCAATATTTCCTTATTAAAATAGTCCAAGTCGCTCACAATCTTCTGTTTCTCGCAGCCAGTTTACCTGCAACATTGTACTGAGAAGCGACAACGTTCATCTGAAGGTTTCAAGCCGAGAGACGCGTTGTGACGAGGACTGACATTAACCAACAGAATAAATCACAGAGAACTGGAGCTGCTTTGAAGTTGGTGGCAGGAACCAAAGTGAGTGCTTCAATTTGTCATGGAAAAGAGTTGGTGAATGTGAGAGGGGCAGAGAGAGACGAGGATGCAGGTCTGTCTGTCTGTCTGTCTGTGTGTGTGTGTGTGTCATTTGAAGAAAAGGTATATATATGTAACGGTTGTGACAACGTCACCTCAAACTTCAATGCCCCGAGTGGGAGTCGAACCCCGGTCTCCCACACCGCGGGCACCAACACAGACCGCTATACCAAGAGGTGAATTCACTACTTTGCAACGTGTCTATCTGTCTTTTGAGGATGTGAGAGTGAGTTTAACCCATAGCACCGCTACTCACCCCAACCCTTCTTGACTGCGCTTCACGATACCATCCGTTACATATATATACCGGTATATATAAATTAGCAATTTTTCACAATGTTCACAATTACCCGCAACTTTTCCCGCAATAAAACTCAAATTGCATGGACAATTTTTGAGAAAAGCTGTTGCAAAATCAAGCATTTTAGGTGGCAATAGTCACAAAATAACTGTGAAGTCCTAGTCGTTCCGACAGCCTTCTCACCGCTAACAGGCTGACTATGAGCAGTAGACAGAGTAGAACATGTCTGACTGTCTGTCTGTCATCGTAGATTTGAGCCCCAGGTGGGGGCAGGTTCAGAGGTGGGGGGTCAGGCGACGTAGAACTCTGCTGCAGGTCATCACACGGTGCCCCACTGTGTCCTGGAGGGAAACAACACCACCACAATAACCGTTAAAACTCCAATAAAACATTTTATCATCACAGATTCATGCACAATTCAAAACAAAAGTGTTTTGTTACAGCTGGTCTTGCACCCTGTTTAACAGGTGCTGGAGCTGACCTGGACCCCCCCCCGAGGGAAATGATGTAGGAGATGATGTGGTCAGAGTAGGCCTTTTGTTTGTAGTAGACCATTTGTCACATAGTGAGAGCTCCACAGATCAAGCAAACCCCCACAGGGCTTGTATTTTGGTTTTGCACTTCTCATTCTTTGTTAAGTTATTGGTATCCTATTATTATGCAAAGTCTAGGTCAGGGGTCGCCAATTAGATTTGCCCACGGGCCAAATTTTCCCCAAGCCATTGTGTGGCGGGCCAATGATAAGTGAAAATTTTTTAACTGTAAAAAAAAAAACGACATATACATGTTTGCACTGTCTTTTTTCTATTATAAAGTGCCTCTCAGACAGTGCATTACACATGAACAGATCAGTAATTTGATTTTAATGCAGGTGCTCGCATTATAAATCGAGATCAGTAGGGTGCATTTGATTTTAAGCACCACAGCGGGTGTATTATACATCGAATGTATTATTATTATTATTAAAACACAACACTCACCGGCATAATGCAGGCAGCCCTGCCCTGGACTTGATATTGTTTCTGCTTCGGTCCTCCAAAATCCATGTTAATAACATGTTAAATGTCCACTCGCGTTGAATGCCCCACCAACTTGAACACAGTTGCTTGCTCGTGTTGCCAATGTCAACAAGCGAGAGTCACCGGTTGCTTATTGCAAGAGTTACCTGTTGCGATAAACCCGTATTTTAAGAATGACACCTGTTTATTAAATAAGCTTTATAGGTCGTAAGCTCCTCTTCTGGCTCATCATATTTCCCCGTTGCATTGCAAAGAAGTTATTCAAAGACGTTTGTTTTGTTTTTGCAAACGTTCGCTCGCCGGCATCCCAAACGCGGAAGTGAAAGTGAAATTCCATTGGTTCTCCCAGTCCATGTGACCATTTCTAGCATTTCAATTGGCTATAGTGACAGCCATAGATATGATGAATAGATAGATACAGCTTCAAAGACACTCTGGCGTCACAACGAGTGAATATTTCCTGCGCGTAAAATAAACATCATATTCTCAAAATAACCTGACGGGCCAGAAATGATTGCTGGCGGGCCCATTTCGGCCCGCGGGCCGCCTATTGCCGATCCCTGGTCTAGGTGATAGATAAGTGCCGGTACTTGGCGCACGGCGCGCGACGAGTCGAGTGAAAGTTGTGAATGCATTTTTGTGTGCACGCGCGTGCACATCCATACGCGTACTTCTGCTCAGAAAAAACTGCTGGGACGGCGTGGTACCGTGTGGGACCACCACTGCACCACTGTGGGTAAGCATTCACTTTAACCGCACACCACTGGGGCACCACATGGCACAAACCACATGACTACATGACTGTGTGGCTAGATCATCCCTTAGGTCACATTTCAGTATTGTATGGATACTGTGCATACAGAACCTCTGTAAGATTTTAATCCTATGAATTGTGCGATTTGATCAGTGAATTCAAATGACGTATTTAAAATGTGTATTTGTGTGTGCGGCTGTGCGCGTGAGCACCTGTATTCTGTGTGTCGTCCTTCTGTGTGCTGGCTATCATATCAGGTAAAGTGTGGAGAGGAGGGCTGTTGTTGAAGACTGAGGAGAGAACATAAACAAAACATAGTAGAGAAGGTTGAAAAAGAACACAACCAGATTATTAGTTCATAAAACAAATAATCCTCCAGGCCCCCTCTCCCCCCCCCCCCCCCCCCCCCCTCTCTCTCTCTCCCTCCTCTCCCCTCTCTCCTCACTCTCTCTCTCTCTCTCTCTCTCTCTCTCTCTCTCTCTCTCTCTCTCTCTCTCTCTCTCTCTCTCTCTCTCTCTCTCTCTCTCTCTCTCTCTCTCTCTCTCTCTCTCTCTCTCTCTCTCTCTCTCTCTCTCTTCTCTCTCTCTCTCTCTCTCTCTCTCTCTCTCTCTCTCTCTCTCTCTCTCTCTCTCTCTCTCTCTCATCTCTCTCTCTCTCTCTCTCTCTCTCTCAATCTCTCTCTCTCTCTCTCTCTCTCTCTCTCTCTCTCTCTCTCTCTCTCTTAAAGGTGTGATTTGTGAAATACTACGAAGCAAAGGTTTGTGTCTTGTTAACCAATACTGCCAGCTACTAAAGTGATCCACCATATAGAAATACAAAACATTGTCACTGTTGTACCTGAGTTGATGCTAGCGTCGGATGAGCTGGGTGTTGGTTGTTGAAGTTGTTGCTCTTGGTCGTCCAGGCCACCAGGGGTCCTCAGCTCCATCTGTGATGCCCGTTATAGAGGCTCTGTCCAAGGCTTTGGTAAACACTCTGCTCCCTGCCTGCCTGGCTCAAGCCCATCAGGGATATGGCTCCTAACACCAGGCTGACTGATAGCACCACTGCTGTGCTGATAATCTACAGAGGTAAAACAGAGAGCAGAGGTCGAGTTCTATCACTCTAAAATAGAGGTAAAATAGAGAGCAGTCGAGTTCTATCACTCTTCTCAACAGCATGGCTAGTTTTCTCATGAAGAAAAATAACAAACAAAATTAATTACTTTAGTCTAGTTGAGGTTTTTCTTTAGTAATAGAAGATTACTTTATTGTAAATGTACACAAGGCAAGTGAAAATTGTCCTTTCCATTATGCTTTTTAGATACACATAGCATAGGAATCTGTTTCTTTTAAAAGCCATAATTAGAGACTGTCCTAATTATATTACTTCTTTATTGGAATGGACCACTGGACCCTGTCGTACAAGATCCAGTGATTGGCTTACACTTAGGGCTAGATCCACAAAGAATGGATTGCACGGAGCAAGTTGCACCCTTACTTTAAGCAATTCATTATGAATTGAAAATGGGGGACCCTGATGTAAACAAAACGAAAGTCTTTCTCTGGTCTGCATCCCCTTAACAATTGTGATTGATTGAATGAAAATTTTATTAACAGATCTAGCCCTTAGAGTGCCTAGAGGTTGTACTGAACCTGATCCAGTGATTGGCTTACACTTAGAGTGCCTAGAGGTTGTACTGAACCTGATTGAACCATGATCAAATCTGCAAAAAAAAGAATTCATCAATGACAAAACTGAGGAAAACAAAAACAAACCCTGTGAACTTTGGAAATTACTCAACAACCAACTAAGCTGCAGCAAAAAACTAAAAACCAGATTTACAAACATAAACATAAAGACCGAAAACACCCTCATCACAGACAAGCTGGATGTGGCCAAATACTTAAACATTTTCTTCACAAACATAGCCACAACACTGGTTAATAAACTACCCTCCCACTCAGGGCATTTTGGGGTAGAACACATCCAAGCCTACTACAAAAACCTAGGAGTCCGCAAAGACGACTTCAAACTTGAAATGGTAACAACAGCTGAGGTACTCAGAAAACTGAGTGCCCTCCAACCTAACAAGGCCACTGGCCATGACAACATCCCCTCCAAATTCCTCAGAGACTCAGCAGCCGCCATCACCCCAGTCATCACACACATAATAAACCTCTCCATAAAACAGGGACACGTCCCCAAAGACTTCAAAATTGCAAGAGTGACCCCCCTGCACAAAAAAGGCAGCAAATTAGACCCAGGCAACTACCGCCCTGTTTCTATTCTTACCTCCATCTCGAAAGTCATGGAAAAGAAATTCTACGAACAGGTCAAAAAGTACCTTGCGGAAAAAAATCGAATCTACGAATTCCAATCTGGCTTCAGAACATCCCACTCCACTGACACATGCCTTCTCTATTTGAACGACCACATCAAACAAGAGGTGGACGCGGGAAAATACTGCGGCATGGTCATGCTGGAGCTGGACCTCCAAAAGGCTTTCGACACTCCATTCTGATTGACAAGCTAAAAGCAATTGGTTTCATCAGTGAGCTGGATGCAATCCTACCTGGAGGGGAGAACAGATGGTGGAGGTAAACGGTATACCCCCCCCCCCCCCCTCCCCTCCCAGTGAGCTGTGGTGTTCCACAAGGAAGCATACTAGGACCATTACTGTTCCTAATTTATGCAAATTACATGTCATCAGCTTGTGACTGCAACTTGTTCCTGTTCGCGGACGATTCAGCCCTGCTGGTCTCTGACAGGGACAAGTTGCAGGTTGAAAAAGCCCTCAGCTCAGAACTCGGCAGAATCTGCACCTGGCTCGCTGATAACAAACTATCATTACACCTGGGTAAAACAGAGTCCATTCTCTTTGGATCAAATAACAAACTCAGCAAGGCCAACGGCTTCTCTGTTACAGTGGGTGACAATATTGTCACAAGGAAAGATGAAATTACATACCTGGGTTCCATCCTAGAGGCAAATCTTTCCTGTGACAAAATGGCAACCAATGGAATCAAAAAAGTCAACCAACGAACAAGATTCTTGTACCGGATCTCCTCTCTGGTAAACAAGAATACCCTGAAGACTCTAACAGGAGCACTCATTCAAGGGTACTATGACTATGCTTGCACCTCATGGTACCAAAGCACCTCAAAGGCACTTGTAACTGAGGGGTACAATTCCCTGACTGTATTACTAGATATGATACTTACTACCACTACCTTTGTACTTAATATTCGGCCACCCAGTACACGGCATAAATATATTATCATGAACACTCTCACGTAGATGAAACGGATCCAACACAAATGTACGAATTAGAAACAAGTCTTTATTGCCTACACAGCGATGGTGTGTAGACTAAACACTTAATCACTTAATTACATTTATGAATTGAAATAGTATGCACTTTTATGGCAAGGAGTATTCGTCGGTATATCAATAGATAATGTCCAATCTCTGAAGGCGCAGGTGGTAAATATACGACCTGGAATAGTTAAGGAATAACAGCAATGATACTTTAATGATTATAGGCTGGATACACTAGAGGGGGTTAATCCGGTCGCTTGTAAGCCGACAGGAGTAGGAGGGGGGGGGGGGTAGAATCCAGCTGCCTCGTCCGGCCAAGGGTATCCCAGGAGAACCCACTGTAGTGCCGTTCAATGCGCCGGCGATCCTTGGACCACAGATGAAAGCAGGTGGACTCTTTGTGGGCCGGCTCTCTCCGGTCCACGGGGGAGAGATGTGGAGAGACCTCGTCTTGCAGAGCGTCTCCTCACCTTGTGTCCTCTCCAGGGGGGGGGGGTTCCAACACACGGTAGTGTCGGGGGTCTTTATCCATAGAATAATCAAAGTATCCAAAGCATAATCCGTGCCTGGGAAGGCGGGCTGTCGTCGGTAGAATAATCCGGTATACAGGTCCACTCGCTCGTCGGCTCTGGGGCTCCTCGGGTGCAGCTTCACATAGGGTCAACCACCCTGGGTAAGCAGCCAGTTCTCTGCCCGAAACGATGGGGTACTGACTACGGTAGTATTCTCACCGCACGAAGCACTATATATTAACAGACTATTATTAGCTTAATAGACTACGTCCAACTCGACGATATAGTGCCAAATATGACTATTCAAATATTAATATACACGATGTCTCAATACCGATGGTAGGCGAACTTGGCCTTACTCCCACACGTGGCATCGCGGGGAGGCTTTACGTCTGTGACTCTATTGGAGGGTAAGAAACTGGACTGAAAAGAAAGTCCTACTTTAGTAGCGCAGTATATATACGCACTATGAACAAATAGTCCCATTAGTGGTGCGGTAGCCAAATTCCTACGCGGAACTAGGACTTGTTCGTACATGTCGAGCGGTACGTTTGAACTGGGTCTGAGGGGTATGGCAGCCTGGCACCAAGGTCTCGACCAATAGTAGAATGGAGACTATTATGGGATGTTCAGTAGGCTAGAATGGATATTCAATGCATATTGTACAAGGAATATACAAGGGATATCAGGGAATATTAGAGAATATACAAATACAATTAAATATATATATATAAATAAATATATATATTCGGTTTAATCTGGCCCTTCACAACAGCCACCCCCTGAATAGGTCCCAGACCTAATCAGTTAAACGGAGACAGATTAATCGCGTTGTCTATTTACACATAAGGGTTTGCTGTAGGGGTCAGTCAACTTCACAAAGTCATAGGGTTGTAGGGTCATGGTCATCATCGATTGTGTCTGGGAGTCGAGGCAGTTCTATGAGCCTTGCCACGGGATGGGTGTAAGTGCGACCCTGGACGAGCACTTCAGCACCGGTGATCACTTTGCTTACGCGGCCGGCCGGCCACATAGCTCTGGGCAGTGATTGATCAATAATCATGACGACTGTTCCTTCTGTCAAATTGTCTCTCTCCTTTACCCACTTCTGGCGGGTCTGTAGAGACGGTAGGTAGTGCAGTAGGAAACTGTTCCAAAACTTGTCGGCTAATACTTGGCTGTACCTCCACATTCGTCGGCCGTTCGCTTCTTCAGGCCGGTACATTGTCTGGGGTAATGTGGGATCTAGCCGCCCCATCAGGAGTGTGTTGGGGTCTCTGCGTAGGCGACCACCCACTCTGATGAGGGTGTGAGCGTCGCTCTCGGGGGCCAGGTGAATTAATCTGCTGTCGGATGGGACGGGCTTTCCTCCCTGTAGACAGGCCAATTCATCGGGGAACGAGTCTCTCTGGGCTCGCTGCAGTAGAAGCAATTCTGCTTCCTCGTAGTTAGCCGCTGACATATCAGCGGGGGACTTGCACTCCGGGTGGTACCGCAGGAATGTTCTTTGTTGTGCACTCTCTATGGACGTGCAATCGTTTATGTTAGGGTCGGTGGAGGCTACGGTGCTCAATCCACAGAACACAGACTTCTTAATTTCCACCTCCTCTGGACTGGCTTCCCTCGGGATAGGCATGGGCCACTGTCCTTCCGGGAGTCTTAGGAATGCGGGGCCGTCACTGTAGACATTGCGACGGGTGAGGTCATCCAGGGGCATCCCCCGGGTGATGACGTCAGCTGGGTTCTGTTTTGTATCAACGTAGCGCCACTCTGTTTCTCCGGTTAACTCTTCGGTTAAGTCTTGAATCTCGGTGACTCTGACTCCCACGAAGACTTTGTACTTGCATGAGTCCGATTTGATCCAGGCGAGTACCGTCGTGGAATCTGACCACAGGATTGTTCTAGACACCGGTATGGTGAGCTCACGTTGGATGAGCGTGGCTAGGTGCGCTCCGGCTAGGGCTGCGCAGAGCTCTAGACGTGGGATAGACTGTTGCTTGCGTGGGGCTACTCTCGAGCGGGCGAGGACAAATGCTGTGTAGATCTCTCCCCCTTGGTCTTGGGCCCGCAAGTAGGCTACTGATCCGTATGCGACCTCTGAGGCGTCACTGAAGACGTGTAAGTCCATTTTACATGTCTCTGGCCTCACCGTGGGTGGGAAGTAGCTTCGGCGCATATTAACGCCTGGGAGTGAGTGGAGCTCCATCTCCCACTCTCTCCAGGTGGATGCAAGGGGTGCGGGAATGGGGTCGTCCCAGCCCTGGTCCTTGTCCCACAATGCTCGTACAATCATTTTTGCCCTGGTGGTGTACGGTAGGATACATCCTAGCGGGTCATATTGTCGGGCGAGTGTTGTGTACACACTCCGTCTGGTGGTCGGCGCCGCCGCCGGCCTTCCCTGCTCCGTAGTCAGGGGCTTGTGTCTGTAGTGAAGCGAATCTGTTTTGAATCGCCACACCAATCCCAGGGTCATCTCCTGGGCTTCTCCCGGGATTGTAGCCATCCAGGTCTCGCTGCTGGCTGCCTTGTCCTCGGAGGAGAGGCTGCGCAGTACTTGCGGATCGCTGCTGGCCCACTGCCTGAGATCAAAGCCGCCTTTGATCAATGAGGCGCGGAGTTTAATCAGGAGAGCCTCGGCTTCTTCCTGGGTTGAAAGGCTTTGTAGACAGTTGTCTACGTAGAAGCTGTTCTTTACGCTGTGTCGGACCTCTTCGTTTGCTGCTGGGTCCTCTGCTACATGTTTCTGTAGTGCAAATGTCGCACAGCAGGGGCTGCACGTCGTTCCGAAGGGGAGGACTTCCCATTGGTAGATGGCTGGGTGCTCATCTCCTGGCTTCTCTCTCCATAGGAACCGTAACAGGGGCTTGTCCGCCTCTACTAGTCTCACCTGCAGGAACATTCCTTTAATGTCCCCGCTGATGGCCACCTTTTCCTGGCGGAAGCGGAGTAGAACGCCGAGTAGGGAGGGGCCGAGTGTGGGACCGGGCAGTAACTCTTTATTCAGATTTTGGGATCCGATCTGGTAGCTGCAGTTAAATACTATGCGGTCTTTACCGTTGTGATGGACCTTGTGGTGGGGCACGTACCACGATTCAGTGGTCTGGTCAGCCTCTTTAATGTCCATCTTTGTGACGTGTCCCGCTGTGATGAGCTTCTCAATCTCAGCGCGGTATACACTCTCTTGGGCGGGGTTCTTGGCTAAGCGCCGCTCCGTGTTCAGCAGGTACCGTTCTATGGCGTCTGTCTTGGCGTGGAAAGTAGGCATTCCTTCTCGCCGCAGGAGTGGCGTGGCGTATCTCAACACGCCGTTGACCGGGACTCTCTTGGTCCCTGTCTCGAGGAGGTGAATGGCGTAAATGTCATCTTTAGAGCGAATGTCTTTCTTTCCATTCTTAAAGGGCATTTGTTCCAAGCTCCATAGCCGCTCTACGTGTTGCAGGAGTGCGGTTTCTCCCTCTGTGACTCGGGAGTGGAGACATCTAGTGGCTGTACTTCGGTTGAGAGATTTGGCGAGCGGGCCTTGGAGAGTCCATCCCAAACGGGTCTCGACTGCTGCAGGACAGCCTCGGGGTCCGGTATGAACCCGGTCTATCGGGACAATGAGGTCTGCATGGTCGGAGCCTATCAACAGGGTCGGCATAGCATTGTCTATGAGCGGGATCGGTAACTTGCGCAGATGTGCATATTTCTCCATCAGCTTGGCGACGGGGTATGTGTACCGCGACAGTCCTATTTCTTGGCTGGTGAAAGCGTCTGCAATCTGGTACCGTCGCTCAGGCTGGCCGCTTGCTGCGATAGAGAATGAGACATTCTCGCCCTTTATCGTCTTCAAATCTCGTCTTATTGTCCGAATTGTCATTTGGGTTTCGCTTCCCCGCAGCCCTAGCTGGGCCGCAGCGGAGGCGAGCAGCAGGGTCTTCTCTGACCCGTCATCGAGGACGGCGTAAGTGTCCAGGACTTTATTCTGGTAGCTTAGTGTCACACGCACTACTTTTAGGAGTACTCGGGCTCCACTGCTGCTGGCGGGATCGATGTACATGACGCTCGCTTTGCGGCTGGATGGTGCAGGTGAAGGGCGCCGTCTGTTACTGTCGTGAAGTATGTCCAGATGGGCTCCATCGCACTTGGTGCACCTTTTCTTTAAGCGGCATTCGGCTGCCATGTGTGAGCGCGCACAGCGAAAACAGCGCTTGTTGGACTTTATCCATTGACCTGCTTCCTCCGCGTTCAGCTTGGGGAAGGAGTCACATTGCGCTAGCCAGTGTTCTTTCTCACAGTAGGGGCACACTATCTTCCACTTCTCCGTTCTGGAGGGGGTACTGTGGCTCCTGCTGCTCGGTACTGACTCCGATTGGTGCATCACAGTCACCGATCTTCTTCCATCATTTAGTCGTCTGGTTCCTTCTCTGGAGCCAGGGGTGCTCCGTCCGAATGTATCTAGCCGTAGGCTGCTGACTTCTCTCGCCAGGAAGTCTGCTAGATCGAGGAGGTTCGGTTCGGGGCCATTCGGGTCTCTGTGGTCCCTCTGCCGCCTAAAGCGCTCCTGACGAGCGGGCGGCAGCTTCTCCAGGATCCTTTCCACATTTGAGTTGGCGTAAAGTTCATACTTCCCCTTCTCTCTTTGCGCTCCCAACATCCCTACCAGGGACTGCACTCTGATGGACAGGTCGTCCAGTGCTCGATTGTCTATTGCTGGGGGTAAGCGGTCGATGTGTCGGATCTCCTGGATCACGTAATCCCATATGCGCCCATACCTCTGGTCCAATGCTACCAGCGCTGCTGTGTATGGGGTGGTGGAAGTCGCGTAGGCGAGCGCTATATTATGTGCGCGGGGCACCTTTAAGTGCTGCAGTAGGATGGCGTATTTGTGGCGTTCATCCAATACATCCACCAACATGGTCTCCAGACACATGCGGAGTTCTGTATACTGGGCCCGGTTCTCTTGGGTGAAGTCGGGTACCATAGGCGTGCCAATGTATGACGCTGACTGTGGATACATCGGCGAGCGTTGGGGGAGAGGCCTCCTAGGCGAGTCTCCTCCCGCTCCTTGGTATGGGCTGGTACCGGCAGTGTACCATGGCCCGCTTGTCCAGGTGCTGTTCCTCGGTGCGGGTCGTGCGTCGTGCTCACCCATGTATAGAGTCGGGGGTCTGTAGCGCAGCTCCGCGGGAGTATAGCCTGGGCTGTACCGGACCTCCTGGTCCGGTAGAGTACTGTGCTGTCTTCGGGCGTGGTTCTCCTCCTCTTCCTCTTCGTCTTCAGTTAGGTCATCCAGTGCTTGTAGTCTCTGGTTTAGCCTCTCCACAGGATATGCTGCTCCTTCCCGGTTGCTAGGTCTCGCTTGGACCGGTGGGGGGAGGTGGTCTGTGGGGGGTATAGACCTCGTCTGTTGGTCAAGTTCAGGGTTGTTTACTCGGCTGGGGGATGCCGCCCTGGAGGTGTGTCTAGACGAGTTCCTGGAGCCTCTGGCGGAGGGAGAGGGTGTTGTCCGTCTGATCAGCTGTTCTATTAGTTGCGCTTGCTGTCTGTCGCGCTCTGCGTCCCGTAGAGCACCAGCAGCTGCTCGCTGGCTGTCTGCTCGGTCTCGGGCCACATTCTCTTCCATCTGAATGCGTCTTATTTCCAGGCGTATGTGCTCTTCTTCGCTCCGTTGCTGTATCTGCAATCGATCGCGTTCACCCTGGAGTCTATCGCGTTCAGTAGAGGCTTTCAGGCTGACGAGGAATGCCTGCTGTAGGGTCCTCTCTGCCTCGCTGGGAGAAGGCGGTTGTATAGGGGAGCCTTCCCTCGGGGTACTCCTTGCGGAGCCTTGGAGCTCTATCTCCACGGTGCTCTCCCCGTCTTCTTCCGTGCCGAGTTCTCTCTCGGTAGCGTTGTATTCCTCCCGGGACTCATCGGGGACTACTTCTTCAGTACTGGCGGGGTGTGAAGTCATGTCTGGTTCCCACTGGTCCCCACCGTGAACTTGGTCAGTTACATTAGAGCCCGTAGGGGCCTCTATGGTCGGGGTAGTCTGGGCGTTGGGGTTAGACATACTTTTACTTTCTAGTTTTACCGCGTTTACTGTTAGTAGAAGACTAGGTTGTTGACTGACGGCGTAAGCCTCTAAGTACTGAGGGAGCCGTCGTTCGCGCTGCGGGCGTTGGTTAGGAGGATCGTTTCGTGGAGTGTTCATCATAGGCCATTTCAATATTAATAACACTATATTAATATTACACTAATTACCCTCCGGCTCGAAGGACCAATTGTAACTGAGGGGTACAATTCCCTGACTGTATTACTAGATATGATACTTACTACCACTACCTTTGTACTTAATATTCGGCCACCCAGTACACGGCATAAATATATTATCATGAACACTCTCACGTAGATGAAACGGATCCAACACAAATGTACGAATTAGAAACAAGTCTTTATTGCCTACACAGCGATGGTGTGTAGACTAAACACTTAATCACTTAATTACATTTATGAATTGAAATAGTATGCACTTTTATGGCAAGGAGTATTCGTCGGTATATCAATAGATAATGTCCAATCTCTGAAGGCACAGGTGGTAAATATACGACCTGGAATAGTTAAGGAATAACAGCAATGATACTTTAATGATTATAGGCTGGATACACTAGAGGGGGTTAATCCGGTCGCTTGTAAGCCGACAGGAGTAGGAGGGGGGGGGGGGTAGAATCCAGCTGCCTCGTCCGGCCAAGGGTATCCCAGGAGAACCCACTGTAGTGCCGTTCAATGCGCCGGCGATCCTTGGACCACAGATGAAAGCAGGTGGACTCTTTGTGGGCCGGCTCTCTCCGGTCCACGGGGGAGAGATGTGGAGAGACCTCGTCTTGCAGAGCGTCTCCTCACCTTGTGTCCTCTCCAGGGGGGGGGTTCCAACACACGGTAGTGTCGGGGGTCTTTATCCATAGAATAATCAAAGTATCCAAAGCATAATCCGTGCCTGGGAAGGCGGGCTGTCGTCGGTAGAATAATCCGGTATACAGGTCCACTCGCTCGTCGGCTCTGGGGCTCCTCGGGTGCAGCTTCACATAGGGTCAACCACCCTGGGTAAGCAGCCAGTTCTCTGCCCGAAACGATGGGGTACTGACTACGGTAGTATTCTCACCGCACGAAGCACTATATATTAACAGACTATTATTAGCTTAATAGACTACGTCCAACTCGACGATATAGTGCCAAATATGACTATTCAAATATGAATATACACGATGTCTCAATACCGATGGTAGGCGAACTTGGCCTTACTCCCACACGTGGCATCGCGGGGAGGCTTTACGTCTGTGACTCTATTGGAGGGTAAGAAACTGGACTGAAAAGAAAGTCCTACTTTAGTAGCGCAGTATATATACGCACTATGAACAAATAGTCCCATTAGTGGTGCGGTAGCCAAATTCCTACGCGGAACTAGGACTTGTTCGTACATGTCGAGCGGTACGTTTGAACTGGGTCTGAGGGGTATGGCAGCCTGGCACCAAGGTCTCGACCAATAGTAGAATGGAGACTATTATGGGATGTTCAGTAGGCTAGAATGGATATTCAATGCATATTGTACAAGGAATATACAAGGGATATCAGGGAATATTAGAGAATATACAAATACAATTAAATATATATATATAAATAAATATATATATTCGGTTTAATCTGGCCCTTCACAACAGCACTAAAAACAAGAGTGCAAACATCACAAAACAAACTGGTCAGACTACTGCTTGACCTTACTCCTAAAACCCACCTCATCCCTGCCCATTTTGACAACCTAGGATGGCTTAGAGTAGACGACAGAGTAGTGAGTACAGCAACTTGCAATGGGCCTGGTCTACGAGATACTAAGGTACCCATGTACATGTCGAAATACTTCCCAAAAGGTCAGTGAATACCACGACCACAACACCAGAGGGAGCGCCACAAATCATGGTCAACCCAGATTCGGCTCAAACAAGGGACTAAACACGTTTTGCAATTATGCCACAACAATGTGGAACGCCCTACCCACAGCCGTAAAATAATGTGAATCCCTATTCCCTACCCACCTTCAACCCCCCCCCCCCCCCCCCCCACCTTACACTTAAAGTGCCTAGAGTTTGTACTGAACTTGGTAGATCTGCTTTTGGCTTCTCTGCCTCTACCTCATGGAATACCCTGCAGGAAACTCTGAAACTAGACAGTAGACACTCTAGTGCAGGGGTGTCAAACTAATTTTCACAGAGGGCCACATCAGCATTATGGTTGCCCTCAAAGGGCCAAAGACTGTATAAATGTTAATGTAATGTAAAATAAATGTAGCTACTCATTTACATATTGTTAAACATGTTGTTTCTGTATTTATTACTTATTCAAGTTACACATATTGCATATGCATTTGCATAGATGTAAAAAATATATGTTAGCTTATGTTATTTAGTTTATCAGAACCCCATATTACTCCATCAATCAATGATCAAACCATTCAAGTAAATAACAAAGAAGAATATCATCAAATACAAGCTATGACATTAAGTTTGTTCAAAACCTTTTTGTCACAGTCAAGAGGGGCAGAACTAACAACTGTGAGCTGCAAAGAACACGTGGGACAGATGTAGCAGATGTTACAAAAACAAATGGCTGCACACAACCTTGCAGAGGCCATACATCCAACTAATGGAAGATAGTTTAATTAACTTTAATTAACATATTGCAGAATGGGTACAGTACAGTACAGCTCAATACACACAATTGTTAAGGGGATGCAGACCAGAGAAAGACTTTCGTCTTGTTTACATCAGGGTCAACTGTAACTGTACTCAAAAATAACAAAATAAGGGTAGTCTCAGTTCACAACTATATTGGTCAAATGTTGGGTGGGACTTGTTTGCGTCCCTACAGCTTCTTATTCAATTGAGCGAGATGCTCGGTTATGTCACACAGCCAGTTTGCATCCGACAGTTCAGACAATATTTCTTCAACCCTTTGTTACCTGGATCTTTTTTGTATTTTGGGCTGTAAAATTGTCAAATGCATCACGCTGGTTTCAACCGGAAAAAATGTGCCGTAAAGTTTGGTTTCTTACATATCTCGATGTAATTTACCAAGAAATATCTACAGCAAGAATTCTGGGTCTCAATGAATCCAAAATGTCAATGTGGTTAGAAGTGGTGGAGAGAATAAAAGCTAGCTTATAATGGTAGTGTCTGGTTAGGTGCGAGGGATAGTGGAGGTACTTCTCAAGGTGGGGTCCGGGAGGGGGGGGTTCGAGCTGGAGCATATGTGTGTAGGTTTTTTAGATAACAGGTATTAGGGGTATATCTTATATAAGACAACTAACTAAAATGTGATCTCATTGGATGTGCCCTGACAATGAATGCTTGTATATCTTATCGTGTGTTGTCATGTTTGTTTATATGTTTGTTTAAAAAATAATAAAAAAATAAAATACAAAAAAAATTGTCAAAGAATGTCTGAGGAGTAAGTGCTTTTGACTTTTTTCCTTTGTTACTTCATCAATACCTCAGATGTTCAACATACATGTATGTGTAAGAATGTGTAATAACTAAGGCTGTCAAAGTTAAAGCTTTATTAACGCATTAACCCACAATTCTTTTAACGCCAGTATTTTTAACGCAAGATTAATGTTTAAAAAATAATAATAAAAAAAAATGTATTTCCCCCCCCCCCCCCCCCCCAGAGCTCTTGTGGGCCACATCAAATGACGTGGCGGGCCACATTTGGCCTGCGGGCCTTGAGTTTGACACTTATGCTCTAGTGTCTATGGGTCGGTTTAGAACCTTAATGACCAATCAGGTCACCACAATATGCGATTGTTTTAAAATTATTACCTACCTTACATTTAATTTTTTATTATAATTTTTTTTTAAATAAATAACATTTTAATGGGCTCTTAATTGTTCCGATGTTTCTGTATTTATTAACACACTATGACACTTGGGAATGTAACATCTCGAGAACACTGTAAATTAGGGCTGCACGATTCTTGCTCAAATGTGAATCACGATTTTACTCTCTAAGAATTGAGATCACGATTCTCACACGATTCTTATTTTTTCAATAAATTAGTTTATTGCACTCTTTTTCTTAAACAGACAACATAACATTATATGAAAGTGCTTGACTTAAACTTAAACATAACATATGAAAGTGCTTGACTTAAATTTAAAAGTCTCTTCTAACATACAAAATAACTCAAGTCAGAATCGTCATAATTTAAAAAGGTTAAGTAAAAAGAAATAAAATAAGTTTCATATTTTTTTTTTGGTATTTATTTTTTTATAAAATCGTCATAATTTTGAAATGAGATTGCATAGGTCTATGAATCGAGATTGTGATTTTTTTTTAGATTAATCGTGCAGCCCTACTGTAAATGAGTTTAACTACTCGAGTGTATTTATTGAGTATAAATAAAGTTTGAATGAATTAATGAATAGCACACAAATCCATTTATTCAGAGGTAAATGGACTGCATTTATATAGCACTTTTATCCAAAGCGCTTTACAACTTATGCCTCACATTTGACCCATTCACTCACACATTCACACACCGACGGCGGAGGCAACCATGCAAGGTGCCAATCTGCTCATCGGGAGCAGTTAGGGGTTAAGTGTCTTGCTCAAGGACACTTCGACACACTGCCGGGAGGAGCCGGAAACAAACCAGGAACCACGACCGCTCTACCTCACTTTCACCACAATAGAGGTCACAGCACAGAGGTCAGAGCACAAGGTTGACCCAAAGTAAATATTACTCTGGAGTCATTTTGGGGTTCAATGTCTTGCTCAAGAGCAATTTGGCAGAGATATCCTCCAGTCGCCAGCTTACAGCTGGAATACACCCTCCAGTCTAAGGAGAATCGAGGATGCAGCCTTTGCAAACTATGCACCAAAGTTATGGAACACACTACCTATGGACATTAGGGAAGCTAGATCTCTTAATATTTTCAAAAATAAGCTAAAAACGTACCTCTTCACCATAGCCTTCTAATACACTGTTGATTGTATTGTAGCACTATTTTACTCTATCCATTCTATTGCATAATTTTACTATCCATTCTATTCTACTATTTTATTGCACTGTATTATTTTACTCTGTCTATTACTTTTTATTACAGGTTCAAAACTGTCAGGTATTAATCTGTGTGAGTATCAAACAAGAGACTGTCAGGCTTTAAACCTGTGTAGGACCCAGGCCTAGAACTGCACCCTGAGAGAGGGAACCTCTCTGGGTATAAAACAGGAGGGAAGACTGTCAAGTTTTAAACTGTGGATACCAAACAGAGAAGGTAAAGACGACTTTGAACAGTAATCCAGAACTATTTTATTGCACTGTAAAAAAATATATTTGATCTATTCTAGTCTACTATTTTATTGCACTGCACTATTGCACTATTTTACTCTGTCTATTTTATCTTACTCTTTTTATTATTGTCTATTTAAAACTGAATCAAACCATAAACAAGGTGGCCTGTTGCGATGTTAGATCCTAATGTGAAAAACTGTGAGTTTATATGTCTGCACTTTATGTGCTCATTTTATGCCTGTCTTTTTTCTGTTGTGAAGCACTTTGAGCTGCAGTTGCTGTATGAAAGGTGCTATACAAATAAAGTTTATTATTATTATTATTATTATTATTATTATTATTATTATTATTATTATTATTATTATTATTATTATTATTATTATTATTATTATTATTATTATTATTATTATTATTATTATTATTATTATTATTATTATTATTATTATTATTATTATTATTATTATTATTATTATTATTATTATTATTATTATTATTATTATTATTATTATTATTATTATTATTATTATTATTATTATTATTATTATCTGTGCCGGGAATCAGCCTCTACCTCAAGGCCATCCTGCTCTATCTGACCTATTACTGAATTATACTGTTGAAGGCACATGGCCATTATATGGAGTAACATCAATCAGATAATAAATCAAAATAATGAACTGGTATATTTTGAGAGACAGTCAGTTGACAACATATCATATAAACATAGTGACACGTCTCCACCCTCACCTGAGCTCTGCCGTAGAAGAAGGCGGAGTCTATAGTGTCAGTCGTCCTCTCTCCTGCCATCAGAAGAATGCCTACCATAAGGAACGGAACCCTGTACAAACACACACACACACACGCGCACACACACGCACGCATGTACGCACACGTTGGAGGATGTAATGTATACCAGGTAACTGAATTAACTTGTATCTTATGACTAGACACCTCTCTCTCATGTTTCTACAGTAAATGTTGTTGCTAAGCAATAATAGCCAAAAACGCTGTCTATACCCCCATCCCTGTATCATTATGACTAGTAACATTACTACATACCCCCATCCCAGTATCATTATGACTAGTAACATTACTACATACCCCCATCCCAGTATCATAATGACTAGTAATATTACTACATACCCCCATCCCTGTATCATAAAGACTAGTAACATTACTACATACCCCCATCCCAGTATCATAATGACTAGTATGTTAACATTACCACATATACCCCTAGCCCAGTATCATAAAGACTAGTAAGGTAACATTACTACATACCCCCATCCCAGTATCATAAAGATTCCTGGCCGAAGCCTCACTAGATGATCTTTATCAGTCAGGGCCAGACACAGTGGTATCAGACCTGAAACAAACAAACACACGCACACGCACGCACACACACACACACACACACACACACTTTGATTGCGATAATGGACTCAACATCTTTTTACACATCTTGAGATAATGGTTACTAATTGTTGGAGATGATGATAATAATGGTTAATAATGGCTTCAGATGATATTAATGCTTTCAACTCACAATCTGAAAATATATGTCATAGATTCACATACTTAGTTTTTTTTGTCAACTACAAATTAGAATTGGCTAAATTGGCGGAAAGAACACAGATTTTTACATATTTGAAAACTAAACATAGGAAGTTGAAATAACCTACCTGTCCATATGTAGGTGCTGTAGAGAGACCCATAGAGGAGAGTGAAGGTCAGAACATGACCCAGCAGGTTGTCCTCCTGCTTCACCACAAAGTTCCAGAGGATCATACTCACACACACCAAGAACTGAGGAGAGGAGAGGAGAAGAGAGGAGGGGTGAGAGGAGAGGAGAGAAGAAGAGAGGAGGAGAGGGGAGGGGTGAGAGGAGAGGAGGTGAGAGGAGAAGAGAGGAGAGGAGAAGAGAGGAGGAGAGGAGAAGAGAGGTGAGAGGAGGAGAGAGGAGAGGAGAGGAGAGGAGAAGAGAGGAGATGAGAGGTGGGGTGAGAGGAGAAGAGAAGAGGGGAGGAGGAGAGAGAAGAGAGGAGGGGGTGAGAGGAGAAAATAAGAAAGGAGAGGAGGGTTGTGGTGAAAAGGAGGAGAATCATACTATTATTGATTTGTTTTTATTTCACATTGCTCTTCTTTTTTGAAAGACCTATGAAGTATACACAATTGCTTGACTCTCCTTGTTGATGCATTTGATAGAGGGCCATTTAGAAAACGAATGCCTTAGTTTAACCAGCTTCTACTGTATACAGGCCTTACAACTATTTTTTTTTTAAACATGAATTCAGCCTTCACCTACTACCCTGGGAGTGTCCTTCAATCTGTTTTGTACCACCTTTGGGATGCCCTAACTTTGAAACCATGAAATCACATTCAAATAAACCTGTATAAACCTGTATATAATTGTGACCAGAGCCTTACCTGAGCGAGGAAGAGGTTCATGGCAAACAGATGAGGAAGCCTGTTAAACTTCTTACTGAGCAGCATCACCGCTATGGTCCACACCTGGATCACACACACACACACAAATTAGGTTCAGATTTAATTCTCTTGGGGGGGACCAAAATGTTTCATAAGTCTTGTTTTTTCTGGTAACTGCAATATACTTATGGGACATCTGCATATCGTAAGTAGAGTTTAACATTGTACATAGTCTCTCACACACACACACACACACACACACACACACACACACACACACACACACACACACACACACACACACACACACACACACACACACACACACACACACACACACACACACACACACACACACACACACACACACACACACACACACACACACACACACACACACACACACACACACACACACACACACACACACACACACACACACTTACCAGGGCTATGAGGCTGATGATGCTGATGTTGAAGCTAACATTCTGTAACTCCGTAACGAGGGGGGTGGGGTCCATCAGAGGGATTGTTAGTAACCATGCCGACACATACATGATGGGTGCAGACAGAAACGTACTGATCACCATCCCAGATGTCACCTAGACAGAGAGAGAGTGGGGGGGGGGGGGGGGTATGTGTTCATGACATGTAAGATATAGAAAATAATATGTAGCTTACTAGGTACTATAGACAGTTTCACTGGAATTCTGTTGCTAGGAAACAGTTTGGACCCAAATGTATTTTCTGTCAACTATTGCAGTATCTAACATTGCAGCAGGAAATAAACGTAGAATGTTATTGTTGTGACTTTGAACACGCTCTAGGGGAGATTCAGTGTGTGCATGCAAACAGGTCTCTGTAATAGGGATGGCAAAATTGAAATTCAATATATTGCAATACAAACGGGTGACAATGCGTATTGTGGGACAAAAAGGAATCAGCTAAATTTTATTCTGCTGTAGTAGTAATCACAAATTAGATGACTTTTACAAGCTCTAATGAGAAATGATATTCATATATTGTCGATTATACAACTTTATTTTAATAAGATATTGGATTATTTGCACTTTGTAGTGTTTTCCATTTGAACATTTAATTATAATGAGAAATTATATTAATTGCAATTTGTAATGATAGATTTTTAGTTGACATTGACATGTTCAATCAAGCCATTGCTCGAGAGATGTATGGCTCAGGAAATAAACACACAATTCTGCACAGCCATGTTATGTTGTCACTGGACCTTTATTACATCATATCATTGTAGTATCGAATCATGAACCCAGTATCGTGTATTGAATCGTATCATGAGATAAGCATATCATATCATCCCATCCCTACTGTGTCTGTGTCTGTGTGTGTGTGTGTGTGTGTGTGTGTGTCTAAATACATACCACTTCCAGCTCCATATTGTACTGTGAGGCATATATGGCCACGCTGGGCGCAGTGGGGAAAACTCCATACAGGAAAGCAAAGTTAGACAGACTGGTGTGGTTGGTACTGCTGCTATTCACTCCCACATCCAATATGTCCACCATGTCTTTACATATCAGAGGCATTATCAAGCTAGAGAGAGAGAGAGAGAGAGAGAGAGAGAGAGAGAGAGAGAGAGAGAGAGAGAGAGAGAGAGAGAGAGAGAGAGAGAGAGAGAGAGAGAGAGAGAGAGAGAGATTGATTGAAAACTTTATTAACAGATTGCAGAATGGGTACAGTACAGTACAGCTCAATACATACAATTGTTAACACTAGAACAGCCATGGAGAAAATGTCACTGATTCCCGCCGGAAGGGGTCAGATGACCCACAGCTTATATGAGAAAAATAAACAGTGTAAACTATATAATTATCTCTTAATATGAAAATATGACGTTTACCACAGGTTTGAGTGACAAAAAAAAGTAAAATAATAATAATAATAATAATAAATAAAAATATTATAATAATTTTTTTGATGGAAGAGCCACACATTGACGGACAAAGAGCCACATGTGGCTCGCGAGCCATGGGTTGGCCACCCCTGCGCTAGACGCTCGCAAAGTGCTGTGACTTTCCACATATATTCCATAGAATAACGTTCTAATTACATTTTCCTGAAGTCATTTTGAAATTTCAGAAACCGTGCCAGATAAAACGGGTACTTTTAGGAAAAGTCATTGAGTGACAGAGCTGGAGCTCGACCGAGTGACGAGGATACATTTATTGAAAATGCCTAGGGGTCATTTGACCCCTTGTCGGCTGTGCGAGTGTTAAGGGGATGCAGACCAGAGAAAGACTTTCGTCTTGTTTACATCAGGGTCCCCCATTTTCAATTCATCATAACATATATGACATACACGACATACAGATACAGTACTGCTACATCTATACATTTATGACATACCAGATTTGCAAATACAGTACTGTTTGTGATACAAAAAGAGTCCAGAAAAGAGAATATATACATTTGACGTAGAAACTGTACATTGTAGGAGGTTGGGTAGGTGGGGTGGGGGACTGTACATTGGAGGTGGTTGGGTGGGTGGGTGGGGGGGGGGGGGGCGAGAGAGAGAGAATTAATGGGTGGGTAGAGACAAAATTAAAACAAAAGGAGGGAAAACACACACACTATAGCTGTCAGAATGAATTCCAATATTTAAATTTCATTTGAATTGAATAAGCTTGTTAATTGTGGGCATTTTACACCGACTTCAATGTGTCGATCGTTAATATCCGAATTGGCCTCATTTAAGCCTATTCATATTCAAATGGTATTCTTAAGAGACAACTGACACACACACACAGACAGACAGACAGACAGACAGACACAGACAGACAGTCTCTCAGCCCTCCAGTCCTACTCACAGTTTAGCTGTAATGAGCAGAATGAGCACTACACCAGTGTCTCTGGTTAGTTTCCTCAGTTGGCCCACCTGACATGGAGACAAGACAGAGGTTAACTCATCATTTATCTGGAATTCATTGTATGTTTGCTTTGCTCGTTTATATAACAATTGTAACTTAACTAAACTTGACCAAACCAAACCCACCATACTCAGTTGTTGCAAGTTTTCAAGTTCAAGTTTCAAGTTTCTTTAATAGTTGTCATACAGAAGTACAGAATACTTTCATACAAAATGCTTCTTACTGTTACGCTCCAGAGACTGTGCTAGACAAGATAGTATCAAATAACATAGTATAGCATGTAATTTAGAAGTAGAAAATGAGGTCACAGTGTTCAGTATAGACATATGTACAATGTTCGATGCAGAATAGACGTAACTGAGTTACCATATAATATACAATACTATGCAGTGTACTAATGTACAGTACTATATAGTGCAAAGCAGAAATGGGATGAGGTACAATTTAGGTACAATTTACAGTAAGGTGTACGAGTTGTAGTGCAATCCTTCATCAATAAATATAAAGTGTGGGGAGTGGGTGCTACAGTGTGTTTGTTTAAAGTGAGTGTGTGCTATAAAGTGTGTGGAGTGGGTGCTACAGTGTGTTTGTTTAAAGTGAGTGTGTGCGTGTGGATGTGTGTGCTATGTGCGTTTGATGGTTGTTGTTGTGTAGTGTTCATTGTTCGTTTAGCAGCCTGATGGCCTGGGGATAGAAGCTTCTTCTGAGTCTTTCTGTGCTCGCCTTGAGACTCCGGTATCGCTTGCCTGACCGCAGCAGTTCAAAGAGGCAGTTGTTCGGGTGACTGGAGTCTTTAATGATTCTCTTAGCCTTGCCCCTGCACCGCTTGTTGTAAATGTTCTGGAGGGTGGGGAGCCCCCCTCCAATTGTGCGTTCGGCTGAACGTGTCACTCTTTGTAGTCTGCTTCGGTCTTGTGCAGTGCTATTCCCAAACCAGGAGGTGATGTTGCCAAGTGGGTATATCGCTCCCATTGGTCGATTCACTCAATCAGAATTCTCCTCCCCCTACACACTGTCTCACAACAGCACAACCTCCCATCCCTCGACTTGCCCCACCCTAGATTACTGTGATCGTTTGTCCTAAATGCTAATTGCTTCTGCCAGACCGGAGGTCAATTCAACAAGGCATTGTGTTTGCAAACATTTGTGAAAGTTTGTGGAAAAAACTTTTTTTTTCCTGCTGCAGAGACAGCATTAACTGTCCCGTTTAGTGTTAATTAGCATTAATTATGGCCCGCCAACTCTGCACCTTACGTAACACGTTCTACGGAACGAGAGCGAGTTGAATTGTCTCCTTTTTTAAACGTCTCTGGTGCTAAACATAGTGTGAAGGTCAGTAACTAACCTGACCTAATCTTCAATAACCACAACAAACCCGGCCCTAACTGTAATCCAAACCCACCATAGAGAGACCAAGGTAGAACAGAGCAGCCCCTCCGAACGAGTTCGCCAGGCCGTCGATGAACTCAGACAGCACAGCAGGGATCCGCTGGCCCAGAGCAAAATGAGATATAATACCAACCATCACCATGAAGACTATAGGGTTCTTCAGCACCTGAGAGAGAGAGAGAGAGAGAGAGAGAGAGGGGTGTGAGGGGTAATGAGAGACAAACAGCAAGAAAGAAAAACAGATGAGACTGGACTGTCTCAGGTGTGTGGTCTAATGATCAGTTATAAATGCAACTACACAGAAGTAATACCCCTCCCACAGGCCGCAGGGAGACCATCAGGGAGAAAACAAGTACACACAGTAAAGTGTCATAGATGTGTCATTCATCATGACATTAAAAGGGGGAATGTCACTGATTTTAAGGACTCACATATTTTCTTCCTTAGCCCCCAGGACAGTTCAGTCAGTATGTTCTTCCTGTGTCCCAGGACAGTTCAGTCAGTGTGTTCTTCCTGAGCCCCCAGGACAGTTCAGTCAGTGTGTTCTTCCTGAGCCCCCAGGACAGTTCAGTCAGTATGTTCTTCCTGAGCCCCCAGGACAGTTCAGTCAGTATGTTCTTCCTGAGCCCCCAGGACAGTTCAGTCAGTATGTTCTTCCTGTGTCCCAGGACATTCCAGTCAGTATGTTCTTCCTGTGTCCCAGGACAGTTCAGTCAGTGTGTTCTTCCTGTGTCCCAGGACAGTTCAGTCAGTGTGTTCTTCCTGTGTCCCAGGACAGTTCAGTCAGTGTGTTCTTCCTGTGCCCCAGGACAGTTCAGTCAGTGTGTTCTTCCTGAGCCCCAGGACAGTTCAGTCACCACTCTCTCCTAAAGCTAGACACCAGAGAAAGAACCCTTCAATGTGTCACCTGGAAATAACACCTGGGGCTTCTCTATGGACAATGGACTGAGCACCAACTTTGTGATGCGATAAAACATTTGTATAAGCTCTTACACCAAAGTGAGGTTTCAAGGAGGTTGGGTTAGGACATTTACAGGGGCCAGTTTCGAATTGCAGTCTCCTGTAGGTGTTCTTTGAGAGTGGTTTTGAAAGTGGGTAGTGATTCACATTCCTTTACAGCTGTGGGTAGGGCGTTCCACATTGATGTGGCATAATTGCAAAACGTGTTTAGTCCCTTGTTTGAGCCAAATCTGGGTTTAACATGGTTTGTGGAGCTCCCTCTGGTGTCTACTAGTGGATCTACTATTGGATCTACTTTCTCTGTGGATGGTTTTGTGAATAAATCTCCATTATGCTTCAATTACTGTGTGTTTATTGTATAGCAATATGATTGGGTGAATTGGGCCATTGTATAAAAGCATTACATCATTTGAAGTTGTGTGTTATACTCATTAGATCACGCCTAGGGGGGTCTAACGACCCTCCGCTGCGCGTCGGGCCTAACAACCACCCCTAGGCATGATCTAATGAGTAATAACACACTAATGCTTAATCACAATAGGTCAAGAACAAAACACCATAAAGTCCAAAAAATTTTAAATAAATGCAACACTCCCAGACATACCCCACGTGAAGGTAAGGAAAAACTCACTAAAATCTAGCAATAGGAAAAAATGCACCACAGGCAATGTGGAGGAGAGAAACATTAGAAGGGCCATTCAAGGGGGGATCTCCCTTCTTTATAATATTTTATTTTCAGCTTTTATAGTTTCACAAACACACATCAAGACAAATCACAAACACAAAGAAAATAAAAAATAAATAAAAAGGGGATCTCCCTTCTTAGATGTCGGTGATAGTAGTGTTGCAGTAAAACAGGCGAGCAGTTGGTAAAGCATGCACAAGAATATAAACCATTAATCATTTGGTGGTAGAACTTTCGCCACGAAATGCTGGAGACGCTGGGCTCTTCAGTTCGAGCCCACCGCTCCACATTTGCTTTCAGTTTAGCTGGTCGTCCGTACTAATACACATTGGCCGTATTAGGGGGTGGGAAACTGATGGGTGGGGATCGGGCGTTGTGGACAGCGACTCCTACAGGTCGGTTGGTGCGCCTGCGCAGTAGAATCAGGAAGTATCGGGGGCAGCGTGAGCCTCCCACGCGTTACTCCTCGCCACTGAGAGATCGAGCTGCGCAGGTGAAAAGATGCGACTGCTGTTACCTCAAGTACCGGAGGGGACTTGTGCTATGTATGACTTAGTCCACATTGCAGCCGGCTTGTGGGAGGCAAGAAACAGCGTCCGTGACAGGGGAGGGTTGAATTGGATGATACGAAATTGGGATGGGAGAAAATATAGAAAATGGGAGAAAAAGTGGATAAAAAAAAAATCCTGGGTATTCTCATGAACAATAAACTGGACTGGACGGACAACACAGAGGCCCTCTACAGGAAGGGACAGAGCAGACTGTTCTTCCTGAGAGGGCTCAGGTCTTTTAATGTCTGCAGCAAACTGCTGCAGATGTTCTACCAGTCTGTGGTTGGTGGTGCCCTCTTCTTTCGCTGTGGTATGCTGGGGGGGGCAACACCAACACAGACAAAATAAATAAACTGGTCAAAAAAGAAAGCTCTGTGGTGGGAGCGGACCCGGACAGTCTGGAGGTGGTGGCAGAGGGGAGGACGAGGAGGAAGCTGTATGCTATCCTTGAGAACCCCTGCCACCCCCTCCATGATGAGCTGACCGCAATGTGGTCCACGCTTAGCCACAGACTTATCCCCCCCCCGACATACCACAAAGCGCTTCAGGCAGTCCTTTGTGCCGGTGGCAATCAGGCTCCACAACCAGGCAGGGCCAGGACGAGCTAACTGCCATGGACTGGAGGAGCTGGGTTGTGGACTGTAACCAATTAATTTAATTATTTAACATCACGACTGGGCTTGTTTCTTTTTCTTCATTCATTCACCACTTTTAGCTATATTTTAGCCTTATTTTAGCTAGTTTTTATCCCTATGTATTTGTCCATCTTGTTTTTAAGTGTATGTTATGTATTAACTGTTACCATTAACTGTTTTTAAATTGCTGTCATGCTGTGATGGACATCTGAATCTCCCCTTGGGGATAAATAAAGGTTTTCAATTAACTCTTTCAGTGCCACGCCTGGTTTTCCGTTTTACCGCTTGAATGCCACCATCGGCGCCAATGTTAACGTTAATATCGCCTAATCTATGTTTTAAATTATGGCTATGTGTCTAATCTGCCCATCGCATTATCAAAGACTATTTTCCAGTCAGTGCTGTGAAGGCATATTGTTTTTTTATCGCGTCGTTTCCGTTTCAGAGCAGTTAGAAAAGCCCCCGTTTTGATATAAAAAACAGCTCATTCTGGAGCATTCTATGAAAATCGTCTTTTAGTGGAATATTCCACAACGTTGATATTCGTCGGCCTTTTTATGAATCGTTTTCAAATAAACGCTAGATGATCAATATTATACGTGCACGCAAGCACATTACGGCCGCGCACTGATAATCGCTCCGTTGATTTCCTCACAGACTTTTACAGTGAAACCGAAAGAAGACATTTCACAAAACAGCTTATAACTTCATCAAACTTACTCCGATTATCCTACCACTGATAACATAGAGTCCTTACCTGACATCAGATGGTATCCAACTGGTATATTCCAATTCCTGATCACCATTCGAAAAAATCGATACGTGTATGGATCCAACGCGACACTGTAGATCTCCATGATCCGCGGGGATCTGAGGCTCCAGAATGAACTGTGGTAACCCCGGCTGGATCAGTGAACTGGAAAATGTGGAGTACCGGATTTTTTTCCCCATTCATTTTCATTGAGTCCATTCCAAAATCACTTATGTCATCTGGGAGACGACAGGGGGCGCTTTTTTCCACAGTGATCACCGGCGCAGCTCGGCTATACTCGGGTAGGCTCGGGTGATGCAATAATTTTTCAGATCGCAAAAAAATAATAATAATAATAATTCAGAGAAATCTCGTTAGTGGCACGCAACCACCTATAAAAAAACCTGAGAAATCTCGTGAGTGGCACTGAAAGAGTTAAATTCAAATTAGGAGCTTTTAGAACTACAACTCCCAGGCTTCCATGTGCACTGTGCTGTGATTGCTACTGCCACACTACAGAATGTTACCCCGGTTAAAGAAACAAGACAAAGAAAAACATGTACCTGTAGGACTACGACTCCCACAATGCCAAGTGTGCTGTGCTTTGGTTGGCTGTCCTGCCTCCACTTCTGGATTTCACACAGTGCAAAGCCAATGGGATTCAAGATCATGAGAGAGACTGGAGCTACTAGATAGATATACTGGAGGTACTCTGGATATGTGTTCCTGTACAGAGCATCCACTGTGGGGAGAGGGAGGGAGGGGGGGGGGGGGGGGAGAGAGAGAGAGAGATTTTATTTACTCATAATGGATTCAAATGAATAGATGAATAGACCCATCTCAACATTTATTTGGTGCAACAAAATGCCTAGGATAAAGTTATTGACACTTATGAAGCCAGAATCCATGGGAGGTCTCAGTCTCCCCAATCTCCAACATTATTTTTGGTCAGCCCAATTAAGAAATGTACTGTCATGGTCGTTGGGAAGACGGGACTCACAGTGGTTTCAGCTAGAAGCTAAATTTGTTGACCCGTTACCATTGGACTCTCATATTTATAAAACAATTTAAAAAGATAAGAAAAATAGGTAATTGTTTCACTGTTTTTAACACACTATGTGCTTGGAAGGACTGCTAAAAAAAATTGGTATCACCAATTGTACCTCCATATAATGGATTCAAAGGAAACATTATTTTGCACTCTAAACCACCCACAACAGACCTCCTTCACGGCCTCACCTATAGGGTATCCCAGGGCAAAGTCATTGCTCTGCGTAGCGAAGATAGCATAGAGACCGGCTTTACTGTATCTGCTCTCTGGACTGGCCACCATCAGTGTCAAGACACACACCAGCACAAATACGGTCACCTAGACGAGAAAGAGAGGGAAAGAGAGCATTAAATGTAAAGTGTAAACGAAACGATCGTGACTCACCAAGAAAAGTTTTGTACCTCATTGTCTGCATTTTAACTAAATTTGACTCATTGTACTTAGATGTACTTAAGATTGTATATTGTATTGTATATCGTATATTCCTCTTTTACTTACTTTTTTACTGTATGAAGCTCACTCTCAGGGGCTCATACGGAACCAAGCATTTCACCGGTAAAGTGCATGTATTTTATACGTGACAAATAATAAACAAACAAATAATAAAGAATAAATGTTTTCCATTCCATAGTTGAGCAACTGACCTCTTGATATAAGGATATACAGTATATCTACCTTAGCGATCATGACGCTCCAGAGGAACGCCCAGATGACATCTCCAAAGTCCAGCAGCACCATGTTTTTGAAGAGCAGCGCAGGCAGCGCAAACTTGGACACAAAGTTCCCCAGTCCCTTCGACTGGTTGGCTGTGATGATGTCAGCCCTGCCAGCACACACGGAACAATAGAACATCATCGTTAATATATCGTGATACAAAAAAGTTGGGATTGAATTGCGGCCAGGAGTACTGCAGTCAACATAAAGTGAAAATACACCCTAAAACATAATTAACACTGTGCTATTCCAGTATTGTCTTGGGACACTTGCTAAATAGTTTGACACCATAGCATCACACCAAAACAATTCGGTGTTTACAAATACAAACGCTTTACCACGGAACGTAGATAACATCAAACTGTCTCTGCATTGCAGATAAAATATGACTCAGGACCCAGCAGTATATCAAACTTACCACTAAAATGTTGTCAGAAACATATTTTAGGTTCAACTTTAAGTAAAGAAAAAGAGAAGTTTGACAAGCTGCCATTTTATCTTTGAAACGCTGAATATCTAATATATGTACATATCTGTAATACGTACATGTTGTAAATTCCAATAGTAATATGTAAATATATTACTTATAATATGGTAAAAGGTTGACGCCCAGAAACGTCCCGTGCAGCAATATAGAAAGAAAGTACAGGCAGAGGGAGGGCTCTCAGATAAACACACCACTACATTAGTAGTGGGTCTTAAGTGATGATTGAGAGGGATTATGTTTGTATGCGTCTATACATTGTTTTTGGGGATCATTATACTCATTATACCTTTAAAGTTGCAGTAGACAACTTCGGAGAAATTAGAAAGAGGGAGTTTACCTGCCCAGCAGAAATAGAGAAAGCTCTGCATCACTTTTGAAAAGGTTTTCCACAGACTCCCAGAGGCACCATCAGCTTTAAGATGAATTTTCCCCAAAGAAAATACTGTGGTCTGTGGAAAACATCTGTTGTGTGTGTGCTGTGCATGGGCTTGAAACGTTACGCAGAGCTTGTTCTATTTCTGCTGGTCCAGTGGCAATTTGTTTGTCAGCCTTTGTTTGAGCTATTACTTAAAAATGAGTTGTATTTAAATGTAGGGCATACAGCTTAGAATCAAGACATTTACCCATATCCCAGTAGAATCACCATGGGTACGGTCATAGTGTCCTTAGGGTTGTTCCACCATTAACTGTATATGGAGCAGTTCCAGGATTTATCTCTTCACTAGAATCTTGTCTCTCAGCTTAAGGGAATAACATACACACACACTTTATGGTGAATTTTCCCTTTAAATGCCCAGAAAAACACACACAGCTCCAATGTGGTCAATTGGTGCCACATAATAGAAAAGTAGAGTCTAGGTTGAAAATAACGATTATTTAAAGTATTAAAGGGGAACTATGCCTAATTTTAGAATTCATACATGTCATCCCTCTGGTCTAGGAAAGTCCAAATTATTATTGAAAATGACCAACCCTCTCCCAAATCCAAAAACTAGAAAAAGCTAAAACTTAAACGTGTGATGTCATCAAGTATAAATTCTGAAGCTGCTCCACAGACAATTAGTTGGGAAATATTTGATAGATGACACCCAGGAGAATGTTGTCAACCCTACCTGCCAGCTATATAGCCACATAGGATGATACCGAAGCACTCCAGGAGAGCCGGGAACAACTTGTCTATGGACATGGGAGGCACAGAGGAATTGGCTGGAGTATTATGGGAGATGTTCTTCCCGTGGATCAGCACATAATTGCTGATGGTTTCCATGGCGATAATGATGGGATGTACTGTAGCTGGTCGGAGGACTGGAAAGCCAAGACAAATAGTCAGGTCAGGTGTCAGGACTCTGGGGATCTGAGATGAGGAGGGAGTGAGGGGGGAGGGGGGGGAGAAAACATGTTAGGGAGATGTTGATTGATTGATTGAAAACTTTATTAACAGATTGCAGAATGGGTACAATACCAAGGCCGGATTAACGACCGGGCCGTCCGGGCCGCGGGCCTCTAGTGACGAGGGGCCTCCAAAAAAAAATAATAATAAATAAATAAAAGTATTTTTTTTAAATTTCTTATTTTTATTTTTTTGGAGGCCCCTCGTCACTAGAGGCCTTTTGGAGGCCCCTCGTCACAAGAGGCCCCAAATTATTAATATTATTTTTTTAACTTTTATTTTTTATTTTTTTGGAGGCCCCTCGTCACTAGAGGCCTGTTGGAGGCCCCTCGTCACTAGAGGCCCCAAATTATTATTATTATTTTTTTTACTTTTATTTAAAAAAAAAAATTGGAGGCCTAGAGGCCCCACATTTTATTTTTATTTTTTTTCTTATTTTGGAGATCGATGTCATACTGTGACACTGAAATGAAAACATATTTCATCAACTAAAATATTTAGTCAACAAAAATATTTCATCAACTAAAATATACAGTACGTCACACCCTGCCGCCTGCAAGTGGCTAATCTTGAGTATTTTTTCTCCTCTTCATAAGAGTTTGAGGTTTTCCGTTTGAGGTAAAAACAGCAATAAAAAGTCAAAACTTGCATCTCCACATCCCAGCCCCGACGCCTGAATACTTTTACCAACGGATTTCCAGTTCCGCGTTTGCGTTCTGCGCTCTGATTGGCCACTGACGTTTCTGGTAGCGCCAATCATGTGACGCCTCTTTCTTTCACCGGTTAAGCTTAGGCACTCTTTCGAAGTTGGTTAAGGTTAGAGTTTGTCTTAGAGCAGGGCGATAGAACACCAGCCCTGATTCCATACTCTAACCTTAACCAACTTCGAAAGAGTCGCCTAAGAAACGTCAGTGGCCAATCAGATCGCAGAACGCGAACGCGGAACTGGAAATCCATTGGTAAAAGAATAGACACAGCCCCGACACGAATAAGGCAGATTGGGATCATTATTCATGACAGACAGCAGAGACCCGCCGGTGCTGATAGCGGATATCATCGAGCTCCCCCTAGTGACTAGGGGGCTTTATTTCTAAACCTAGTCGCATTTCTGGCAGACGCTCTCTGATTGGCACTGACTGACGCTCTCTGATTGGCCACTGACATGTTTGCCCAATCGCGTGACGAGCTGTGTCTTTGCCCATTTCCGCGTCGAACAGCCTGGGGGACACTGTACAACTGTACAAGCAAAACTGTACATTGGAATATTGACAAAACCATACTTGGTCATTTACTGTACATTGGAGGGGGTTGTGTTAGGACATTTACAGGGGCCAGTTTCGAATTGCAGTCTCCCGTAGGTGTTCTTTGAGAGTGTTTTTGAAAGTGGGTAGTGATTCACATTCCTTTACAGCTTTGGGTAGGGCGTTCCACATTGATGTGGCATAATTGCGAAACGTGTTTAGTCCCTTGTTTGAGCCGAATCTGGGTTTAACATGATTTGTGGAGCTCCCTCTGGTGTTGTGATCGTGGTATTCACTGACCTTTGGGAAGTATTTTGACATGTACATGGGTACCTTGGTCGTGTAGTGTATCTTGTAGACCAGGCCCATTGCAAGTTGCTGTACTCTGTCGTCTACTCTAAGCCATCCTAGGTTGTCAAAGTGGGCAGGGGTGATCAAAGTCCTTTTAGCTTGGCCCTCAGAGCCCACCACTTCTAAATATTCTATATATTTTTTAAAGTGACATATAAAAACGCCACTGTGCATGCGTGCACCGTGCACGTGTATGTGTGTGTGGGGGGACCTCCACAAGAATCTGGCCCAGGGGCCTCTGAAGTCTTAATCTGGCCTTGACTGCTCAATACACACAATTGTTAAGGGGATGCAGACCAGAGAAAGACTTTCGTCTAGTTTACATCAGGGTCCTGTATCAAAAGCAGACATGTTTCGGACAATGTCCTTCTTCAGTGGTATGGCTAGCATACCACTGAAGAAGGACATTGTCCGAAACATGTCTGCTTTTGATACAGGCTGCCATTAAAAAACATTGAACCTGTGAGTGCTGGTCCGGCTACCCTGCTTTGATATACTGAACTTTATGGGATTACAGCACCCAGTGTGAGAACTTGTGAGCGCGGTCTAACTCGACTATATTACATCAGGGTCCCCCATGTATGGAGGAGAGAAAGAAAGACACATTAAATGTCTATTAGTTGTGTGTGTGCTTTTTCCAAGTCTTGAAATTATGCAAAAAAGATACAATTTCTTCCAGTGAATCTGCATAAAAGAAATTCTGGATATGTAGCTGTTATTATTCTCCTCTAAAAACAAAGTGCATGACTTAACCACCTGCCTCTTAGTAGTAAGTAACGTGACAGTAACGTGACACACAGCCAACACAATCGTGCAGATTTAGCTTTGCTAAAGAAAGAACCACTGTCCAAATAACGGTGGGGGGAAATTAAACCAGCCTAAATATATTATGTTACACAAATCGGCGAGTATATATCCTCTTTTGGTTATAGTTTATCCTATTTAATTAGGGCATCCGCCTGACATTACCAGTGGTGCTAACGTTATAGCTAATGTTTGCTAACTATAGCTAACGGTGGGTGCTGCATGCTAAAAACATCAGGGCTGATATATGCGCGTTTTGGTTCGTCGCCATAACAAGATACCATCCACATCTGGAACTATTAACGTCACATCGTGCATGTGCTTTTCAAAAGAAATGTATTGGCTTACTTCTAATATTTAGTAGACCATCCTCAACCTTGGAATACACAATGAGATCCACTTGTCTTGGTGGTTATTACTAGGCGGCTCGCTTTGGGTCATTTCGGAGAGCTCGCCTCGCTGCTCCAGTCTGACAGCTGTCGAAACTGGGAACGCCCTCATATATGACTGACAGACTACCAAACCAATCGTTGCTGAGATGTGTTTCACACGATTGGGCAAATGGGGGAGTAGGGTATATATCTGCAGAGCCGCAAGCCCAACGTCTGAGGCGAGGCTTCGGGGCTTGTATTCGGTTTGACTGTGCGTGGGCGGTGCGTCGGGGCTTGTACCTTGTCTTGTTTCCTGTAAAACCCGGAAGTAGTCAGTTTGTGCTGTTTATTTTTAACCTTAACCCTAACCCTAACCTTAACCCTAACATTAACATTAACCTTAACCTTAACCCTAACCCTAACCTTAACCTTAACCTTAACCCTAACCCTAACCCTAACCTTAACCCTAGCCCTAACCTGCAACACGGAACACAGAAATGCTGCTTGTAAAAATAAACAGCACAAACTGACTACTGCACAGTCAAACCTAGTACAAGCCCCGAAGCCCCGCCTCAACCGAGTACAAGCCACGAAGCCCCGCCCAGACGTTGGGCTTGCGGCTCTGCAGATATACCCTATTGAAATGGGGCGACGGAAACTCTGACATTTGAATAGAGTTCTGCGGATTTCTCACGTGGGTCAATCCCTTGACAAAAACACATCGCTGTAGAATTTATGAATAGCCTACGATAGTTCAGTGAACTATAGAATGGGACAATTGATTGGATACTGGATGCAAATTCCAAATACCTTCATCCTCTTTTTCTAGTGAATAACCTTCAGTTCCCCAATCCATTTCCAACATGCAATGTCATGAAAAATAAATGGACAAAATATTTGGATTGTGTCTTGAATGAACCGTACCACCCCTTTTCATATATCCCAGGCCAAATCCCATTATGAAGAATATACTAGTGTCATCACCAGGCATGCGTTGTTCATGGGACGGGGTAGCACGGTGTGCAAGCTCACTCGCTATTTGCATATCAATAGCGCCGGTCGTCAGGTGTGTTAAATACGTTCTCAGACACATTCACACCTAAACTTGTTGTGAAGACGTGTTACATTCCATTCGTAGAGGCAATTAGGCACTGTCTTTAGTCTGTGCCCAAGCGAGGGGACATTAAATGCGCATTCGCGGGAGCGCGCGCACGCGCCGGGAGCGCGCGTGCACGTGGTGCGTGTCACCCCAGATGATTTCAATAACGCACCACTGGTCATCACGTAAAACTGTCAAGGTCGCCAATCCTCTAAATCTAGCAATAGATTACAATCGTTTCCATGTCATCATTTCAATCTTGTCAAGGTACCCTGTCTTCTAAAACTCAGATTGAGACCTTTAAAATCCAAAAGGCTAATAGAGAGACCTTTGATGTAGGCTACTGTGGGCATCAGGGGCGTTTTTAGGGTTAGAAAACTTTTTTTTCTTTTTCACACAGAAATACGCAATTTTAGAGTAATTAGAGACGAATACTGAAGAACTAGATTCGAGTTTTTTAAAGTGAGGTCCAGGTCCATGAGAGGGATATGGGCAGTCCCCATAAAAAATTCAAAGTTAACAGGACCAAATCATCAGTTTCTTATTTATTTATTTAACCTTTATTTAGCCAGATAAAACATTGATATGGTCCACGAGGCCCCAATGAGGGTACAAATATACATATATACACATATACATACACATATACATACATACATACATACATACATACATACATACATACATACATACATACATACATACATACATACATACATACATACATACATACATACATACATACACATATACATACATACATACATACATACATACATACATACATACATACATACATACATACATACATACATACATACATACATACATACATACATACATACATACATACATACATACATACATATACACCAATAACAAAATAAAAACACAGTTAAGAATCATACACATAAGCAAATAAACAAACAAACATTATGCACAGCCTATGTACAAAAGAAATAAACAGTTCATCTCTAGTCTTTACAGTTTTCTTCGATTGCATAAACACTCAAATCAAAAGTATTACACAATTATCAAAACCTTACACTCAAGGAGCAAAACATAGGCCCAGATTTGCACCCCTATAAGCACAAAGTCAGCCTCACACTTTTTGCAAAACAATACACACAGTGATTTGCAAAACACTAAACACACTTGCATTACATTACACATAGAATGTCAAATTACCACACATATGAGCCAATTGGTTAAACACAGCAATCAGATGCACAAACACACCATTGCTTAATTGTAGATACACCAATCAGGTTTAAGCACTATAAAAATGCAGCAGGTGAGTTCACCTGCCTTCAACCAAAACGGAAGGAGAGTGAAGTACTGTACACAGAGAACGTGAAAATATACAATACATTCACCAAACACTTAGGGGTGGGAATCACCAGTTTCATCATGATACGATACGATATCGATTCTTTGGACAACGATACGATATTTGCCGATATCACAAAGTCTCTCACGATACAATACGATACGATTAGATTCAGGTGCCTGCGATCGATATGAGATGATATCATATGCCCATTTAACACAATCAGTTATGAGACTCGCCACAGGATTTTCAAAATAAGAGTATCGATATGAATCGATCTTATTACATCGCATCGATCCGATTCGATCGTTGATAATTACATCGATGTATCGATCTGGATCGATGTATCGTCCCACCCCTACAAACACTACACAAGACAACCAATGATGCAGACTGATGAAAATATAAATGTTCTCTCCATATACCCAAATCAGTCAACATGTCAACATGGAGAATCGCAACAAAATAATCTCTTGCCAGATCCATAGGCAAAGAGATTATGTCTAGTATTTTCTGTACTCTATTTAAATGTTTTCTTTTTTTGTTTTTGTCTTACTGTCATTTTAACCTGTACTGGATACAGTATTTTATGTTTGTCTGATATTTGCTGAGCTTACTGTGTTATGCACATTGTAGTAGCATGAAAACTGGGACATGTTTTGTTGTGATTCTCCATGTTGAAATGTTGACTGATTTGGTTATATGGAGAGAAAATTTCTATTTTTGTCAGTCTGCATCATTGATTTGGGTATATGTAGATAAATAAATTATATTTTCATCAGTCTACAGCATTGGTCTTGTGTAGTGTTTGGTGAATTTATTGTATATTTGCACATTCTCTGTGTACTTCACTTACAGTACTCTAATCACTGAGAAGTAGAATTGCTAAATGTGTTTTAGGTTAAGCACAGCAGTGTGTAACTGGTTCAAACAGAATTAAGTCATATGAAACGTGTGTTTCATATGGTAACAAAATGTAGTTTTTATAAATTAGTGTATAGTTTGTGTTTAATTTAGCAAAGGATCTGAGGTGTTCTGATAATTGTGTGTGTGGTTGTGCTAATTGTGTGTAGTGTTTTGAAACACCGGGCCCTGTTTTCAAAATCGTGCTTAAGCAATCGAAAAAATTGAGGAACATACAGTATTGTTATATTCTGAAATCTGACTTCATCTCAATCTTATAATTATATCTAACCACCTGTGTGTGTATTAAACCTTTGTCCACCGTTGCAGCAATCAATGACCATGCCTCGGTTCTTTCAAGCATGGTCCTTTTTCCATAAATTTCACTTGCTCTGTGGTCGTCTTCTGGCCAGACCCCATGGCATTCACATTCTGGGTGATTTCAACCCAAATATAATTTTTATTTTTGTTGGTAAGTTCTCCACCCTTAGCAGAACTAAAACTCCCTCCTATTGAGCCAAAATGGCACCTAACACCATCTAATAGCGCACAGGTTTCGGCAACAGTGAAATTAGGGCCTTTTGAGTCCATGGTACCATTGCTTTGGTGTAGTGAACATAGTTCATCATTTATAGGCATTGGGTATGATTGCCTTAAAATTTAACACAAGCAAAAGTAAATGAGCTATAATGGGTGTGTTTGAAAAGACCAATTACACAGCCATCTTATTCATCCTTTCTCAGAGGACTCACAGGTCACAGAGAGGCTGTGACATGGCAGGTGTTGTCCACCGCCACCACCATTTTGGTAGGAGAGGATACCATCAAAGGGTGTATATGTTGAGCATACCAAACCACTGGAGAAATACACCACTGAGGAGCTGTATGCACGGTTTCTCTTTGGGAAGGCTGATATTAAAGGGGAACTATTTTACTATTTCTTTCACTATTTGGGCACTTTTACACAATTCCTGTGAGTTTATGGAACACCTCTGTAATTTCTTTTTTTTTTAATTCATTGTTTTGTATTTCTAATCAAGTACTCAAAAACAGCATTTTTCTACCTCAAGATCTTAAGCCGTTTTGAGCCTGGGCTCCAACCACTGTGTGCAGCTCATCATGTACCTGATGCCACACAGCCACATTATCATGCAGCGGTGTCTCTCTGACATCACAAATCAGCACATTTTCAGATGACTCAGTTCAGTGAGGGTGAATATTGTGAGAGGAGAATTGGCAGAATGCGCCAATATGAGAATTAGAGACATAGATCATATTAATATAAGTCCACATAGCTAGGAAACAATGCTAAACACTGAAAAAGGCCATTTATAAGATAGTTCCCCTTTAAGTACATTGTGGACCTTCTCAGGCCAAAACTTCAACACAGAACCCGAAGAAGTCAAACTTTTATTAAATAAGAAGAAGTCCTATAGTATGCTGTTTGGTACTAGATCAAATCTGGTGCAAATATCAAATCAGTTGTCGATTACGTTTTTAGATGATGCTCCTCTTGAAAATGTCGATGAATATAAGTATCTGGGTCTTTGGCTTGATTCTCAACTCACCTTCAAGTCACATATTGATGCTGTGATGAAGAAAACAAATTGTAGCCTGAGAATATTGTATCGTTATGTTTTTCTCTTCAGGTTAGGAAAAGAATCATTATACAGCTGGTACTTCCAATAATGGATTACGCAGACATAGTCTATCAAAACACCACACTAACAAATCTCCGTCCTTTAAATGTTACTTATAATAGTGTTTGCAGATTTATATTGAGGTGTCCTTATAGAACCCATCACTGTCTTATGTTTGAGTTGTTAAACTGGCTTTCTCCCCAATTCAGAAGACATTTTCATTGGTTGCTTTTTGTTTACAAATGTATTTACTTTAATTATCCCCCCTATCTAAAGCAGTTCTTAACACCATATAGTTCAATTTATAATTTAAGACACACGGATCATCCTTTCTTTAGTATACCTCGAACCATCAAAGCTATCGGTCGACTTGCCTTTAAATATAAAGCACCAGCTGATTGGAACAAACTGCCTAGTTCACTCAGATCTCTTACTTCTTAAGGCGCTCCCATAGTCCAGCAGACTGTACACAGAGCAGACTCCGCGGAGGTCCGCGCGGACTCTTGAGCTTTGATCTCAGCGGACAGCAGACCCACAGGTGCGAAGCTACTATTTTCTGACGCGCGGACATCCGCGCCGCTGACTTGGTGTCACACAAAACGCTGCTCAGCGTTTTGGTTGACATCGAACTGCATTTAATGTGACGCCGATCTGCATTTTACTCTGAACACTCGCTCCGTGCCCAGAGAGATGTTTGAATGGCTTTTCTAAATGAATTGTGTAAAATTGCCAGTTTTATTTCGAAATAAATAAATAAATATTTATAAATATTGTTATCTCCGTTTCCAATATTTTGAAATAAAACGGGTGCTTTTATTTCATGCAATGCGTGTCTTTTCAGCACCACGCGCTGTCCACCTCAAGCCTATACGGTACATTGCATCTCGCTGCCTATATACCTGTTATTCAAGTGCGTAAAACTGCCCGTTTTATTATCGAA
Organism: Notolepis coatsorum; assembly: GCF_963971535.1. Taxonomy (NCBI): domain Eukaryota; kingdom Metazoa; phylum Chordata; class Actinopteri; order Aulopiformes; family Paralepididae; genus Notolepis; species Notolepis coatsorum. The sequence continues at coordinate 128,213,707 of NC_140173.1, forward strand.
ATATTGGAAACGGAGATAACATACTCTTTATTTTGACATCGGATGACGACGACATGACAGAAGTTGAACAGCGTGGGGACAATTGTGTAAACTGGCGCGTGACATCTAGGAAATTGGTCCACGGAGGTCCGCTCGACTATGAAGGCTCACGCCCCGAACTCACTGCTCACGAACGAATTTCACGTGCGGCTCCCTCGTGAGATCGCGCGCCTGGTCAGGCACACTGGACCTACGACTTGAGCGTGCGGAAGCGCACCGAGGAAGGCATATTTACATTGGGACCAGGGACGTGCACAGGACTTTAGAGGGGCAGGTGCTCAAAGGCTGAAAAGGGCACTACACTTGCGTGTATATATTAACCGAGCGCGCGTAGCGTGCAAGCACGATTTGTAAGGGCCCTTTTCGGGCGGGGGGCCCCCTTTTTATGCTTTTTGGGGGGTTTTGGTGATCAAATATTGAATATTGAACTATAATAATCAGTGCAGGAGCTCACTTATCCTTGAAAGACACTTTTATACGAGAGCCTCTATATGGTATAATAAGAAACTAAAGATTGGGAAGAAATCAGTCATATGGGACGATTGGGTTAAAAGGGGGATACATGTACTGGGTGATATAGCCGGGGAGGATGGGGTTTTGCCTTTTGAGGATATTAAGGAGGATTTTGATATAGATAATAAAAACTTTTATAAATTCCTACAGATTAGACATTGTATATCGTCATCAATAGGAGGACCAAAGTGCGGCCCAATTACTGCAATTCAAGAAATATTCTATAAAGGATGGCGCAGGAAAGGCGGTGCGTCAAGATTTTATGATGTTATAAGAGAATACAATGCACCCAAATTGGCGGGTTTGAGATTGAGCTGGGAGAACAATGTACATGAGGATATTACTGAGGAAATGTGGGAGAAACTGGTATCCAAATGGAGTAAATTCTCTAGGGAGGCGCAATCACAACTTATTTTTTACAAAGTACTGAACAGAAGCTATTGGACGCCTAGTAAGCTGGCCAGACTGAAATTAAGGGACAGTGACATCTGCTGGAGATGTGAGAAGGAGACAGGCACCTTACTGCACATGTTGTACGAATGTGAGAAGGTCCGGAAAATGTGGGATCAAATTGTGACATTCCTAAGTAAGGTCCTGAATGTGAAGATAAATAACGCCCCAATGGCATGTGTTTTGGGTATAGTACCGAAAGGAATTAAGCTGCCTAAATACCGGGGAATGTGGTATAGAATGGCCATGATATCAGGATGTAGAATTGCATTACGACATTGGAAATCACCTGTTGATATTACTTTTAAAGAATGGATGGAACTAATGTTTCGGACAGCATCATATGAAAGGGTGACGTATAGAGTCGCAGGGAGAGAGGATATTTTCGCTGAGATATGGGACAGTTTTTTACACCTGACTGAACGATCTGAGGACAAATGATTAAGATGGGAATACAATATTATCAAGGATGAATATGGAAAAGGGGATTTGATCTGATGATACTTGTGCTCTATAATATATTATGTATATATGTACATATATTTTATGTCCGGATGGGGTGTCTATGGAACGGTCAATGTCTCTATCACACTCACATGTGCGCAGATATAGCCACATACAAATATCTAGGATACACATATTCATATGTGTACATAATAGGTTTACACGCACTCATATACACAAGGATAAGGTATACACGTCAGGGGCACACATACATGCACATACTCATGTATAGGAAATAGACATACATACACCTACATATACACATAGTTGAGATATAGGCTTTCACTGACACATAGGGGGATACACAAGTATATAGGAGACACACACATACGTAGCTGAAACGTGGAAAAAAAGAAAAAAGGTAAAAAAAAAAGAAAAAAAAAGAAAAGAAAAGAAAAGATGCAGCACGTACCTGCTCGCAGGTAGATCGGCCTACATGTAACGTATGACGTATATATATATATATATATATAACAGAGATGTATATGCACAATGTATAGTATGTTTTTTTTTTGTAAGTGTTTTTTTAATTTCCATGTCAGTTATTAATGTGTTTGTATGAGTCTCTTACATGTTTTGTATGTTGCTACAAAAACGAAAAAGACGAATCTTGGATGTTGGATACTATGCTGTGAAAAGATACACTGTGAATAATGGAAAGATTTGTACAAAAATATCAATAAAAAAAAAAAAAAAGAAAGACACTTTTATCACTGACTTAAAAGGCCCATACATCTCCATAAATGTTCAGGGGGGAGGGAATAAGTGCTTACCCTACAGACCCCAAGAAGTGCTGTATATTCTGTATTGTTTAATATAAATGCATTTTTTATTCCAATCCCGATTTGTATTTGAGATTCCCAAATCCCATCGGACTTGACTTCTTCGTGTCCATCAATGAGTGTAATACCAGCATTCAACTGTATGCGCCACAGTGGTTTCTATCATCATCATCATCACCACCCACGCTATGCATAAAATATATAGGTCCGCGGAGAGGCACGCTGAGGAGGCAGTGCAAACTGCAATGGAATATGGGGCATCTCTCTCTCTTTACCTAATATTTTGATTCTATCCTGACATTTTTCAGTTGGCGTAACAGTAAAACAAATAAAAAATAAAATAAATTATTTTTTTCAAAAAGGGCACTTTTTTGATGAGGCTCAAAAAGGCAGGTGCTCAAGCACCCCTTGGCCTCTATGTGTGCACGTGCCTGATTGGGACAGCTGTAAATGCCTAGTCTATATGCAAAGTCAGTCATTTTAGAATGATGATCAGTGTGACTGTACTCCTGAAAGAGCAGCGTGTAGCCCCAGCAGCAGCAAGAGCTTATTATTATTATTATTATTATTATTATTATTATTATTATTATTATTATTATTATTATTATTATTATTATTATTATTATTATTATTATGCAACATTGTAATAGTTATAGGTATAAACAAACATACAGACAAACATTCAAGGCGTTTATTTGCAGATACAGACACACCTGGTTGAACAACATCTATATCTGTGGTAATAATGCAGATATTCAATTGTATTTCTGTGACAATGCGCGGCGCGCCGCCTCAAATAGGATCGAGGCGAAAAAATAGCTTGCCGCTCGCCAGCCACTCGGGAGGCGCGCTCCCGCTCGCGGCCAGTGTGCCTACTATCGTCCGTTAACATGGGAGCGGAAGTGAAGAGGCAGCCGCCCGTCCGTCCGTCCGTGTTCGTTCGTGAGCAGTGAGTTCGGGCCGTCAAAGAGTCCGCGCGGACCTCCGCGGAGTCTGCTCTGTGTACAGTCTGCTGGACTATGGGAGCGCCTTTACAGGTTATTCAAGATATCTTTGTTCACTCATCTACAGACTACTTGCACTTGTTATTGATTTACTGTGTTAGGGCTTAAATGTCGTTTTCAGATCAAATTATAATTTTGTTTGTGTTTTATAAGGGAACATATATATATATATATTGGTGATCCTCTTGGGAGGAATCAGTGTGGATTGTGGGAGTGAGCTTGGGAGAGCGTCTGTCAGTGTATAAGTGCATTTGTTGTCTTGTTTTTTTGTTTTGTTATGTATTGTATTGTATGTTTTGTATCCTATGTTAAGGACCCCCTCGAAAACGAGATAGCATATCTCAAGGGGTTTATCCTTCAAATAAATTTCTATTTCAATTTCACGGTCTGTTTGTGGAAGAACAGGTCCTCATTGCTCTACGCTTCTATGCATGTGGGACTTTCTACCAAGTTGTTGGTGACTATGGGAGTGGAAAAATCAACTGTGTGTGATGTGGTGAAAGCTGTGTCAATCACACTGGCCAGCCTGGTTTAAGTTTACATTTATTTGGATCCCCATTAGCAACAGCAGTGCTGTGGCTATTCTTCCTGGGGTCCATAACACGTAAAATACAGTTACAGACTTTATACACTCACAACATTCACATGTCATACAGACAATTAAAACAACAATAAATACTCCTAATCAAATTCATAATACAATACAACAATACATACTCCTAATAAATTCATAATAAAATACAACAATACCTACTATAATATACTATTTAGCTTTTTTGTATTTTATTTTTTTATTATTTTTTAAACAAACACATAAACAAACATGACAACACACGATAAGATATACAAGCATTAGTTGACAGTGCACATCCAATGAAATCACCATTTAGTTAATTGTCTTATACAGGATATACCCCTAATACCTGTTATCTAAAAACCTATACACATATGCTCTAGCTCGTACCCCCCCCCCCCCCCCTCCCGGACCCCCCATTGGATAATCCAACCATTATAACTTGTTCCTAACCATACACTACCATTACATGCTAGCTTTTATTCTCTCCACCACTTCTAACCACATTGTCATTTTGGATTCATTGAGACCCAAAATTCTTGCTGTAGATATTTCTTGATAAATCACATCGAGATATGTAAGAATACTATTTAGCTTTTACATACTGTACATTATCTATGTTCATATCAACCAATTATACAATCTTCTAATAATATATATCAGACACATACCTTTTCATCTACGTATATCCCTATCTCTTTATATCAGACACATACATTTTCATTTATATACACACTATCTATTAGGGAATGTCAATGAATTTGTTTAATTTATAAAGGATGACCAGATTTCCCAGGCCAAGCGCAACTTTTTTCTTTGACATTGACAAATGACATTCGTGATGCACCTGAGCCCGTTGGAGACTCTTACCAACCTCCAGCGTTTTGTCAGAATGAGGGACTGACTGGACAGTGCAATAAGGGATGCAATAGTTAGACACAATTTTTGATTGGTTAATGACTGATGAATGAATGAATTATTTTATTTCAAATGTTTACACATACAAATAAATAAACATAAACAAATAATTTTTCGAATTTTTTTAATAAACAAACGAAAAAGTTCATACTATTCTGTAATATATTAATCCTGTTTGTGTCTCACTGCCAAGTTCATAATATTATGTAATAGATTAATCCTGTTTGTGTCTCACTGCCAAATTCATAATATTCTGTAATAGATTAATCCTGTTTGTATCTTCACTGCCAAGTTCATAATATTCTGTAATAAATGAGTGCTTGAATTGTGACAGAACTTCAAGAATGTTCACTGTTAATACTGCTATTCTAACTGATAAGCATAATCAGCATTTATTTCTAACAATACTTGCACTATTAAATCATAATAATCAATGCCTTTCATTGAAAGTTAAATAAGAAATCAGTCCAAAGCATTTAAATCTCCCCAGCTGTAAAAGTTGTAAATGTAAATATTGAGATTATATATATATATATATATATATATATTATTATTATTGTTATTATTATTATTGCCCTTTATCTGCCAGGGATTATTCTGATCTTAATCCCCTCTCTGCCACCACTATAAGTCTATGGAGATGTTCCCCTTCTTTGCATGGCTATAACTTTTTAAATTGTATTGCTAAATTGACATTACTACTATGGCCCATTCAACGTCAAGTATCTATCGTTTAGGATGTAGCAACGTTCTACTTTTTCATTCACATATTCATACTAAAATACGGTCTAAAGTATAAATATGTTTTTATCGTTTTCTGCAGCATTCTGCAGAACGCGAATTATAGCTATAAATACATATATTACATCATCAAATGTAGTTTGATACCGATTGACGTCATATTAAAACTTTCAATTGTACAAGGTCCTAAACGTCCTGCCTCATCATCTGCTGGTGACCGGAGGGGGGGGGGGGGGGGGGTTTATAAGTCCGTGGCCGACGTTAAATCATTTATTTAGTATGGGCGATATATATATCAGAGCAGATTATACGTTTAATAATAATCAAACAAGCTGAAACTTACCGCATTTTCCTCTGACCGTTGGGTGGTCAGCGTGGCGCATAAAGTTCTCGATTATGGGATGTTGATATATGCGATCCATTTCCAGGTTGTATAATACGTCCAAATCATGTTGTTTATCGAGTTATTGGCAACTGATCGCTGTCCAGTGTGTCGAGCTAGAGTCCCGCTAACGATAGCGAGTGCCCGGACCAAATATGGATGAGCACCACTTCCGGCGCGTCACTTCCTGTTTGGGCGATCCGCCGATCCGCCACCAGATGGCGCTCTTGAACCGTTGGAGAGTTGAGAGGAGATCAACAGGAGATCCCAAGTCTCCGTGGGTAAAATATGATTGCCATCACAGATTTTTGAAATATTGATCTCAAAGACGCCTTACGGCGTCATTGGCAGATTACGCATGGCGGAGAATGACGTGGAAACTCGTCCTTGGCGAATAAAGGGATTTTATTATTATTATTATTATTATTATTATTATTATTATTATTATTATTATTATTATTATTGTAACTGAGGGGAACAATTCCCTGACTGTATTGAGAGTATGGTATATTAAACCACTACTTAGTTATGTACTTTAATTACTGGCCATACAGTACATGAATATATATGGTGAACACCCACACAAGAACACGGCATTGACACATAAAGTTCTATTTAGAGGGTATTTATTATTATCAAGCAAGCAACGTTAGGTTACAGATTGAGAATTATGCTTGCGCTTGTAAGGCGAAGAACACACGTAAAGTAGGTCAAGAGCGTAAGTCAATGAGAATACTAAGATGGGTCTAAACTGACGCCACCTGTGGCATAGCAATTACATAAGGCACACTAGTACCAGCTGGAGACACTGGGGGGTTCCCTCCGGGTGTAAGGCCGGGTAGAGGAATGTTCGGGTGCAAAGTCTGGGTCAACGAGGAATAAAGAGGCTCCAGCTACGGGAGTCGGTACATGTACTCCCCTGATCGGTAGACAAAGCAGCAGTTGTAATCCAAGTATGCTCGACAGCATGGAAGACAGCTAGCCAGCCTCTTCCTAGAGGCGGGCTCGAGTGATGATCCTCACGGGGGTAAATCCCAAACGACAGTGGAATCCACGGTACTCTCCTCCAGCGGTAACGGTACCAAAGCAATATAATCCAACCAGAAAGGTTCTGCAGTCGCCGGTGTAGATTCTCCTGTGCACTCTGCTTCACATTAAACTAGGTTGAACTTGACGTTATTTCACTAAACTCTGACACTTTTACTATCCTATTCGCACATGTTCTAAGTGCTCTATTTAGACGCAAGGTTGCTCACTTCACTTGGTCGTTGACTCGTGGTGAAGGCTTTACTAGTAATGAACGAACTGCTGCTGTTTACACCTGCGCCGTATTTATACGTAAGTGACAATCTAGTGCCAACCTGGTCACTTTGGTCCTGAAACCACTACACTGCCAAAGGCATGTTGTAACATGTCCCAAACTCGCCCACTGCACCTGTCTGAGTACGAGACTGCCTGGAGCCTGGGGGGGGGTGTCCAATAGGAGAGCGCATATTACTCTGGTTTGTACGCAGGTAAAGGGATATTCCGTGTATATACACAAATAATATACAGGGGATATCAAACGATATACAAATATTATACAAGGGATCTCAAGCAATAAATATATATATTCGGTTTAATCTGACCCTTTGTAACAATTATTATTATTATTATTATTATTATTATTATTATTATTATTATTATTATTATTATTATTATTATTATTATTATTATTATTATTATTATTATTATTATTATTATTGTTATTATTATTATTGTTATTATATTATTAGACACAAGGGATTTAAGTCCCACAATAATCACAGTGTACTGTACCCCCAACAAAAGGCTAGTCTACACCACTGTGTTGTAGTAGTAGTAGTAGTAGTTTATTCAGTCATCATCTCACACAATACAATATGCACAATCATTTAACAATATTTGATTTTTTCAAACCATCTGACCACCAGATCCAACTGAATTTGAGTTATGTAAGACATGGTAAACAGGAAGTGATGTGTTACTTGCAGTTTGTTCTAATAATCTATAGCAAGGAGTCCTGTGAGTTGTGAGTCATTTGGTCCCATGGCAGCGCTATACTCACATAACCAAAAACATGAACAGCTTGTCCGATCTCGATGCCATTTGAAATGTGTTGTCCCTTTGTGACGTTTACTAAAAACACACATCTTCAATCAATACCTGAAGTAAAAAAAACTATAATAAAAAAAAGGAAAATAAAAAATAACCTTCTTACTGTCTTCTACTATCATGCACTCTTCCACTAATTAATCGTCCTTGTCTATATTACTACATACAGTAATACTAATAGGTCTTTACTACTATGCACTCAACACTGCAGCACCCAAGTTTCAACACTGTTTGATGAACATTATTACTCAGCTGAAAGAGTTGTTGACTGTTGACTTGTCATACAGAACTTGTAAGTCGCTTTGGATAAAAGCATCAGCGTTATGGGGATGACATAACGTTGACATATTTTGATCTTTAACACTTTGACGACCGATGGGCTTAGTCTAATTAGTGGCTAGAGGACCGGGGAATGTAAACAAACATGTGGGTTTTCTAACAGCTATATCTATACTTTATAGTGTTGCTATCTGTTCATTCTCATTGTCAATTGAGTGCATAAACCGTCCCTTCAAAATGGCTTAAAGAAAGAAAAAAATCCATCGGTAGGTTGTCATTTTATAGCGCCGTGAATATAAGCTTTATCGCAGATTTCGTATCATCTATTTTCTGGAAAGCTAGTTATAGAGCTAAAGGCTACTAACGTTATATTCAACGGCATTTCCGTTTTATATATGCTAATGAAATAACACAAACTGCTTTTGATCCGGACTATCCCAGAGCATCTATGGATAAAAGGGGGGCAGCGGGGGACGTCAATTAGTATGATTGATTACCAATACAGTGTCCGTGTAAGTAGCCACATTCACAGATCGATTGCTTGCGTTGCACAGCAAGCTCCGATCCGGCTATAAATTAGGTGATAAATGTCTTACCGTCAGCCCGTGTGATACCCGGCAGCATTTCCCCGTTATTGATCGGCATCTGGTAGATCGATATGTCCATTGGTTGATGATAAATCCCCTTATTCCATGGTGAAATATCCGCTTCGAAACGTGATACACGGTGCATGCTGTTTGTTTGGGATCAGAGTAATATGATACTCCGTTGGAGGGTAAAAAAAATCCATTCGCCCACAATGATACTGCAGTGGCGCGATGGCGCCCCTAAGAGGATCTGGCCGGTATTGCATGTTGCCGATTCCACAGAGGAGGGTAGATCTGCAGAGTCGATCTGGGATCTTGATCCGGTTATTAATATGGAATAAAACAATAACAACTTGCCACGGCTATATACGTGCCTCTGGTCCACAACGCATGGCACGAAAGCCGTATACGTGGCCGGTCCCCATTGTGTTAATAGACACATACTTGTTCTGCCACACACACATTCCCAAAAGAGCTGGTTAGTTATTTGTATCCGACATGGCAACCATTGCACCGAGTATGATTCATTTACAATCTACATTTCCCTTTCTGCCTTCTAAAACGCCATTATAAGGTTTTCTTTTACTGTAAGAAGAACAAATCTGGGACATTTCCAGGGACAGGATATGGTCGAGGACAGATTACTTAATTCAGTGACTGTCGGAACTGTTAGACTGTTAGTCTTCTCACCTTAAAATAGACCTATAACTTTTCATTCAAACTTTGGTGGACACTTAATCTCACTTAGTAGTAGTTTATTCAGTCATCATCTCACACAATACAATATGCACAATCATTTAACAATATTTGATTTTTTCAAACCATCTGACCACCAGATCCAACTGAATTTCAGTTCTGTATCGTATAGCTCTCGCTCGGCGTCACTCTCTGCACTGTCCTCGCACACATGCACACGCACTGAATAAAGACCACAATGTACCTTTAATCCCAATATTTGTCTGACCACACCCCTATCAGCTTACCCATATAAGCAGGGGTGGGGCCACCCACTCGCCTCCTTCTCGCTTTCACCACAAGGAAGTGCCTCGGTAGATCCCCACACTTGAAGTGATGTGATGGTAGGAGAAGAGTTGGAAAGCAAGGATACGTTGACATCATATCTTTATTTTCTCTCTCACTATTTTCGAGAAAATACGGCGATATTGTCTTCGTACTGGAGTGTCTGGAAGATGATGATCATTCTAAAAATCCTCCACCGGTTTTCGTATTGGGAGTTCGGGCCGCTACATACTTTTCCAACTGCAGTCCTTGCTGTGTGCTGGTTGCGGTAAAGACACAGCCGGGCTGTAGGACGCGCTGCTGTTGTGAGAAGCGGTGGGTTCCAGGTTTGGTGAGTTATGTTTTGCTGGCAGGCTCCACTTGTCTGTTAGTGCTATGGGGGCTAATTGACAATGTTTATGAAAACCGGCCCCAGGCTAGGGTCCTTTGTTCAGCCTCTTAGGCGAAAGAAGACCTTGGTCTGAAGCCCATTATAGTTTTAACTAGTGGGCCACGACCATTAACACTGGTGATCCCTGTGTTTTCTGGACGAGTGGATATCTCTCTGTCACCGTGTTAAGGCCCCATCTTTCATATCCAAATGAGAGTATTCCCTCACGAGGAGATATGGGCATAGATGATCGATAGCGGAAGATCTGTATTCAAGTCAGCTACACAGGCCAGTTGGGTATTGTGCTGGCTCCGTCGGGTGTTGGTAAAATCACCGTTGTAAAACTGTTTCATGGTCCCACGGCCTGGAATATTGGTCGTGTGCACCGCAGAAATTCCCCCGCCATAGAGTACGTCACCGTGCGCGTCTCTGTTGGTAGGACTTCCGTGTGCTGTTCAGGTCCATGTGATGGATCTGTTTCGGGGGGTGGTCAGGGCTCCTCCTCACCAAGCTCCTATTCGGGCCTTCTGTGAGTCGGGACTCCTCCTTCCATGTGAGGGAGCCTCCTTCAGAGTACAGAGCCTCCTCCTCAGATTGTCAAGGTGAGTGGACCCTCTAGAAGGAGTCCTACTCTATTGTGTATGTATTCGATTCAATTCGATTATTGAGTGTGTATGGGTTCAGTGCCTCCTCCCCGGAGAGCCCTAAATCCAATTTTTTACATGGCTCAAGGTCCAATATATTCTTTTCAATCTGTACAGCTCGCGTGGGAAGTCTCTCTGTGGATTCCCGTCTCCTTCCTATGGGAGGGTGGTGGGATGTAAAAATGTGAATTTTTTTTACCCCCGGCTGTGTAGACTGGGATACATACTGTTGGTGCTTCCTTCTTTTCTACTAAAAAGAGTTGGAGTTAGGAAGTGTCACACCCCTCTTGTCGTTCCCCATGGCGCCTTGGGGATTCAATGACAGGTCTAAATAGCCTGTTCATTGATGTGGGTGTGTCCCGACGCACGTATAGTGCTAGCTCGGGGTGTTCTGTAAACAGGCGACTGACTGGCACGCCTTGGTTGCTTGAGGTTAAAACGGCGTTTTTATAAAGCAACTGGGATGGAGGTTTTTCCTCTTCCGACGACCAAATCCAACAACCTGGTTTTTTGTCATCGACGGATTCTCGTTCATGTCTGGGGGATGATGACGGAATGGATCTGAACATATGTAGAGGGGTCTCACGCCCTGGGGGTGGGCCACCGGGCGCGGTTCGCCCGAATGTCTGGGTGGCGCCTTCTTTTCATGTTTAAGATCAACACGCATATCTGCCCCTTCTCCTGGAGTAGGCATGTCGGCGTGGTTAGGGCACGGGACTGGTTCTGGTCACGCTGGTCCGGATCAGTTGAACCCGTTGTCCGCCGGGGATGCAGATCTGCTGTTCTGGTACCCTGAGGGACTTGGGCTTTTTTCAGGGGGAAAAATGCCAGGTTGGTCCGGGTGTCACAGGGTTAAGCACTATGGAGACCCTGGTTGGGTACGTTTTTTACTCAGCACTGTCGTAATGGCTTACGGCCATGCCAACCTGTACACGCTCGATCTCGTCAGATCTCGGCCGCTACACAGGTTGGTCCTGGTTAGTACTTGGTTGGGAGACCGCCTGGGAATACCAAGTACGGTGTGCTTAGGGGCTGGTTCTCCATTCTTTTTCGCTCCTCTCTCACGCAGGGCGAAGAGGGGCCTGTTGGGGTGGTCTTTGACCTCCTCTGGTGACCCTGTGCTTCCCGTATCGCCGGGCCCGGTCCGAAGTAATGTTTCGTCGACCCGTAGGCCTGGGTTAACCCTTTTTTGAAAAACTGAAACACTTGTACTGCGGTATAGCCGGTGTATACCTGCAGGTGTGTTTTGGAGTTTTTTCTTGAGGGGTTATAGGAACAACCACCGCATTGGGTAACACCAAGGTGGTTGATTCCCTGGTGTGTTGGAGCAGTGTCAACTCCCGGGTTCACCGTTTGAGGGTGCCCCTGCACGTTCATGACGTCTGCCAATCGTGTCAGCCTTCTCTGCCTCAACCCCTCTGGGTGGGTTTTTTTTTAAATGGAGGCTTGGTCATGCAACACCGCCAGCTTACGCTCCTTCCGCCGGGGCGGCTGTGTTCAGCTGTCCCCTCTGGCGCCTGTCTCGTCCGCAGTCTCCAGGCTAGGGTTAATAGCCTGTTGCCTGGTTTTTTCCCCGGTGCGCTGCCTGCTTCTGTTGGTTAACCTTTTTTGTGTGCTTACGGCCATGCTTACTGCCTGTTCTGCAGGGTCAGTGTGCCAGGCGGTGTACTATTGGGGGGACAGGGCCCGCTCGGCTGAGGGGCCTTTGTCCGAATACGCTGGCGATGTGGGGGGCGGGGTCACTAAGTGCCCACCTGGTGGGGTCTTGATGCTGGCATCATGGACTTCTCCGGGCCCCCGTTCCAGGGGGTCCAGTCCCTTTGGTGGGTCTGGGTCTTCCTTCGCGCTCCGCTGCTACGGCCTTGCCACGGGGTTGGGTTTACCCTTGACCCCGTGATTCTGGGGGCAGTAACGAGGTTGTTTCCTCCGTTCGTTCCCGGGTGGCATGCGGGTTGTGCGTGTGTGTAGTCGTGGGGTCAAGCCACGGCTGCTCACCCTGTGCGTTGAGTTGCTTGAGTGCCTCTTCGCACGGTCGGGTCCGTCGCCCTCCCGTGAAGCCCCCAATAGGGGGGGTGCCCTCCATTAGGGTGGGTCAGGGGGGCTCGGCCCTCCCTGTTCTGATGGTTGTGGGGGGCTTTCAGCGGGGTGTATTTGTCGGCCGATGGCTCTCGCTCGGCCTCCCTTGTGCAGAGAGTGACACCGAGCGAGAGCTATACGATACAGAACGTTAGGTTATGACTATAACCAAGTTCTGTTAGTATAGCGACGCTCGGCGTCCGACGCCGCTGCAGCCCTTGATCTCGCCTTGTGGTGAAAGCTTGGGAAGGAGGCGAGTGGGTGGCCCCACCCCTGCTTATATGGGTAAGCTGATAGGGGTGTGGTCAGACAAATATTGGGATTAAAGGTACATTGTGGTCTTTATTGTGCGAGGACAGTGCAGAGAGTGACGCCGAGCGTCGCTATACTAACAGAACTTGGTTATAGTCATAACCTAACGTTATAGATCGTATAGCTTTACGCTCTGCTCTATTGGAACTATCCCTTTATCCATTCTAACAATGAAAAACGTTCTCCACATGTACACAGGTTATGAAAAAGCTCAGTATGCTGCAGCCAACAAAAGCCACAGGCCAAGACAATATTCCCACCAGATTTCTCAGAGACTCTGCTTCCATCATAGCTCCCATTGTAGCCCATATCACCAACCTCTCCATCAACCAGGGTCACATCCCGCAAGAACTCAAGCTTGCTAGGGTAACCCCTCTATTTAAAAAAGGAAGCAAACTGGATCCAGGTAACTACCGCCCCGTTTCTATCCTTTGTTCCATATCAAAGGTAATTGAGAGGCTGGTATATGAGCAGATAGACAACTACCTGACTGAACATAGACTGCTGTACCAGTGCCAATCAGGTTTCAGAAAATCACACTCCCCTGACACCTGTTTACTGTACCTGACCGATTATATAAAACGTGAGATGGACAAGGGGAACTACTGCGGGATGGTTATGTTGGACCTGCAAAAGGCGTTTGACACAGTCAACCACTCCATCCTACTAGAAAAATTGAGAGCGATAGGCTTTGATAGCAAGTCAGCCAAATGGGTCAAGTCCTACCTGGAGGGAAGAGAACAGGTGGTAGACATCAATGGCACCTTGTCCTCGTCCCTTCCAGTGACATGTGGGGTCCCCCAGGGAAGCATTTTGGGGCCTCAACTGTTTTTAATATATATCAATGATATGAAATCGGCATGCGATTGCAACCTGTTCCTGTTTGCTGACGACTCTGCACTCCTGGGCCCTCATTCATCAACGTGTTCTACGCACAGATCTGTGCTTACCCTGTGCGTACGATCATTTCTAAGCAAAGAGTGGGATTCATCAATTTCGATTTGAACTTGACTCCGTGCTTACATCTACGCACAGGTCAGACCAGGCGTACCTGGCGCCCAGTGGTAGAATATATTATTACAACAAGGAAATGAGCTTCTGTGCATAATAACACTGGCATGTTCTGTACGAACCGTAGTTCATTATAGTTCATTGTAAAATAGCAACAGTAGTGTAATTATGGTCAAAACCCTATAAATAGCATTTGGAATAATAGATCTTTCTCTCAGAATGAATGCAGCATGGTTTATATAGCGTTATCGGAATATACAGGGTGTAGGCTACTGACTGACTGCGCTCCGCGTAGCTTGATTGATTGATTGATTGATTGAAAAGTTTATTAACAGATTGCAGAATGGGTACAGTACAGTACAGCTCAGTACATACAATTGTTAATTGGGGATGCAGACCAGAGAAAGACTTTCGTATTGTTTACATCAGGGTCCCCCATTTTCAATTCATCATAAATCATAAAGCTCAACTCGTTATTATTTTGCGCAGACCGCAGAAACACGGGAACGTTTTGATTATATTTAAAAGGCTTTACGTTAAACGAAACAAGTGGAATTTCGAAGCTGTAAGCAGAATACAAGTCATATGAATATAGTGTTCTTCCCCCTTTTTACTGTATAAGAAAGAATAGAAAACGCATTGCAATGACACCAGATAGTGGACAGACTATGTATATGATGGGATTCAAGTTCGCGTTTTTGTTGATCATAGCCTTTCATAGGCATGCTGTCAGAGTATGATATCAGAACATTTGTCGTCACAGATCATGTCCTAATAGAACATAGGCTATGGCATGGATCGTGATATTGTGTGGACTGTTATTATTACTGTCTGTACCGGTACCACCCATTGTGACAACAGCCTTGTGAGTCTGCCAAAGCTTCTTTCTTTCACCATAGGATCGAGGCCTCTGCCAAGAATCTTCGCAAACTGCATGCTACCATGTCCTCCCTCCTCACTCCCCCCCCACCCCCCCCTCCCTCATCTTTCTCTGCCGAAGACTTTGCGATCTTCTTTGAGGAAAAAGTGGAGAACATCCGCAGCTCCTTCTCCCAACCCCCACCCATTCCAAATGCTGAATCGAGAACCTCATCCTTCACTCTGTCATCTTTCTCTCCCATTACAGAAGCCGAGACCCTGACACTGGTAACGTCGAACCGTCCGACTACATGCCAGCTGGACCGGCTACCTTCCCCACTCCTCCAGTCCATAGCACCAGACATCCTCCCATTCCTAACTGCAACCATCAACTCCTCACTCAACTCGGGGGTGGTCCCCACCTCCCTAAAACAAGCCAGAGTCACGCCCCTCATAAAAAAACCATCCCTGAACCCTACCGTCATAGGCAACTACCGTCCTGTCTCTCTTCTCTCCTTCCTTTCTAAAACACTTGAACGTGCTGTATCCAACCAACTTACTGCTTATCTCTTACAGAATGACCTCCTAGACCCTAATCAGTCAGGCTTCAGGACTGGTCACTCCACAGAGACAGCCCTCATTGCGGTCACAGAGGCACTTCACTTAGCAAAAGCGAAAGGCCTCTCCTCTGTCCTGATTCTCCTAGATCTATCTGCAGCCTTCGACACAGTCAACCACCAGATCCTCCTCGCGGCCCTCGCAGGAATGGGAGTGGCTGGCTCTGCGCTGACATGGTTGTCATCATACCTCAATGACCGCTCCTACCAAGTGTCATGGAGAGGGACCCTGTCGGCCACCCGCCCCCTGCGGACGGGTGTCCCCCAGGGCTCGGTTTTAGGACCCCTTCTCTTCTCCCTCTACACTAAATCACTGGGTAACATTATCACGTCTCATGGCTTCTCCTACCACTGTTATGCCGACGATACTCAACTCTTCCTCTCCTTCCCTCCCTCAGATATCCACGTCTCTGAGCGGATCTCGGCCTGTCTGTCCGACATCTCCGCCTGGATGACGACCAACCACCTCAAACTGAACCTAAGCAAAACAGAATTGCTCCACCTGCCGGCCAAATCCTCCCCCCTGACCGACCTTTCCATCACAGTCGAGAATGCAGCTGTGACCGCGTCCCCGACCGCCAAGAACCTTGGTGTTGTCCTCGACGACCAGTTGAACTTCTCTGCTCACATCGCAGCGACAACCAGAACCTGCCGATTCCTCCTGAGCAACGTCAGAAGGATACGCCCCTTCCTGACAAAAGAAGCCACCCAACTCCTCGTCCAATCAACAGTCATCTCCCGCCTCGACTACTGCAACGCACTGCTCGCTGGCCTCCCGGCCACTGCCACTAAGCCTCTTCAACTCATTCAGAACGCAGCGGCCCGCCTGATCTCAAACCTACCGAAGTCGGCCCATGTCACCCCACTTCTTAGGGACCTGCACTGGCTCCCCATTGCTGCACGAATCCGCTTCAAGGCCCTTGACCTAGCATACCGTGCGGCAAAGGGAACTGCTCCCGCCTACCTCCGGTCAATGGTCTCTAACTACACACCCTCAAGACCCCTACTCTCTGCATCTTCTGGCCGCCTCAGACCTACTCCTATCCAAGCTCCGGGAGGGTCATCAAAGAGAAGTCGCCTATTCTCAGTCCTTGCCCCACAATGGTGGAATGAACTACCCACCCCAGTTAGGACAGCCGAAACACGTCCAATCTTTCGCCGTCGACTAAAGACTCACTTCTTCAACCATTATCTGAAAAAAAAAAAAAAAAAAAAAAAAATCTAACCCTAACTAACCATACTGTCATGCACTTGTCCTAATAAACTAACCTACACTGTAGCACTCAACACTTTGATGAACATTGTTACTCAGCTGATAGAGTTGTGCTCTTCCTGATGGCTTGTCGTACAGAACTTGTAAGTCGCTTTGGATAAAAGCGTCAGCTAAATGACTAAATGTAAATGTAAATGTAAATGAGTCCCGCACACAAACATGATGGAATTCAAGTTCATGTATTGAAAGGCAGGCTACATCATACATGCAGTGAGATTCATTGCTACCCAATACTGACATCAAAATAGATTGTAGTATGCCTCTAGAAATCATATGCAGCAGGTAGAAAATTTACGGGAGATCCATCGCGATTTGGAATAAAATTGAGGAGAACTTTAATCCCTGGGTATTAATCAAACAACACGGGAAAAGGCAGTCATATTCCAGCGCGGTATTTATTAGTGTTTGCGCTGCCCAGGCAGCAATGGTTGATAGATATCATATCCGACATCACCGTAAGTGTACACGTCTGTCAGCCTGTCTCATGACACGCTTCCCTCGGCTTAGTCCATTTTTCCACATTTCATGGGTGTATTCCATTACCGTATATGGTTAATCGGGGCGTTTCTGGTATGCAAATACGTGAAAGCGTGCACGAGCCGCGGCGCAGAGCCAAGGTGGGATTCATCATGACAGGTGTGCGTAGAGCCTGCGTACGCACGTGTGATGAATCCCGACTTCCCTGTGCGTACACTAGTTCTACATTCCGTGCTTACGTGTGGAAATAGAACATGTTCTACGCACACATTGATGAATGAGGGCCCTGGTCTCTGACAGGGATAAGTCTAAAGTGGAAAGTGTCCTGAGCAGTGAAATGAAAAAGATCTGCTCTTGGCTCAGTGACAAAACAGATTTTTATTTAGAATTTCCTCGTTCATAAATAGGAAAGCTCTGAGGACCCTAGCTGGAGCCCTCATCCAATGTCACTTTGACTATGCTTGCACTTCATGGTACAGCAACATATCCAAACAAATGAAGACAAAGCTCCAGACCTCCCAAAACAAACTAGTGAGACTCCTGCACAACCTTCACTTTAGGACTCACCTAACGCCAGCCCACTTTAGCAGTCTGGGATGGCTTAGGGTTGAGGAAAGGGTACACCAGCTTAAAATGCTACTGGTTTTTAAAGTACTGAAAGAAACGGTCCCCAAGTACCTAGTAAATTATTTTAATAAAGTAGGAGATGTCCACAAACACGCCACAAGAGGAAGCCCCACGGACCTGGTCCCGCCGAGAGTCAGGACATGCATGGGGAAAGATTTTTTTACTCTGCTACGGTAATGTGGAATGCCCTGCTAACATTCATAAAACTCCTGAACTCCCCTCTCGGATTTAAATCCGCCCTAAAAACATGGCTCAGCAGCAACTCAAATTGGTCTTAATATGTTTTTTATCTCTTTTATCATAACTTGGCTTTTATTTCTCTTTATCATGAGTTGCTTTTAAGGGTTTGCGGATTTTCTTTTAACATTAGTTGACTGTATGAGTTGTCAGGTTAGGTGTTTTTATACACATTTTTAGGATGTG
The DNA here is from genome assembly GCF_963971535.1 of Notolepis coatsorum. Taxonomy (NCBI): domain Eukaryota; kingdom Metazoa; phylum Chordata; class Actinopteri; order Aulopiformes; family Paralepididae; genus Notolepis; species Notolepis coatsorum. The sequence goes on from NC_140173.1 coordinate 128,232,321, forward strand.
TCCTGTCTAGTGTACATGTCCATTTGTGTTTTTGTGCCTTTTATGTTCCATGTATGGACCACAATGGAAACAAGCCTTGGCTTTATTGTGTTTTATCCATTTTTGACCAGCGTGTTGACACTGTTATTGTTTGTCTTTTAAATGTTTGTCCTACGATTGTGTCAAAATAAAGTATTCAATCAATCAATCAAAAAACACCTATTTACCTCCGCCTGGCCACACCCACATCCGCTCCTATATAAGCGAGGTCGTGGCGACACAATCAGCTCCTTCCCTACTTTCACCACTGAACGTGTCTGTATACACCACTTTAAGTTTAGTGCCAAAAGTAGTTAGTTAGTAAAGAAAAGAAGAGAAAAGGAGCTGCGTTGACATTGTATCTTTGTTTTTTCTCTCTCACTATTTTTCGAGAAAATAAAGCGATAATGTCTTCACCACCGGAGAGTCTAGAAGATGATGATCATTCTGACCTCCACCGGCGCTTCGCATTGGGGCGCGCGTCGCTGAGCAATCCCCCCGGCATTGTCTCCGGCTCTGCAGCTGGATACTGTTAACAGAAATGGCTATGGGGCGACAATAATATGTACATGAGGTATGGTTTCCGTCTGTGGCCTTGCTCTGCTGGCAGCGTTTTATTCACATTGACTCATACCACAACAGCTCATGTGTGCTCCTCTCCGGGAGAGGCATTTGTGGGAAGAAGAAAAAGTAGGAGGGAGCCAAGTCTTATATACTCCCAACCTGGCGTAGACTGTAGAAGCTCGGCCTATAGTGCCCTCCAGTGGACACAGATATATATGCAGTCATGGGAGCAGTAGAGGACAGTTACAGTTAGTTACAACCATACATACACCCTCTAGATTCAACACTCCCACTTATGGTTACTTAGTACACTGTATGAACTCTTCAAAACAATTTACAAAGAAAATAATACAGTCTTAGAACATCAAAAAGAGTATGGCAGTCAATATTTACACACCAAACATGACCTCTGCAAATCTCCTCAGTTTCAATTTTGAAGCAGGCTTCGTCATAGCGTCTGCTACCATGTCATCTGTTGGACAATAAACCAGTGTCATCCTTTCTTCTCTGATGACAGATCTGATGAAATGGTACTTTATATCCATATGCTTACACCTCTGTCGACATACAAGGTTTCTCGCAATGGCAATAGTACCCTGGTTGTCCTCATAAACAACAGTTCTCTTATATACATAGTTATCCATCCCTCCGAGCAGTTGTTCTAGATAAATACACTCCTGTATCGTCATGGCCAGGGCCATGTATTCGGCTTCACAAGTTGACAGTGCCACTGTGGGCTGCTTCTTTGTTTTCCATGAAACCAGTGAGCTGTTTGTGTTTAAACTAACACAGTATCCAGTCGTACTCCTTCTATCTGTGATGTCAGCAGCCCAGTCTGCATCACTGTAGGCTTTAAGCCCTAAGCCTCCGCTGCTCTTTCTGAAACAAAGTAGTTTATCTACTGTACCTTTGAGATAACGAAAAACATGTTTTACCGTGATCCAGTGTTCCTCTGTGGGATCAGCAAAGTGCTGTGACAACTTACTCACTACAAAACATAGGTCAGGGCGGGTACATGTTGTTAAGTAAATGAGGCTACCCACGGCTTCCCTGTAAATTTTTACATCTGTCAGTTTCTGAGCATCCTCCTGATAATGACGTTTCTGATCACATGGTGTTTCCCTTGTTCTACATTCCTGCATGTCAAAACGTTTCAGGATCTTTTTCACATATCTCTTCTGGGATACTGTTACACAATTTTCTGACTGCTCAAAGTCCATGCCTAGGAAATGCTTTAACCTGCCAAGGTCTTTCATTTTGAATCTGGTGGAGAGCATACCTTTCACCTGATCTAGGTTCCTAGAGTTGTCTGCTGCGATGATCAAATCATCCACCCAAATGACTATTATCACTTTGCCTGACTCTTTTGACTCCCTTGAGTAAACACAGGGGTCTACTGGATTCTGTAGGAAGTGATCCTCGATGAGGCATGTGTGAAGCATCTCGTTCCAATTTCGCCCAGACTGTGTCAGGCCGTAAATGGATTTTTCTAGCTTTCCCCCTTTCTTTTCGTAAAAACCTTCAGGTTGTTCCATATATATCTCCCTATCTATGGGTGCATGCAGATAGGCTGTCTTCACATCCATCTGATGTAAAATCAGATTGTCCTCAGCTGCTTTCTGAACCACTACCCTTACACTGGTCAGGTTGGCTGTGGGGGAGAATGTTTCACCATAGTCTATCCCCTCCCTCTGACTGAAACCCTTCGCTACAAATCTCGCTTTGTACTTTTCGTGGCCTTCGATCCCTTCCTTGATTGAGTACACCCACTTCCCTCCCACTGTCTGTCTGCCCTCTGGCAATTTTGTGAGGGTAAAGGTGTGGTTGTCCTCTAAGGACCTCATCTCCTCGTCCATCGCTCTCTCCCACTTACTCGACTCTGGGGACACTATGGCTTCCTTAAAGGACTGAGGCACGCCACACACCGCTCGGTAGCAGTATTCAATACTGGCGAGTGTACTGTCATCCTCATCACTACCCCTCCGGGCATAATCTTTCAGATATCTTGGTGGATTGTGTTCCCTTGAGGGATATCTCCCACTGCATGGGGCACTTGACGTCACCCTCGGGTGCTCCTCGTCATCGCCCTCTGGGGGTGTCTGGAGGTCTGCCTGCACGCCTGTGCTCAGTACACTAGGCTGTGGTGTCTCTGTCCCTCCATACCTTACCCCGGAGTCCAGCCATGGCTCCTCTGTCTGTGTCTCGATTTCGCACGTTGTCTTGGTGACAAATTTCACTAGTCTGTGCTTTTGCACCTTCCCTTTACCGGGATAGTAGACTAGGAGTGCGGGGCTCCCTCTGTCGTGTCCTACAAAGAGTCCTTTTTCACATCTGGACTCAAGCTTGCCTCTGTCCTGCTGGTAAGCATAGCACACTGATCCGAATTTGTGCATTCTGGCTAGATTACATCTTTTCCCTGTCATTGCTGTATATGGGGTGGTGCCCGTATGTTTGTTAAAACACCTGTTTCTGGTGTAAACGGCTTCTTGTACCGCATAATGCCACAGGCTCTTCGGTATGTTACTATCGTCTAGCTTACACCTGGCCATTTCAAAAAGAGTGCGCCATTCCCTCTCGGCTACCCCATTCTGATGTGGGGAGTAGGGACATGATGTCTCGTGTCTGATCCTGTTTTTTCTCAACAGTGATTGGAACTCTCTGTAAACTTGGTCCCGTTGTCTGACCTCAAACATTTTACGTCCCCATAGGGGGCGACATCGGCAAGGAACTTCTCCGTGGCTTGGAGTGCATCACTCTTTGCTTTAAGGAAATAGACGAACACTACGCCTGTAAAGGACTGTACATAGTTAAAGCCACCTATGGACTCGTTCCTTACTGGACCGGCTAGGTCGGTGTTAACTAGCTCCAGTGGTCTCTTTACCTTATCTGTGGGGTCCCTGTTCCTTGTTTGAGTAAACTTCACCCTTATGCAAACTTCACATTCTTTGTCAGGTCTATGCTTTTCACCCTTAATGTGCATACCGTCTGTTACTGCTTGTAGCTTTAGTAAATCCTCGTGATTACAATGACCCATAATTTCATGCCACGTCTGGATGTCATGACTAACAGTCACATTACATTTATCATTATTATTACACTCCGTTTGTAGGTAATACATTCTTCCATATACGTCAATGTTAAACCGTGTACCATCTTTTTCTACAAGAACATCTTTACCTTCACTGAAGAACACTTCAGCACCGTTAGCAGTAGCGGATTTTACAGAGAATAGTTCTTGTGGGAACGAGGGTATGTAGAGAGCGTTCTTTAACGTCACTGTACACCGGCGCCCCCCACTGTCTATGAGGCATACCTGTGCGTCTCCTCTCCCCTGCGCCAACCCGTAGGTGCGTTTCCCATCCGCCAGCTCCATGCTGTTTCCCTCCGGCTCGAAGGACTTATCAAAGTTCTTGAAACTATTCCTGTCGTTGATGATGTGGGACGACGCACCTGTGTCCACGATCAGTCCCCTCCTCGGGAACAGCTGGTGCTGCGTTGGCCGGGCGACGCCCGTAGTCCGCGCCCCGAAAACGAAGTCCTCTCGTCCTGCCGCTCTCCGGGCGTCATCTCGACTCGCCTCACGGTCACCGTTGCCGCCATCTTTTCTGTAGTCGTCATCTCGTCCACAGCCGCCATCTTGACCATAGCCGCGATCTCGTCCATCGCCGCCATCTGGTTTGTGGCCGCAACCTCGTCCGTCGCCGCCATCTTGTCCATAGGCGCCGCCTCGTCGCTGGCCGACATCTTGCCCATGTGCGTATTGGGCGCTCTGGTCTCGTTTCTTTGGGCACTCTTTGTCTGTGTGCCCCGATGATCTGCAGAAGTTGCACCAGACCGTCTTGTTGCAGTTATCCCTCCGATGCCCATTCTCTCCGCATCGCCAACACGTCAGCTCCGTCGTGGGCCTGGCCGTCTCCCTCGGTGTCGCTCTGGCTTTCAGTGCTATCCCCCCCGCTTCCGCGGCGTCTGGGTGGATATCCTCTGAGGCCTCAAAGTTCCGCAGCTTGGCTTTGAACTGCCCCAATGTCATGTCCGTTGAACCGTGGGTAACCAGTAGCGTGAACGGCCTGTACAACTCCGGTAGTCCTCTCATCACCATTGCCATCACTAACCCCTCGCCGGGTGCCTCTCCCGCACTCTTGAGCACCGTCATGATCTGCTCAGTAATGCTCCCTCAACACTCCCAGGCTTTCTCGGCCTTTGGCCTTCGTGTCGCGGAATATCAGCCCCAAACTTGTATCGTCGAGCAGCGGCGCCAACTCACAGTATGCGTCCGCATTAAGCTTGTCGTCTTGGGCTTGTTCCTCCGCCGTCAGTGGTCCCGCGGGGGCCGCCAAGATCACCGCCTTGAGTCCCGCGCCGTGCATGCAACATAGCATGCGCTCTTCCCAGAGCTCATATCCCTCCACTTTCCCATTAAATGAGGGCCATTTGCTTCTTCCCTTGGTCGCCATCCTCTTTCTTGGAGGATGGTGGTTGGTGTAGCTTAAGCTTCGTTGGCCTAGTACGCTAGCCACACGGTACTCCCGGTGCTACTCTGGCCTACACGTCAGCTAAGCTAGCTACCCTTATTATTGCGCCCCTGCGAGATCTGGGCCCATAACCTGTTAACAGAAATGGCTATGGGGCGACAATAATATGTACATGAGGCATGGTTTCCGTCTGTGGCCTTGCTCTGCTGGCAGCGTTTTATTCACATTGACTCATACCACAACAGCTCATGTGTGCTCCTCTCCGGGAGAGGCATTTGTGGGAAGAAGAAAAAGTAGAAGGGAGCCAAGTCTTCAATCAATCAATCAAATCCTTTATTTAACCAGATAAGCATCATTGAGATTAAAATATCTTTTTCAAGAGCGATCTGGCCAAGCAAGGCAGCAGAAAGTTTCAACATAAAAAAAAATCACAATAAAATACAGATAAAACATTTACATCAAGCTCCAATTTCAGGCAAGTTATCAAACAGGCAAATGATCAAACACAGTTGCACTGTCCGAGGGAACTGAGTTCGTAGGATTTTAAAATGGCTTTGAATTCTCCGAGGGTGACCAGTCCGCGTCTATATTAAAGGCAGCCCAAGAGTGCTTCCGCATTGGCGTTTTGCGCTCTGATTGGCCGAGCGCGCGCATGCGCATGAGCCGCGACGCGCAACTCTAGCCAGGAATCAAAACTCCGTTTAAGCTCCAGAGAGCGAGGCTGAAAATCCACAGTTCTTGCCCCACTGATGGAGCCGAATCCCGGATCCGAGTTTTCTGATGAATACCCCCAAAATATGGAGGTCCCGAATGCAATTAAGTATTGATTACGCCGCAACGAATCATTAAACAAATATACCGTTAACTGGAGTATGTTGTTTCTTTACATATATGTTGGATTAGAGAATTGGTTTGTCATGACAATCCAATAAAAAATCGCACACAGTAACTAGTAACTACATCCATCATTGTTTACAGCGAACGGTGGGGCTGGGCTGGGGCTCGCGGTGCTCCGGTGGCGGCGGCGGCGGTTGACCGATGGCGATGCCGAGGACGAGCGCGCTCTCTCACCGGCCGTCTACCCCACGGACGTGCGCTCGTCCTCGGCATCGCCAATCAGAGCGCAAAACGCCAATGCGGAAGCACTCTTGTGCTGCCTTTAATATAGACGCGACCAGTCCTGGTAATTTTAGGTCCTCCTGTATCTTGTTCCAAGATGAAGGAGCAGCATATTTAAAAGCCCTTTTTCCCAATTCAGTTCTCATATGGGGAACTTCCAGTGTTAGAGCAGCTTGAGAACGAAGGGCATACTTATATTGCTTTGTGCACAGAAGCACACTTAGGTACGAGGGAACCAGTTTAGGCAAAGCTTTGTGCACAAGAGAGAGCCATCGAGAAAATCGCCATATTTGTAGAGATGGGTAACTTGCAATGGTATATAGGGTGCAATGGTGCACTCGATTTCCACATCCCGTGACAAAGCGTAAGGCAGAATGGTACACAGTATCAAGCTTTCTAAGGTACTGATCAGGTGCATACATGTAGAGTAAGTCACCATAATCGAGTAGTGGTAAGAAGATTCAACAGATACTATGCCTCGGGAGGCGGTCGGCTGTGTGAGAGCTGACGGTCTCCCTGGGCGGGTGATGTTTTTGCGTGTGTCAGTTGTGAGGGGACAACTGTGCAGCTTGCGTAAGGTCGGCTCCAGGCTAGAATCCCTTCGTTGCCCCTCATAGCGGCGTGGAGGGGGTTCTAGTTTGATGCCCCACGATAACACAGTCCTCAGTGAAGTCGTAGCTTTGTTTTCCTGGGGCCGTGACTCCGAGTCTGCGGTTCAATTCCCCGGGTCTCTGAAAAACGGATACCCTCTGCCACCGCGCTGGCCCCGTTTTTCAAGACGAAAACACCTGGCACGAAGGATGCAAGCTTGGTGTTTCATTATGAGAATATCTCCGAGCTCAAGTCGGCTGCAGCCCGCGTACAACGGGGCTTACTGCCGATGCCGCTGTGTCTGGTAAACACCGTTCTGTGAGAGGGACGTGTGTTGCCTTTTTCCCTTTTTCTTTTGGATAAAAAGAGGAAGAGACAGAAGCTGTCAGAAGTGTTGGCCTGTATCGCTATTTCTCACGTTATACAGCTTCAGTAGTAGCCGCTTAGCTTGCTACTGCGTTAGCTGGTGGCTATCGATAGCCGATAGAAGCTAACTGTTAGCCAGGTAGCTGTTAGGCTAAGTCGTTAGCTGGCGGCTACGCTCGGCTAGAAACGTTAGCTTGATGCTATCAGTTAGCCTGGAGTTAGCTGTTAGCTTGTGCTACAACCATTGGCGCTAGCCGTGAGGAGGTAGCGGGCCCTAGCACTCTGACTACGGCATCATCTCTGGCAGAAGATGTAGTCGGGCCTGCGCCATGACCGGCCGCAGGATGGGGGCGTCGCGCCGGAGCAAGGCTCCAGCCGTCGCCGCTTCTGGCCCCTCCAGCGAGAGGCCTCGTCAACGTGGTAGACCAACCTGTGTTTGCGGCCATTTCGTCCTGCGTACGAGGTGCAGGTAGGTGTCCGAAGGACATTGCCCCACTCTTCCTTCCTCCCCCTCCCGAATGTTTTTGGTTAATAACGATGTCTTTGTTTAACAAAACATATGTTAGGGTGGCTAGGTGGTGTAGTGGGCAAGTCGCTCGCCACCAACGCTGGAGACGCTGGGTTCGAGCCCAGCTCTCGGCGTTGCTATCAGCTTGGCTGGTCGCTCATACTAACACAATTGGCAGTGTTAGGGGTGGGAAAGCTGATGGGTGGGTCCTGGGCGTTGTGGACAGCGACCCCTACAGTTTGGTCGGGGCGCCTGCACAGCGAGGGTAGGATCTGGAGAAAGGTAGTGTGACCTTCCACACGTTACACTCTCCCGGTGAGAATCTGCGCTGCCAGGCTGGCTGCCGGCTGGCTTCACATGTGTCGGAGGAAAGCATGTGACAGTCTCCGGCCTCCCGGACCAACAGTAGGGGGGGGTGCGCAACAACCAGAAAGGGGGTTGGGAATTGGCATAACGACTAACAGTGGGATGGGAGAAAAATCGGAAAAAAGGAGGGGGGAAAAAGATAGTAAAAAAAATAAATAAACAGTTCTAGCATTGCCCAAGGCTTATGTCTTTCTCTCTACCTAAAAACAGCGTTATTTTTACGTGAGTAAAAATGAACTGGGGTTTTTTGTTGTATGATGAGAAGTTGTGTGTTTGTTCATGTAACGTTTAGACAACGTGGTTGAGTCCACAACTGGCTGGGTGTTAACCTACAGCGCTGTACATAGTGGCATGTGATCAAGGGCCTGAGTCCCTCTCTTAGCTTGTTATTTTCTTTGCTTAAGGGTAATGGTAAAAATAACGAGTGGCAAGTTTTCACACATAAGCAGTGTCGTGGATAAAACCTGTTTTCAAACGAGGTTATCGGCTGTGGCTGGCGTGCATGATGTAAAGCTTTTACTCTACAGGTGAGTATGTGCCTCATCTGGTGCGCCATGCACCTGGTGTCACGGCTCTGTTTTTCTTTTGGCGTCGTATCAGGGGTGAGGTGGTGAGGGGGTGGGTGAAATTATTCCCCGGTTTGCCCCTGCCCCCCCCCCCCGCCCTCAAATATGATTTTGTTTACAAAACGTGTGTTGATTCACTATATTTTTGGGGATATGGTGTAAACCCTCAGCTACTGCTGGGGTTGTGCTCTTGCTTAGGGAGTAGTGCAGTTTTCTCTGAAAATTGTTTGGTCGCTATTATGTATGACTTAGCAAGGCCTGTAGCTAGCACTTGGTCGAGGACTTATGTCTTCTCTCGTCATAAAAGAGGCGTTCCTCTTGCAGTAGTGAGAGTGAACTTTTGCCTTTTTTATTGTGTTGTGGTATATTCTGACTCAGAACCATGTTTTAACTCCCAGACCTCTCTAGCGATTGGTCCCAACAGCTGTGTGTAAGTTTGGTAATAGGAGAAAACAGTTAAATTCAGTAAATACTCTGATATATTTCAATACAATTCTGGCCCAATTCTGCTGTTATTCAATAGATTCACTTTGTTATTTATATATAAGTGCTCTGCTTTTCCCCCAAAGAGATTATTAAGATACATTTCTTCTAGAAGTAATTATAATTGGCAAAGCTAAAAGATAAGATACCAATTAGATTCTATAAAGTAAGCAAAACCAATACTATATTGGGACCAAAATAGGTCAGGTAAATCTAGAAGACAGAATGACTGGTCTATCCTGTCCACAGGACGGGTTTCGACAGGCCTGGGTGCTTAATATTAGCATACAGTCTTAAAGTAAATAGGTTTTCTCCTCTCCCCCACCCTTGGGACCAGTAAAACAATAAAAACTGGGCCACGAGTTGGCTAAAGTTAGCATTTCAATAGAGGGGTTTGTTGACCGAGCTGAGTAGAACCCCCCTCAAGCCATTTGGGGGCTCTCTTCAAAGAAGGCACCTGGTCTCACATGATAAGAGACAGGATGCCTGCTGTGGGAAACTCTGTTTGCATATGACACAGAGGAACACCATTTGGTTTAAAAGTGTGTAACCACAACCAAAAACCTTTAGTAATTCAGTATGGAAAATAGCCTCAATAGTTATGAAATAGTGTATTGATTAATCTAAGACTAAACCAGATAATTATTAACCATTGTTAAGGTTAATTAAGAAAGTAATATAGTTTAATATAGAAGATTAATGTGGCAAAACATGTGTAACTTACGTAGAAGACTAAACTAGCTTCAAAGACAAAGATTATAGAATATAAAATGCAACAGTTTGGCTTAAAATCAACAATAGGTCTAAATTAGGTATTTAGAAAGCCATAGAATTCAGGAAAAGACTTGAATTAACTGTCTAAGCCAAGTAATAACTAATCTCTAATTATTAAGATAGTAAAATCAAATACTGTATATTTAAAACGCTAAACTTTAGAACGGTAACTATTTCCCTTTAATAGGAGGACCTGCCTCTTTAAGATTCAAAATGGCAGGCGATCCAAATCCAAGATGGCCGCTGTGAGCTTTAGCCAATCAGGACTTAAAGATCCGCCCCCTGACGAACCAGTTCGACGTTCGCTCAGGGGCGGGATTTAGCTGTTAAAACAGTCTGCACAGGAGGAGAGGAGAAGGAAGCTTTTGAAATCTGTTATGCACCGCCGAACGGAGGAGGACCTTTTTGAGACGCTGAGAACGAGAATACAATTCCTTTGTCTCACTGGCAACGAGATTCAACAACCGAAGCTCCATGGAAGATTGTTACTCTTAACTACTTTTTAGACTGCTATTAGAGACTTGCGGCATAGTGCTTGTTCTACTAATATCATTGCGTTTCATTGACTGAACCAGAAAATTTTTGTATACTTTGTGGATTTGAATAAACCCACCACTTCACACCCAATCTCTCATTGATTTCTTTCCTCCGTCGTGCAATACAGTTTTTGGTAATATGACTAAGAGCCAATAGAACACAACGCCGAAGAGTAGAATATATGATCAGAAGGCTCTAGTCGATCTTACATTAGTGTAAAGAGGGTTGTGTGTATCGTGTTTTTACGTTTAAGTAAACGTGGCATTGAGTCCACAACTGGGTTGGGTGTTAGCCTACAGAAGTTTACATGTATAGCTCTTGTACCAAGCCCTTTGGCCCCTCTCTTTGGTCTGTGTTTTTTCTTTACTTTAGGGTAAAGGTGTAAAAATTCAGGTGGCAAGTTTCGCACATGAGCCTGAAGCCGTGTATAAAGCCTGTTTTTTGCACAAACAAGGTTATCGTCCGTGGCTGGTGTGCAGAATGTGAAGCTGTTACCCTAACAGGTATATGCACTTTCATGTAGCGCGCTACGACTGGTGTCATGGCTCTGCTTTGTTGTTGCATCGTATCAGGGGTGAGGGGTCATAAGGGGTGGACTAATAAACCCCTCCCCCTTTACTGATTGGCCAGGAGGTTGGACCTCCTGCCTGTCAGTCTCCCTGTCGGTTGAGGGGTCAGCGCGTCACAGGGAGGGGGAAGGGGGGGGGGGGTTCCCTGGTTCCACTCCACATTAGGATGGGTGGGTCACGGGATTTCCCCCGGCCATGGAATACGTTACTGGGCGCGTTTTTCCTATTGGCCATGAGACATCCGTGAGTTTTTCAGGCTCTGTGCTGCAGACCGCTGTCATTGTCAAAGTTGGATGATGCGATGCATTCGAAAACTGTTTGTTTTCTGCTCTGCTCTCTATTAAAGTGTGTATTGGGTCGTTGGTCACTTGGCCCAATTATTACATATATCTTTTTCAATTGCTACTCACGTAGAGGTCTCTCTGGGGGAACTTCTGTCTTCCCCTCTTATGTAAAGAGCAGAATTGACAGGGTTTACCCTCAGACACGTCATATGAGACCCGTGTCTGTGTCTTATAGGCCGGCTTCCTGCTGCTCGTCCCAGACAGCATGGAGGAAACGTTGTCTGGTGTTTCTTATTAGAATTCGCCATCGATATGTTTCGGGTTCTCGGCGTGCATATAGCACTGGCCCTGGGTGCTTTCGATGTGGAACCACTTTATGGCTGGCGCGCCTTGGTTGCCCAATTCATAGAAACTGCGTTTTCTATGCCGGCGGCTGGGAAGGAGATTTTTATCTCTACCGAGCGCCAGTGCACTAGGTTAGACTCGACGGCTCACGTGCATCTCCGGGGGGAGATGACAGAGTAGATCAAAACATTGGCGGAGGGGTCTCACGCCCATGAGGTGGGCCACCAGGAGCAGTGCGTTCGCGTACTGACCGTCTTGGTGGCGCCCTCTGTGATGTTTTGGATCGACACTCGTACCTACCCCCCTCTTAGGACTGGGGATGGCGGCGTGACTAGGACACGGGACTGGTTCTGGTCGTGCCGGACCAGGTCAGTTTAACCCGTTGCCCGCCGGGGCACAGGTCTTGGTACCCCGAAGGACTTTGTGCTTTTCCGGGGGGGAAATGCCGGGTCAGACCGGGCGTCGCGGGGATTGATGTCGTGGATGTGTGTGTCATATGTATGCCACCACGAGTTGTCCTTAACAGTGACGTGCTTGGTCCATACTGTGTTGTACCTTGCGCTGTGTTAGGGGGCTTGGTCGTTCTGCATTTGTTTCACCCCTCCCTCCCTGCTAGGACAGGGATGGGAGGGGGCTGTCGGGGAGGTTGTTGTCAACTCCTCTAGGCATCCCTGTGTAGGTCCCGGTCCGCCGGGCCCAGGTCCGGACTCGTTCTCGTCAACCTGTTGGCCTGGGTTAACCCTTTGAAAACTGAAACACTTGTGCTGCTTGTATAGCCTGTGTATACACGCAGTTATGTTTCTGAGTTTTCTTTGTGGGTTAAGGGAACAACCGCCTCCTGTTAAACTAAACATAGGGGGGTGGTTGGTTCTCCGGTGTGTTGGTAGCAGAGTCGACTCTCGGGTTGAGGCCGGGCTTGACCCCGTCTGCCCGAGACTGAGTATGCCCCCGCATCTTTCATGATGTCTGCCAATTGTGTCAGCCTCTTCTTTGAACCTCGACCCCGCTGTATTGGGGGGTCGGGTTTGTGGAGGTTATGATATGGTGCACAGCATACCGAACACCCCTTCCGCCGGGATACTGTTCTTGCAGTAGACCCTTTAGGCGCCTGTCTAGTCCGCAGTGCTCCAGGCACAGGTCGAGTTCTGCTCTTGGGGCCTGTTGCCTGGATTGAGGGATCAACCTCCTTGGGGGTTGTCTCCCCGGCACGCCGACTGGCCCCGCAGTGTTGTGGGGGGGTAGCCTCTTGAGGAGAGTGCTTCAGAGCGGCGTGCCAAGGGGGGAAAGGCCTGCTCTTGATTTGGGCCCTATCCGATACACTGGCAATGTGGGGGGGTGGTGTCACCAGTGACCGTCTGGTGGGGTCTCGATGCCGCGGCCTCGTTGGCCTCACCAGGCCCCTTTTTTCAGGGGGTCCTAGTCCTCAGGTTGTCCTAGGGCTGGGACCTCCTCCGTGCTCCGCTGCTGCAGCCTTGCCACGGGGTTGGGTTCTTGACCTTCGACCCCGTGATATTGGGGGCTGTGACGGGGGTTTTTTGGTTTCCCGTCCGTTCCCTGGTGGCATGTGGGATGCGCGCCCGAGTGGTCGCGGGTCCTTCTGAACGAAGGTAAGTCCCACGGTCTGCTCACCCTGTGAGTTTGAGGTGCTAAACCCTCTTTGCACAGTCGGATCCGATCTCCCTCCCGTCCTCCACTAGGGAGGGTCGGGGGGCTCGGGTCCTCCCCGGTTATGATGGTTGTAGGGGGCCTCAGCGGGTACATCTGTCAAGCTTTTCGCTCTGCTCAGCTCCTGTGTTCCAATAGAGCAGAGCATAAAGCTATACGATCTATAACGTAAGGTTATCCTATAACCCTAGTTATATGAGTATAGCGAGCGCTCTGCTCTGACTCACTGAGGACCCCATGGTCTTTGCCTTCGGTGGTGAAAGACTTGGGAAGGAGCTGATTGTGTGGCCACGACCCCGCTTATATAGGAGCGGATGTGGGTGTGGCCAGGCGGAGGTAAATAGGTGTGTACATGTGGAGAAAGTTTTTCATTGTTAGAATGGATAAAGGGATAGTTCCAATAGAGCAGAGCGCTCGCTATACTCATATAACTAGGGTTATAGGATAACCTTACGTTATGTAAGACATGGTAAACAGGAAGTGATGTGTTACTTGCAGTTTGTTCTAATAATCTATAGCAAGGAGTCCTGTGAGTTGTGAGTAATTTGGTCCCATGGCAGCGCTATACTCACATAACCAATAACATGAACAGCTTGTCCGATCTCGATGCCATTTGAAATGCGTTGTCCCTTTGTGACGTCGACTAAAAACGCACATCTTCAATCAATACCTGAATACCTTTTAATAAAAAATAACCTTCTTACTGTCTTCTACTATCATGCACTCTTCCACTAATTAATCGTCCATGTCTATGTTACTAGATACAGTAATATTAATATGTGTTGACAGAATCCGGCTATAGGGCGACAATAATGTGGTCAAGAGGCATGGTTTGTATCTTCAGCCTTTAACTGGCGTGGTTTATTTATTCACATGGCAGAGCAGCAGTTCTATAGTTCTCCTCTCACTGAGAGGCTGGGGGGAAAGAGAAAGAGTGGGAGAGAATCTATATTTATACTCGCCACCTGGTGGTGTTCCTGAGTGGCTCCGCCTACAGCGCCCTCTAGTGGAAACAGTTATATATGCAGTTAGACAGTTACTAACAATCCTACACAGAGATACAAGATACAAGATACAAGAGTTTTATTTGTCACAGCATACAGGTATACAGTGAAATGCGGGGGGTCTCGCCCGCAACGATGTGCATAATACAAGTAATAATAATAAGAGTCCAACCAATAGAGCGACATAGTGCAATAAACAAGTAAACAAAGTAGGCATATCGGTATCTGTACATGAGCTATTTACAGAGCATGGTAGGACATGCTAGGTCCTGTGGCAGTGCAGTACACTGTTAGCTACGGATGAGGCATTGGGTCTTTATGTACACTGCTATACAATGCTATATTATACAATCTCAAGCTATACTATTCTTAAAGTGACCTTTCCTTCTGTAGTAGTAGTAGTAGTTCTAGTGTGTGAGCGTGTACAGTGTGTGTGTTGTGTGTGTGCTCATGTGTGCTTGTGCGTGGAGAGTTCAGTGTTCAAGGCTCTGATGGCCTGGGGGAAGAAGCTGAGCCTGTGAGGTTTTGTCCGCTGCTCACCAACTTTCTCTGTTTTCTTTAAGCCTACTGTTTAGGAATTCTCTTCTCACTCACTCTCTCTAGCCCCCACCCTCTCGTTCTTTACTCTCGTTTACTCTCAGTGGCCACACCTGGACTACCTGTCATTATGTGTTTGATTGGTCTGGTGCCGAACTCACACTTTTAGTTCGATTATCAATTACCTCTCGCACCTGTGGTGGCAGGCTAATTAGTTCCCCTGTGGGCTTTAAATACCAGGGCTCTTCCCCTCGTTTCGGCGTGGGGTCGTGTTGTAAACATGCCGTATCATATTCTCAAACATCAAGACTCCTTCGGGAGGTCCTCTGTTCTGCCTATGCTGTTTTGATTCTCCGGCGTAGAGATGTTGCTCCAGCCTTCGCCTGCTGTCGCCGTTGCCTGAGGGGGAGACTGGTCTGCGCTCCCTAGACTTCCACGGGAGGCATCCCAGTGATCCACTTCAGACCCCCGCGCAGCTATCGACCTGACGCACATCCAGACCAGCGCGCAGACGCGCATCTTCCAGACCTTCGAGCTTGGCACGCTCCTCCGTACCAGCGCACAGACGCGCATCTTCCAGACCTTCGAGCTTGGCACGCTCCTCCGTACCAGCGCACAGACGCGCATCTTCCAGACCTTCGAGCTTGGCACGCTCCTCCGTACCAGCGCACAGAGACGCGCATCATCCAGACCTTCGAGCTTGGCACGCTCCTCCGTACCAGCGCACAGACGCGCATCTTCCAGACCTTCGAGCTTGGCACGCTCCTCCGTACCAGCGCACAGACGCGCATCTTCCAGACCTTCGAGCTTGGCACGCTCCTCCGTACCAGCGCACAGACGCGCATCTTCCAGACCTTCGAGCTTGGCACGCTCCTCCGTACCAGCGCACAGACGCGCATCATCCAGACCTCCAAGCTTGGCACACTCCTCCACGCAGACGCACCCCAGATGCGTCTCTCGGTTCCGGCGCGCACTCCAAGCAGTGGCGCACCACTCTGACCTCGGCTCGGACAGCCGGCTCCCCGGTGGCGACGCTCTCGCCCCGCTGCCTGTTCCAGCACCACTCTGACCTCGGCTCGGACAGCCGGCTCCCCGGTGGCGACGCCCTCGCCCCGCTGCTGTTCCAGCTCCTTTACGCATTATACGCATTACGTCTGGGTGAGTTTATTTGACTGTCTTGATCATCTCCGTTTTCGTGTGTTTCTTAACACTGAAGATAACCACCTTTTTATTCAGACAGTCACTCACCCAGCGTGTGCCTCTGTTTGTTTTCACTGGGATATTATTTTGGACGTTACATCTCCCACTGTGTGTTTGTTCACACCGAAGATAGTATTCACTTTTGGATTGTTTTTGGAACTTTGCTCTTTGTGTATTTTACACGAAGATAGTTTTTACTTTGATAACTTTTGTATTTGGACTAGTCACCTCTCCTGCATCTGCTCTGTTTTCCCTTTTGTACTTTAACCCTCTCCTCTCTCCCTCTCGGCCGCCGTTACCCACCTCGGAGATCTGCCGAGAGAGTTCTGCAGAGCGGCCCTGATGTTTCCCACCAGTCCTCCCAGTCCTCCCTGTCCCCAGCCCGCCTCCGCGGGCCTCTGTCCCTGTTCTCCCCTTTCTAGTCCTCCTCGTCCCCAGCCCGCCTCCGCGGGCCTCTGTCCCTCTGTCACCAGAACCTGGCCCTCTGTTCCCCAGAACCTGTTCCCTATGTCCCCCAGTACTCTGTCCCTCTGTCACCAGAACCTGGCCCTCTGTTCCCCAGAACCTGTTCCCTATGTCCCCCAGTACCTGTCCCTCTGTCCCTAGTTCTCCCCTCTCTAGTTCCTCCTAGTCCTCCCGTCCGGTCCTCCTAGTTCCTCCCTGTTTCTTCCAACCTTCCCCTAGCGTTCCCTTAGCCTTCCCTTAGTGTTCCCTTAAACCTTCCCCTAGCGTTCCCTTAGCCTTCCCTTAGTGTTCCCTTAACCTTCCCCTAGCGTTCCCTTAGCCTTCCCTTAGTGTTCCCTTAACCTTCCCCTAGCGTTCCCTTAGCCTGTTCCTTCCCCTCTTGTTATTTCCAGTATTTTGTGTTTCTCCCTTAAAGGGACAGTGCCGGTTTCCCTTTGTTTCAATAAATGCCCGTTTCTTGGCTTACCCTCATACCTGTCTTGTGTTGTGCGATTGGGGTCGGTTACAAACCATAACAGTACGACCCCACCAAATCGACGACCCCAGCCAGCACAGACGGTGTATGTTGAGTTTGCCTTTTTTTTTCTTGTTCCCTCTAGTTCCCCTCTAGCTCCCCTGTTAGCTCCCCTGTTAGCCCTGTTGGCTTCCCTGTTAGCCCAGTTTAGCTCCCCTGTTAGCCTGTTAGCTCCCCTGTTAGCCCTGTTGGCTTCCCTGTTAGCCCTGTTTGACCCCCCTGCAGCTTGTTAGGCCTCTACTACCAGCATGGCCCCTGTCTGCTAGCCTTGCCCCGGCTGCTAGCACAGCCTCTATGTTTATGCAGCCCTTGCTGCTGCCATAGGCCCTGTAGCTAGCCTTGCCCTGGCAGCTAACCCAGTCCCTCAGCAGAGCCCCAGTCTGCTAGCTTAGCCCCGGCTGCTAGCACAGCCTCTATGTTTTATGCAGCCCTTGCTGCTGGCATGGGCCCTGTAGCTAGCCATGCCAGGCAGCTAACCCAATTCCCTCTGCATGGCCCCGGTCTGCTAGCTTGGCCCCGGCTGTTAGCACAGCCTCTATGTTAATGCAGCCTTGCAGCTGGCATAGGCCCTGTAGCTAGCCAGGCCCAAGCAGCTAACCCGGTCCCTCTGCATGGCCTCCACTTTTTTGTGTAGCATCTCACACTGCTAGGACTGCCCCTTCAGCTAGCAGGGTCAGTTTTCTCCCACTGCTAGGACTGCCCTTTCAGCTAGCAAGGTCAGTTTTATCCCCACTGCTAGGACTGCCCTTTCAGCTAGCATGGTCAGTTTATCCCCACTGCTAGGACTGCCCTTTCAGCTAGCAAGGTCAGTTTATCTCCCACTGCTAGGACTGCCCTTTCAGCTAGCAAGGTCAGTTTCTCTCCCACTGCTAGGACTGCCCTTTCAGCTAGCAAGGTCAGTATTCCCACTGCTAGGACTGCCCTTTCAGCTAGCAAGGTCAGTATTCCCACTGCTAGGACTGCCCTTTCAGCTAGCAAGGTCAGTTTCCCCACTGCTAGGACTGCCCTTTCAGCTAGCAAGGTCAGTTTATCTCCCACTGCTAGGACTGCCCTTTCAGCTAGCAAGGTCAGTTTTATCCCCACTGCTAGGACTGCCCTTTCAGCTAGCATGGTCAGTTTATCCCCACTGCTAGGACTGCCCTTTCAGCTAGCAAGGTCAGTTTATCTCCCACTGCTAGGACTGCCCTTTCAGCTAGCAAGGTCAGTTTCTCTCCCACTGCTAGGACTGCCCCTTCAGCTAGCATGGTCAGTTTGCTCCCACTGCTAGGACTGCCTTTTCAGCTAGCAAGGTCAGTTTATCCCACTGCTAGGACTGCCCTTTCAGCTGGCAAGGTCAGTATTCCCACTGCTAGGACTGCCCTTTCAGCTAGCAAGGTCAGTTTATCTCACACAGCTAGGACTGTCCTTCCAGCTAGCTTGTTCTCTCATGCTGGTCCAGCCCTGTCTGCCAGCCTAGCTCCGGCAGCTAGCGCAGCCTCTATGTTAATGTAGCAGTACAGCTGGCATAGGCCCTGTAGCTATCAGTGCCTTGGCAGCTACCCTTTCCCCCTGCTAGCCTAGCTCGGCAGCTAGCGCAGCCTCTATGTTGATGTAACAGTACAGCTAGCATAGGCCCTGTAGCTATCAGTGCCTTGGCAGCTGCCCTTTCCCCCTGCTAGCCTAGCTCGGCAGCTAGCGCAGCCTCTATGTTGATGTAGCAGTACAGCTAGCATAGGCCCTGTAGCTATCAGTGCCCTGGCAGCTACCCTTTCCCTCTGCTAGCCTAGCTCCGGCAGCTTGCGCAGCCTCTATGTTGATGTAGCAGTACAGCTAGCATAGGCCCTGTAGCTATCAGTGCCCTGGCAGCTAACCTTCCCTCTGCTAGTTCTTTTCCCGGTGCTACCATGGTTACCCCTCTGCTCCTCTAGTTACCCCTCGGCTCCTCTGGTTACCCCTCTGCTCCTCTAGTTACCCCTCAGCTCCTCTGGTTACCCCTCAGCTCCTCCAGTTGCCCCTCTGCTACCCTAGTTACCCCTCGGCGACCCTGTTTCTTTTGCTAGCCCCACTCTTGTGGTGGCTTCCCCTGCTGGCTTGGCCAGTACCTTTTTGTTTTTGCCTTGTTTTGCCCCCTGCCACTCTGTCTGTATTTTTTTTGGGTCGCCGGGTGGCTCCCGTTGAGGGGGGGGTACTGTGAGGTTTTGTCCGCTGCTCACCAACTTTCTCTGTTTTCTTTAAGCCTACTGTTTAGGAATTCTCTTCTCACTCACTCTCTCTAGCCCCCACCCTCTCGTTCTTTACTCTCGTTTACTCTCAGTGGCCACACCTGGACTACCTGTCATTATGTGTTTGATTGGTCTGGTGCCGAACTCACACTTTTAGTTCGATTATCAATTACCTCTCGCACCTGTGGTGGCAGGCTAATTAGTTCCCCTGTGGGCTTTAAATACCAGGGCTCTTCCCCTCGTTTCGGCGTGGGGTCGTGTTGTAAACATGCCGTATCATATTCTCAAACATCAAGACTCCTTCGGGAGGTCCTCTGTTCTGCCTATGCTGTTTTGATTCTCCGGCGTAGAGATGTTGCTCCAGCCTTCGCCTGCTGTCGCCGTTGCCTGAGGGGGAGACTGGTCTGCGCTCCCTAGACTTCCACGGGAGGCATCCCAGTGATCCACTTCAGACCCCCGCGCAGCTATCGACCTGACGCACATCCAGACCAGCGCGCAGACGCGCATCTTCCAGACCTTCGAGCTTGGCACGCTCCTCCGTACCAGCGCACAGACGCGCATCTTCCAGACCTTCGAGCTTGGCACGCTCCTCCGTACCAGCGCACAGACGCGCATCTTCCAGACCTTCGAGCTTGGCACGCTCCTCCGTACCAGCGCACAGAGACGCGCATCATCCAGACCTTCGAGCTTGGCACGCTCCTCCGTACCAGCGCACAGACGCGCATCTTCCAGACCTTCGAGCTTGGCACGCTCCTCCGTACCAGCGCACAGACGCGCATCTTCCAGACCTTCGAGCTTGGCACGCTCCTCCGTACCAGCGCACAGACGCGCATCTTCCAGACCTTCGAGCTTGGCACGCTCCTCCGTACCAGCGCACAGACGCGCATCATCCAGACCTCCAAGCTTGGCACACTCCTCCACGCAGACGCACCCCAGATGCGTCTCTCGGTTCCGGCGCGCACTCCAAGCAGTGGCGCACCACTCTGACCTCGGCTCGGACAGCCGGCTCCCCGGTGGCGACGCTCTCGCCCCGCTGCCTGTTCCAGCACCACTCTGACCTCGGCTCGGACAGCCGGCTCCCCGGTGGCGACGCCCTCGCCCCGCTGCTGTTCCAGCTCCTTTACGCATTATACGCATTACGTCTGGGTGAGTTTATTTGACTGTCTTGATCATCTCCGTTTTCGTGTGTTTCTTAACACTGAAGATAACCACCTTTTTATTCAGACAGTCACTCACCCAGCGTGTGCCTCTGTTTGTTTTCACTGGGATATTATTTTGGACGTTACATCTCCCACTGTGTGTTTGTTCACACCGAAGATAGTATTCACTTTTGGATTGTTTTTGGAACTTTGCTCTTTGTGTATTTTACACGAAGATAGTTTTTACTTTGATAACTTTTGTATTTGGACTAGTCACCTCTCCTGCATCTGCTCTGTTTTCCCTTTTGTACTTTAACCCTCTCCTCTCTCCCTCTCGGCCGCCGTTACCCACCTCGGAGATCTGCCGAGAGAGTTCTGCAGAGCGGCCCTGATGTTTCCCACCAGTCCTCCCAGTCCTCCCTGTCCCCAGCCCGCCTCCGCGGGCCTCTGTCCCTGTTCTCCCCTTTCTAGTCCTCCTCGTCCCCAGCCCGCCTCCGCGGGCCTCTGTCCCTCTGTCACCAGAACCTGGCCCTCTGTTCCCCAGAACCTGTTCCCTATGTCCCCCAGTACTCTGTCCCTCTGTCACCAGAACCTGGCCCTCTGTTCCCCAGAACCTGTTCCCTATGTCCCCCAGTACCTGTCCCTCTGTCCCTAGTTCTCCCCTCTCTAGTTCCTCCTAGTCCTCCCGTCCGGTCCTCCTAGTTCCTCCCTGTTTCTTCCAACCTTCCCCTAGCGTTCCCTTAGCCTTCCCTTAGTGTTCCCTTAAACCTTCCCCTAGCATTCCCTTAGCCTTCCCTTAGTGTTCCCTTAACCTTCCCCTAGCGTTCCCTTAGCCTTCCCTTAGTGTTCCCTTAACCTTCCCCTAGCGTTCCCTTAGCCTGTTCCTTCCCCTCTTGTTATTTCCAGTATTTTGTGTTTCTCCCTTAAAGGGACAGTGCCGGTTTCCCTTTGTTTCAATAAATGCCCGTTTCTTGGCTTACCCTCATACCTGTCTTGTGTTGTGCGATTGGGGTCGGTTACAAACCATAACAGAGCCTAAGTCTCTCTGTCCTCGTTACTGGTGCTCGCAGGCGTTTGCCTGACCGCAGCAGCATGAACAGGCTGTTGTTGGGGTGGTGAGGGTCTTTCATTATCCTGCAGGCTCTGGATTTGCACCTCTTGTTGTATAGGACCTGCAGGGTTGGTAGTGCAATACCTGTGGTACGCTCGGCTGAGCGCACCACTCTCTGTAGGGCCTTCTTGTCCTGTGCCGTGCTGTTGCCATACCAGGCAGTGATGTTTCCAGTCAAGATGCTCTCTACAGCTCCGGAGTAGAAGGACTGGAGTATCTTCCCAGATACTCTGAACTTCCTTAACTGTCTCAGGTCGTAGAGGCGCTGCTTCGCCTTTTTTACGACTGAGTCTATGTGTGTTGTCCATGTCAGGCCCTCTGAGATGTGGACCCCCAGGTACTTGAAGCTGCTCACCCTGTCCACGGTAGCCCTGTTTATCCTCAGTGGTGTGTGTGTCTCCTGCTGTCTCCTCCTAAAATCCACGATCAGCTCCTTGGTTTTACCAATGTTCAGGAGCAGGCTGTTGTCCTGGCACCAGCGTTCCAGTACCTCAACCTCCTCCCGGTAGGCCTCCTCGTCGTTGTCCGAGATCAGCCCCACCACCACTGTGTCGTCCGCAAACTTCACTATGGAGTTGGAGCTGAACTTGGCCACACAGTCGTGTGTGTATAGTGAGTACAGCAGGGGGCTCAGAACACAGCCCTGGGGGGACCCGATGCTCAGGGTGATGGTGTTGGAGGTCTGACCCCCCACCCTTGTCCACCAGTCTGGTGGGGACTATGGTGTTGAACGCTGAGCTGTAGTCAATGTAGTCTCACATAGCCCCCCTTCTGTTGGTCCAGGTGAGAGAGGGTGCTGTGCAGTACTTGGGAGACCGCATCATCAGTGGACCTGTTTGGCCTGTATGCAAATTGCATAGGGTCCATATCACTGGGGAGGGAGGCACAAATATGATCCTTGACCAGCCTCTCGAAACATTTCATGGCCACAGAGGTGAGTGCCACCGGTCTGTAGTCATTGAGACCTGTTGGGGAGGGTTTCTTTGGTACAGGGATGATGGTAGACATTTTGAAGCAGGCAGGGACCACTGACTCCGCCAGGGATCGATTAAATATGGCGGTGAACACAGGGGCTAGCTGGTTAGCACAGGACTTAAGTATGCGTCCTGTTAGTCCATCTGGGCCAGCAGCTTTTCTGGTGTTCACCTGCATAAATGCTCTTCTCACACTGTGTATTGACAATGAGAGAGCGTCCCCGCCCCCCCGCGGTTGCCCCCCCCACCCCTCCACAACAGTTCATCAGAGCCTCTGACTTCAACAATATCTTTACTACTATGCACTCAACACTGCAGCACCCAAGTTTCAACACTGTTTGAAGAACAGTATTACTCAGCTGAAAGAGTTGTTGACTGTTGACTTGTCATACAGAACTTGTAAGTCGCTTTGGATAAAAGCATCAGCGTTATGGGGATGACATACTGTAACGTTGACATATTTTGATCTTTAATAGCCACATACCTGTTCTGCCACACACACATTCCCTGTCAGAAGAGCTGGTTAGTTATTTGTATCCGGCATTGCAACCATTGCACCGAGTATGATTCATTTACAATCTACATTTCCCTTTCTGCCTTCTAAAACGCCATTATAAGGTTTTCTTTTACTGTAAGAAGAACAAATCTGGGACGTTTCCAGGGACAGGATATGGTCGAGGACAGATTACTTAATTCAGTGACTGTCGGAACTGTTAGACTGTTAGTCTTCTCACCTTAAAATAGACCTATAACTTTTCATTCAAACTTTGGTGGACACTTAATCTCACACTCATGTTGGATATCATGCATACATTTTAAAGATTTGAGGCTTTGTTTCCAGGTGCTTTAAGTATCTACATTTGAATCTGATCCAAATCTTATCCTATCATTATCCTAGTGACTATTCCGCGGATAAACCAAAGATTTTGATTTAAGACTGTAAACCAAATAACCCTGCCCCCTAAAAAAAAAGGAATGATGAGCCATTCGGCTCTTGGAAAGGAGTGGAGCCAAGCAATCTGGCTCCCTTCAAAGAGCCGTAATTCCCATCACTAATGAGCAGTTTCATACTTAGTTCTCAGTATAATGCAAGCAAAAACACTCTTGAATAGGTGAAAAGGTCACCAGCTTTCCATTCCTCTTCAAGACATGTAACAAAACAGATTCTGTGACGTCAGTGATGCTACTGGTGATGGTGAAATGGCTGTCATCGCTGTCCCTGCTCCCATCAAGGATACTGATCCCATCTGGGAGGGCGCAGTCACAGCCAGGGAACAGATCAGAGCTGCTCCTGCTGCTTCCCTGCCATATCTAAATCCCCTGCTATCACTAAAACACTTATTATTGGTGATTCAATCATGCGTTTTGTATCTGTGAAGGGCTGTGAGACAAGGTGTCACTCTGGTTTAACAATGGAGGTCATGAACATCTTAATACCACGCCTGTTGCCCAGCGTGTCTCGTGAGTCCTTGGTGATTCATGTAGGAGCAGACGACGTAGTTGAAGCTGAAACCTCAGAGCTGCTAGACTTTTCGACACTATTTGGGAGACTGGTAAGAACGTTTCAATCTCTGGTTCACTACCCTGTCTCAGTCGTGGGGACGTGCAGCCGCCGGTTAAAGGGGCTTTGTTGGTCCTGGAACATTTCATATATAGATAATTCTACTCTGTTTTGTAACAGACATGATTTGTCCAATAGAGATATAGTTAATCTGAACAGGGAGGGGGTCCAAACTGCTCTCTTCAATGATACACACTACAGCCTCTCCTGTGGGAGACACACCCCTCTATGCCCACAAATTGATGCCACCTAAGTCCAAGCCAGCCAGTAGATCAGACTCTATGCCCCACTCAAGCCTCCCCAGCTCAGTCTTGGGCAGTCGATTGGCATGCTCAGCCCGCCTACCTCATCATGGGTCTAGGCCTAATGGAATTATTGCAATAATTTAACTCATATCACCTTACAACCTCCTACACATTCTACCTCTCTATCATCTGAGTTAAAAACCCACACCAATCCACTCAAACAATCCATACACTTTTAAAGTAAGGGGTCTGGGTCTGATCCATCTGAATGTACAAAGTCTGCTTCAGTATCAAAAACAGGATAATTAAAAAATGCTGGTTTCCCAGGCAGACGCAGATATTTTAGTGTTCATGGTTGAAAAAACCTGATAGAGATTCACCCATAGCCTTGGACCAATACAATGTATTTAGAGTGGACACAATTGGGAGGGGGGGTGAAGTGGTTATATACTGTATGTAAAATCATGTTTCTCTGTCACTGTCCTAAATACTATCTCTGTTCCAAAACGTTTCGAACTTCTTGGACCTAATAGGGGGGAGACAGTGGCTCAGGAGGTAGAGGGGTCATCTGGTAATCGGAAGGTTCCAAGTCCAGCTCCTACCGGCAGCGTGTCGAAGTGTCCTTGAGCAAGACACTTGCTCAAGATGAGCAGGTTGGCACCTTGCATGTTTTCCTCCATCGTCTGTGTGTGAATGTCTGAGTGAATGTGAGGCAGAGGTTTGGATAAAAGTGCTATATAAGTGCAGTCCATTTTTTAATAACTCATTCCATGTGGACTGGACTGATGGAGTCTATAGACCCCCATCTGCTGACGCTAGCGCTATAGACAAGATAGCAGACTTACTCTCCCAACATCAGGATGTAGAAATTATTGTATGAGGTGATTTTAACCTGGACTGGTTGAGTAATACTTCTAATTACTTCCAATAGACTAGTGGTAACCTTAACCTGGCTCAGCTGATCAATGAACCCACCAGGCCTAACCCTGAAAAACTGTTCCAGGTCCACATTCATTGATTTAATCTTTTTGAATAAGTGTAATAAAATATCTGCATGTGGTATTTTTGACCAATAAATCAGTCATCATTGTCCTACAGCATGTATAAGGAATACATCCGCCATATACATCCAACATTCCTGATGTTTATATGGCACTGTTTTTATTAAAACCTTTATTTCTGTTATTGACAAACATGCACCATGGAAAACGGTTAGAGTAAAAGATGGATTATCACCTTGGTTTACACCAGTATTATCAGTCCTGTTTAAAGGAAGGAACAGAGCCTGGTCACCTTGGTTTACACCACAATTATCAGTCCTGTTTAAAGGAAGGAACGGAGCCTGGTCACCTTGGTTTACACCACAATTATCAGTCCTGTTGTACAGAAAGGAACAGAGTCTGGTCACTCACCAAACACTCTGGAGATCCTTACCATTGAGCTTCATTCAAACAAATCAGAAATAAATGCACATCTGCAGTGAAGAACGTCAAAACAGACTATTACTTAGATCTGGTCAACAGCTCTTATTCAGATCCGTTAAATGGTACATCATCAGACAGAGACGCTTCTCACCCCAACCATGGACTGTTCACCTGCCTGCGGGGTACTCGCTCTGGGGCACCGCAGCCTCCCAGGCAGAACCAACAGGACTACAAATAGTTTCTTCCCCTCAGCTGTCAGACTACTGAATCAAAACACTACTTAGCCCACTACATCTCACTGTATACCTGTGTATATAGCCCGCTGCCCATATCTTATGTAGACTTTATTTGAATTATAAATTTTTTTCTCACCATTGCACTTTACTGTACAGTTTTATTTATGTCTTATAATAATAATACTACTAATAATAATAATAATAATAATAATAATAATAATAATAATAATAATAATAATAATAATAATAATAATAATAATAATAATAATAATAATAATAATAATAATAATAATAATAATACTAATAATAATAATAATAATAATAATAATAATAATAATAATAATAATAATAATATTATAATAATAATAATAATAATAATAATAATAATAATAATAATAATAATAATAATAATAATAATAATAATAATAATAATAATAATAATAATAATAATAATAATAATAATAATAATAATAATAATAATAATAATAATAATAATAATAATATTATAATAATAATAATAATAATAATAATAATAATAATAATAATAATAATAATAATAATAATAATAATAATAATAATAATAATAATAATAATAATAATAATAATAATAATAATAATATAATAATAATAATATTGCAACTGATTGTTGATTGTCACATCCTGGTTGGACATACACAATCTTGTTGTCTTGTACTGTGTAATGACAATAAAGTGAATCGAATCTAATCTAAAATGTTGTAAAGCGGTAAACTTGAATATAGGTAAGGTGCCTACCACCCTACCCACACATAACCACAGCAGTAGATGAGAGGAATTACACAATAGGGGTGTTTATTGACTTAAAAAAAGCATTTGATACGATAGATCATCACATTTTAATTTCTAAATTACAAACATACGGTGTGAGAGGGGTGGCGATGAACTGGTTAAGTAGCTATCTTGAAAATAGACAACAATATGTACAACTCTCTGGTTAGTGGTTACACATCTGAATGTATTAATATTGAATGTGGTGTCCCTCAAGGTTCGGTCCTGGGGCCCAAACTTTTAATTTTATATATTAATGAGGTCCAGATTAACATAAAGTCCACGTTTATTATTTTGGTGTACCTTATATATTGTTTATTTGTATAAGATAAATATTTCACGTCGTCTATTTACCTAACAGTATTTTATCATTCGCCTCTTTTCATATGTTCCATTCATCGCGCCGTAGGCGCGCGCGCATGCACCTGTAGACAGCGTGAGCGCATGCGCATGTTCAGGACATGCCTGGGCAGAGCGCGTGAGAGCGTGCGTTGGCGCAGATGTAAACAGACCACAACGTATTGATTGATACCTTTGCATGGGGTGGCTCGAACCTTAAAGAGGGACAGAGGAAGGCTAAAGACCAAAGCAGGCCCATCACAGTGATGCACCAGGCCGAGTCGGTGTCACGGCAGAAGAGTCACACCCCCCCCTCCAAGGGGAAGTGGAAGATCGCATGTCAATACTGCGACAGCGAACACTGGCTGTCACAGTGCAACGCATTCAAGAAACTGACCACCGCCGAAGTAAGTCAGTGGATTAAGGCTAACCGCCGCTGCGCGCGCGGCCACATGGCAGCAGAATGCCGCCTTAAGAAGAAGTGTGGCAAGTGTGACGGTGCTCACCTTGAAGCACTGCACCAGAGCAACAAGCGGAACCCAGCTCCACCGATCAACTCGGGAGCAGACGTACTCTACATCGACCCCGCGAAGAGTGGGAGTTCCAGAGTGCTCCTCAAGGTGGTCCGAGTACTCCTTAGTCACGGGGACAAAGTACTCGACACCTACGCCGTCCTTGACGACGGGTCGAAGAAGACACTCCTCCTCGCCTCCGCCGCAACCCAGTTGGACCTGCGGGGTCCCGAGAAGACCATGACTCTCCGTACCATTCGTCGAGACTTGAAGACAATCAAAGGTGAAAGTGTTTTGTTCACCATTGCAGCGATTGACCAGCCTGAGAAGCGGTACGCCATTGGCAAGGCATTCACGAGCTATGACATTGGCTTGTCACGTTATGATTACCCCATCCCACAACTGAGGGAAAAGTACGAGCACCTACGCAAACTGCCCATACCGCCTATCAGCGGCACCACACCAACCCTACTCATTGGGTCCGACCACGCGGACCTCATTGTCCCTACTGATGCGGTCCACATCGGACCCAGAGGATGCCCAGGCGTGGTTAAGACCCGGCTGGGGTGGACGCTCCAGGGCCCCCTCTCCGGGCCTTCCAGCCGACCAACGTCCACCCGCTGCCTTTACACCAAGGCGAGCGACACGGACCCCACTCTCCTACAGCACGTTGAGCGGTTATGGACGCTAGATGCGCTGCCATTCAAGAACGAACGGAAGATGGTTCGGTCCAAGGAGGACAAGTTTGCCATCGCTCTACTAGAGCAGAAGACTACTAGGGTCGAGGTCAACGGAGTGCTAAGGTACTAGGGGTGGGACGATACATCGATCCAGATCGATACATCGATGTAATTATCAACAATCGAATCGGATCGATGCGATGTAATAAGATCGATTCATATCGATACTCTTATTTTGAAAATCCTGTGGCGAGTCTCATATCTGCCCAAGAACAACAGCAGTAGCTCTGTGTGTGTAGATGTTACAGCATAGCATTCTCCCTTTCTGTGTGTGTGTGTGTGTGCGCGCGTCTTTGGAAAGACAAGATGAGGTCAGAGGAGTTTGATGTTTAAATGTTATTTAAACATAAACAATATAATACATAATAAATGTAGGCCTATACATGATCATGCAACATCAACAAATTGTTGTAGGAACGGTTTGGGAGAGGGAGGTTGTGAGTTTTGAGTTCCAAAAAATGTAGCTTAAAGTTTAAAGCTCAATATATAAAAACGTGGCACTTTACAGTGAACAGGAGGTCTATTTGTATTAAAAACAATAGATTGATTTTCCTTTAAATGTCTGGAAGAGCTCAAAAATACAAATGTCAAATGATATTTTCATTACCTTTTTTTTGTTGATCTAAATGTTACCGATTGTGTTAAATGGGCATATGATATCATCTCATATCGATCGCAGGCACCTGAATCTAATCGTATCGTATTGTATCGTGAGAGACTTTGTGATATCGGCAAATATCGTATCGTTGTCCAAAGAATCGATATCATATCGTATCATGATGAAACTGGTGATTCCCACCCCTATAAGGTACGCGACCCCACTCTTGAGGCGGGAAGGGATGCCCACTCTGCACGTGCCTAAGGGAGCGACGCACCACTACCTACATAGCACTGAGCGGCGCCTCGCCAAGAACCCCCAACAAGCGGCGATCTATCGCGCCGAGATCGAGAAGCTGGTGGCGGCCGGCCACATAAAGAAAATCGATGACCGCGAGGCAGAAGGGACGACAGAGTCCTGGTACGTGCCTCACCACAAGGTCACACACAACGGAAAAAACCGCATTGTGTTCAATTGCAGTCATCAGATTGGACAGCAGAATCTGAATAGCCTACTCCTGCCCGGTCCCACACTTGGACCCTCCCTCCTCGGCGTCCTGATACGTTTTCATCAGGACAAAGTGGCCATCAGCGGTGACATCAAGGGGATGTTCTTACAAGTCCGGCTGATGGAGGAAGACAAGCCTTTACTGAGGTTTCTGTGGAGGGAGAGGCTCGACGACGAATAACCCTCGATATACCAATGGGAGGTACTCCCCTTCGGCACCACCTGCAGCCCGTGCTGCGCCACGTTCGCGTTACAGAAGCACGTGGCCGAAGACCCCGGAGCTGACGATGATGTCCGACACAGCGTTGAACGATGTTTCTACGTGGACAACTGTCTACAGAGCGTATCCACACCAGAAGAAGCAGAGAGCATCATGATGAAGCTACGGGCTTCGCTAGCCAAAGCTGGATTCGACCTCCGACAGTGGGCCAGTAGCGACCCTCAAGTCCTCCGGCACCTCCCTCCAGAGACGAAGGCCGCTAGCAGCGAGACCTGGATGGCGCACACCCCAGGCGAAGCGCAAGAGATGACTCTGGATCTCGTCTGGCGCTTTAAAACGGACTTGCTTCACTACCGGCACACGCCTCTGAGGACGGACCAGGAGGCGTCCACGACTAGACTGACCACTCGGCGGAGTGTGTACCGAACACTCGCCAGCCAGTACGACCCTATGGGGTGCATTCTCCCCTACACCACCCGGGCGAAGATGCTGGTGAGAGAACTATGGGCAAAGGAGCAGGGCTGGGATGACCCCATACCCGAGCACCTAGCCACCACATAGAGAGTGTGGGAGGATGAACTTGTCTTACTCCGCGAGGTTGCCATCCCGCGGAGCTACTTCCCTCCTACTGTGCGCTTGGAGACTTGTGAGATCGACCTGCACGTCTTCAGCGACGCCTCGGAAGTGGCGTACGGATCAGTGGCCTACCTGAGGGCTCGAGAAGAGGGAGGAGAAGTCCACGTAGCCTTTGTCCTGGCCCGCTCGAGGATTGCTCCCCGCAAGCAGCAGTCGATTCCGCGACTGGAGCTCTGCGCAGCCCTGGTAGGCGCACAACTTGCCAAAATTGTGCAAAAGGAACTCACCATACCGGTGCGTGAGATCATCCTATGGTCAGACTCTATGACCGTGATCACCTGGATCCAGTCCGCCTCCTGCCGGTACAAAGTGTTCGTAGGAGTCCGAGTATCGGAAATCCAGGACCTGGTAGGAGCGGAATGTTGGAGATATGTTGACACCAAGCAGAACCCAGCGGATGTCATCACACGGGGATGTCCCTAGCCGACCTCACCCGTCCCAACTCATACAGTGATGGCCCAGAGTTCCTCAGACTCCCGGAGGAGAAGTGGCCTCAACACCTCGGGATGTGAACCAGGACGAGTCAGAAATAAAGAAGTCCATGTTCTGCGGGCTGAGTCAAGCCCCGGCTCCAACGGGCCCAGACTTAGACGACTGTCAAACTCTGGAGAGTGCCCAAAAAAGGAAATTTCTCTGGCACCACCAGGAGCTCCCCCCCACCACAGACCTCAGTGGAGCCGCCTACGAGGAAGCAGAACTCCTTGTGCTGCAGAGGGCGCAGAGATACTCTTTCCCAGAGGAAAGGGAGTGTCTGACAAGGGCGAAGCCGGTCCCCTCAGACAGTAGACTCCTCACCTTGGCCCCAGAAATCGACGCCCAGGGCCTCATTAGGGTGGGGGGTCGGTTGAGACGGGCCCCGGACTTGGCCGAGGATGTGAAGCATCCCATCGTCCTAAGCAGCCGACACAGGGTAACAGACCTGATCATTCAGAAATATGACGAGGTGGTGTGCCACGCGGGGACTGAGTGAGTCTTCGCGGAGATCCGGCGGCGCTTCTGGATACTCCAAGGGAGAGAAGCTGTACGCCGGTTCCAACGAACTTGCCCTACCTGTCGCAAGTGGAGAGCACAGCCTATTATACCGAAGATGGCAGACCTGCCTCCCTGCCGCCTCAGAGTCGGCAAGCGGGCCTTCCATTCCACGGGCGTGGATTGCTTCGGGCCCTTCAATGTTAAGAGAGGAAGAGGAACAGAGAAGAGGTGGGGTATTGTGTATAAATGCATGACCACCAGAGCTGTCCACATTGAGCTCCTTCAGTCTATGAGTACCGACTCGTTTCTCATGTCCTTCCGGAGGTTTCAAGCGAGGAGAGGGACCCCCTCAGTGCTATTGTCAGACCAAGGGACAAATTTCCGAGGAGGAGACACGGAACTGAGAGCGAGCTTCCTGAACATGGGTGAAGAACTCAAGGCCCGCCTCGCTCCGGCTCAGGTCACGTTCCAGTTCAATCCACCGAATGCTCCCCATTTCAGGGGAACATGGGAGAGAGAGGTCCGATCAATCAAGACTGCTCTGTACACCGTGCTTGGAGCCCAGATGGTGGGCGATGAAGTCCTAGCTACGGTCCTTACTGAGATTGAGGGCGTTCTAAACTCCAAGCCCCTCGGCTACGTTTCAAGCGACGTAGCTGACGTCGACCCCATCACCCCAAACTACCTCTTGATGGTGCGGCTGGACCCTGCACTTCCTCAGACTGTGTACAGACAGGACGAGATGAGCAGAAGGAGAATGTGGAGACACAGCCAAGTGCTGGCCGACCAGTTTTGGGCTCGCTTCCTCCTACACTACCTACCCTCCCTTCAGGCCCGCCAGAAATGGGTGAAAGACAGGGACAACCTGACTGTGGGGACCGTCGTGATGATCATAGACCAGTCACTACCCCGAGCTACGTGGCCAGCCGGCCGTGTGAGCCGAGTTATCAAGGGCTCGGATGGGAAGGTCAGAGCTGCAGAGGTCATCGTCCAAGGGCGGACCTATACCAGACCAGTAGCTAAGTTGATTGAGCTTCCTGCTTTCCCTGACTCCCCTGATGATGACGATAACCCATCGACTTTATAGTTTACCTCCAACTCCCCATAGTCCCTTATGGAGAAATTGACTTGACCTTTGATATTAATCTGTGCCCCAAATTTTATTTGCTAATTAGGTTCCGACTAATTAGGGGGCGGCTGTTCTGAAGGTCCAGATTAACATAAAGTCCACGTTTATTATTTTGGTGTACCTTATATATTGTTTATTTGTATAAGATATATATTTCACGTTGTCTATTTACCTAACAGTATTTTATCATTCGCCTCTTTTCATATGTTCCATTCATCGCGGCGTAGGCGCGCGCGCATGCACCTGTAGACAGCGTGAGCGCATGCGCATGTTCAGGACATGCCTGGGCAGAGCGCGTGAGAGCGTGCGTTGGCGCAGATGTAAACAGACCACAACGTATCTTACGAGAGAGCTGGTCGGCTAGTTAGATGTAAAAACAATATTGTCGAGCCACCATTGGAAACGGCAGAGTGACATAGGTTTGGGAGAAGTGAATTAATAATAACTTCTATAGATTTGCCGACGGGCAAATAATAAAGGACCGTGGAGAGACTTTGGGCTGAACCCAGCTGCGTTCTGGATTCAACTAACTACTACTGACTACATGCGGGTTAGCCTTAGCATAAAAGGGCTAACTAGCTAGTGACCATGCCATCAGGCGTTTGGAATATTAGCTATTAAACCTGCCATCGGGCGTTTGGAATATAGGAATCCGTACGAGACCCCCTTATCCAGCGACGACAGGATTATAACCGCATGAGTCTACAGCAGCCTCGGGAGTAGGAACTCCAGAGAACATCGTCTCCATCCTTCTTCTCTCCCCCCCTTGCTATTCACTCCGTCTCCCTCCATTCAGAGCTCCAACGATCTGGTACCAGTAGTTTAGGAACTATAATTAATTCGGACATTGTTGCATTGAAATTATATTAGTATCAGGAGATCTGTGTTATATGATGTGTGTGTTTTACTTTAACATTAAAGTGATTATTGAACTTGGTATCACTGTCCCCTCACAGTTAATAGAGTGTCCGCCATTTTGTGTATATTTAATATCTGGTTAATTAATAATTTAGTAGTTGTCAAGCTCATCATTTAAATACAGTCAGGGTTGTGTAGCCCCTTAGCTACAAATGATATATGTGAAGTGTCAAACATATTGCAATTTGTTTTATTTGCTGACGATACAAATGTCTTCAGTTCAGGAAAATACCTTAAAAAATGTGCAGATGACATTGTAAATTAAATGTGTAAACTTAAGATATGGTTTGATAACAATAAGTTATCCCTAAATTTGGAAAAAACGAAATGTATGATATTTACTAATCGAAAGAAGGAGGACAATGTGGCATTATGTATTGACGGAGTTAATATTGAAAGAGTATCTAAGTAAAAAATGTTGGGTGTTATGTTGGATGAGAAATTGACATGGAAGCCACATATAATGTACATAAAAAAGTTGTTTTGAACAAGGCAAAGAATGTGCTCGATTATAATTCTATGCAAATATTATATTGTTCACTCATCCTACCATATTTGAGTTACTGTGTGGAAGTGTGGTAACACGTATGAAAGCAACATAAAGCCATTAAATATTACAGAAGAGAGCAGTAAGAATAGTTCACAATGTAGATTCAAGAGAACATACCAACGAATTATTTATTAAATCCAGACTATTGAAACTTAAAGAGTTAGCTGAAATACAGACTTTATTAGTTTTGTTTAGAGCTAAATGCAGAGTATTACCAGCAAATATACAGAGGTTGTTCGTTCCCTGTCCAGATGACAGCAGAAGGAAAATTCAATTTTAAGCACCAATTTGCACGAACAACCTTAAAACAAAGGTGCACCTCAGTTATAGGTATCAAACTATGGAACTCTTTGCAGAATGATGAAAAGAGTTCTACTAATATATTTCACTTCAAAAGGTTGTGCAAAGAAAAGATACATAGACAGTATAGCACAGTTTAGTATAATATTGCAGTTTAGCGTGTCAGGATGACGTAGCATAGAGTTGCAGTGTAGGCCAGTATGAGTATAGCAGCGTAAGTTTCAAGTTTCTTTAATAGTTGTCATACAGAAGTACAGAATACTTTCATACAAAATGCTTCTTACTGTTACAATAATAATATATTAAAATATTGTATAATACTGTACCAATATGGTGTAGTATAAATAGTATGATTTAGTTATATTATAATACAATAGAAATGATACAGTATAGAAGTTTAATACAGAATAATACATTATATAAATGTATAGCTACATGTGTGTGTGTTATGGTTTGTAACCGACCCCAATCGCACAACACAAGACAGGTATGAGAGTAAGCCAAAACAGGGCAAATATTTATTAAAGAACAAAAAGCGGCACAGTCCCTTTAAGGGAAAACACAAAAACACTAGAGTCAAGGAAATATGGAAAATACGGCACTGTGCCTTTAAGAGGCGAACAGGCTAAGGGACTAAGGCTAAGGGCCAGGGCTAAGGACCAGGGCTAAGTGTCAGGGCCAGGACCAGGGGCACTGGAGAGGGGGAACAGGGACAGAGGCCCGGAGAGGCGGGCTGGAGACAGGGACAGAGAACAGGGTTAAGGACTTGGACAGGGCGAGGGCCAGAGCTGCTTACAGGGATGAGGACAGGGTTCCGACGGCGGAGGCCTGGCACGGGAACAGGGGCCCGACGGCGGAGGCCTGGCACGGGGACAGGGGCCCGACAGCGGAGGCCTGGCACGGGGACAGGGGCCCGACGGCGGAGGCCTGGTACGGGAACAGGGGCCCGATAGCGGGGGCCTGGCACGGAGATCCTCCTCCTCCTCTTCGGATGCTGCAGACGGGCAGCGCAGAACAAAGGGGGTCCCAGGGGACCGGGATGGGAACACGCCGTCCTCCCGTGGAATACTAGGGAGCGACGACGAGCCTCACCCCAGGAACGAGGATCACGAAGAGACGCCTTCCTCCCGTGGAATCGGGAGCGATGGCGTGCCGCCTTGACGTCTGGAGTGGGAACACTGGAAAACCTCCCGTAGAGAATTAGAGAGCGAAGACGGTGTCCCACTCCAGGCAAACGGCGACAGGTGGTGATGGCTGGACCGTCGTCTCACGCCGGAGACGCGGCAGGTGATGGTGACGTACAGAATGGTAACGTACAGAACTCCATGAACACAGACACAGATACAGAGTCCAGAACACAGAACGACCCGACCAGGACTGGAGGGGAGTCTGCAACCTATGTACTCTCCCGAGGTGATTGCAAACTCCCAACAGGTGCGTGAAGGTAGAGGATCAAGGATGTCCAAGGGTGGGGGCTGGTGAAGAGTAG
Organism: Notolepis coatsorum; assembly: GCF_963971535.1. Taxonomy (NCBI): domain Eukaryota; kingdom Metazoa; phylum Chordata; class Actinopteri; order Aulopiformes; family Paralepididae; genus Notolepis; species Notolepis coatsorum. The sequence goes on from NC_140173.1 coordinate 128,267,876, forward strand.
AGGAGAGTAAATCATCGCAAGGGTGGGGGCTGTTGAGGAGAGTAGACAGGGAAAACACAGGAAAAAGGTCCAGGGACAGGCGAATCCTCACAGTACCTCCCCCTCCACGGGAGCCACCGGGCGACCCAAAAATTCAGACAGCGGGGCAGGGGACAAGACAAAGCAACAAACAAAAAAAAACTGGGCCATGCTAGCAGGGGAAGCTACACCTAAAGTGGGGCTAGCAGAGGGACTGGGTAGCTGCCAGAGCATTGCTAGCTACAGGGCCTATGCTAGCTGTACTGCTACATTAGCATAGAGGCTGCGCTAGCTGCCGGAGCTAGGCTAGCAGACAGGGCTGGACTAGCAAAGGAGAACAAGCTAGCTGGAAGGACAGTCCTAGCTGTGGGGAACAGGGTAGCTAACAGGGGAGCTAACAGGGGAGTCAACAGGGGAACTAACAGGGGAACTAACAGGGGAACTAACAGGGGAACTAGAGGGAGCTAGAGGGAGCTAGAGGGAACTAGAGGGAGCTACAGTAGAGTGGGTTAGAGGGAACTAGAGGGAACTAACAGGGGCTAACTCACATACACTGTCTGTGCTGGCTGGGGTCGTCGACTGGTCGGGTCGTACTGTTATGGTTTGTAACCGACCCCAATCGCACAACACAAGACAGGTATGAGAGTAAGCCAAAACAGGGCAAATATTTATTAAAGAACAAAAAGCGGCATAGTCCCTTTAAGGGAAAACACAAAAACACTAGAGTCAAGGAAATATGGAAAATACGGCACTGTGCCTTTAAGAGGCGAACAGGCTAAGGGACTAAGGCTAAGGGCCAGGGCTAAGGACCAGGGCTAAGTGTCAGGGCCAGGACCAGGGGCACTGGAGAGGGGGAACAGGGACAGAGGCCCGGAGAGGCGGGCTGGAGACAGGGACAGAGAACAGGGTTAAGGCCTTGGACAGGGCGAGGGCCAGAGCTGCTTACAGGGATGAGGACAGGGTTCCGACGGCGGAGGCCTGGCACGGGAACAGGGGCCCGACGGCGGAGGCCTGGCACGGGGACAGGGGCCCGACGGCGGAGGCCTGGCACGGGAACAGGGGCCCGACAGCGGGGGCCTGGCACGGAGATCCTCCTCCTCCTCTTCGGATGCTGCAGACGGGCAGCGCAGAACAAAGGGGGTCCCAGGGGACCGGGATGGGAACACGCCGTCCTCCCGTGGAATACTAGGGAGCGACGACGAGCCTCACCCCAGGAACGAGGATCACGAAGAGACGCCTTCCTCCCGTGGAATCGGGAGCGATGGCGTGCCGCCTTGACGTCTGGAGTGGGAACACTGGAAAACCTCCCGTAGAGAATTAGAGAGCGAAGACGGTGTCCCACTCCAGGCAAACGGCGACAGGTGGTGATGGCTGGACCGTCGTCTCACGCCGGAGACGCGGCAGGTGATGGTGACATACAGAATGGTAACGTACAGAACTCCATGAACACAGACACAGATACAGAGTCCAGAACACAGAACGACCCGACCAGGACTGGAGGGTAGTCTGCAACCTATGTACTCTCCCGAGGTGATTGCAAACTCCCAACAGGTGCGTGAAGGTAGAGGATCAAGGATGTCCAAGGGTGGGGGCTGGTGAAGAGTAGAGGAGAGTAAATCATCGCAAGGGTGGGGGCTGTTGAGGAGAGTAGACAGGGAAAACACAGGAAAAATGTCCAGGGACAGGCGAATCCTCACTGTGTGTGTGTGTGTGTGTGTGTATGTGTGTGTGTGTGTGTGTGTGTGTGTGTGTGTGTGTGTGTGTGTGTGTGTGTGTGTGTGTGTGTGTGTGTGTGTGTGTGTGTGTGTGTGTGTGTGTGTGTGTGTGTGTGTGTGTGTGTGTGTGCGCGCGCGCGCGTGTGTGTGTGTAAATGAATTAACCTAAATATGTAGTTTGACTGATAGATACACAAAATGGGTTTATTTATGTTGATTTAATTTGGTTGTGTTGATGTTTCCATTTTAGCAAAATGGGTATATTCTGTTTGGTTTTACGCAATAAGTCTATCGGTGTGTTGTGTGTGTGTAGTGTAGGGGCAGGTATATATAAGAATTTTTCTTCTTCCTGTTCCTTTCGGCCATGGGATTTGGTGAATTATATGAATATGTACTGTGGTAATTCCATGTACGAATAAATAAATGATGATGATGATGATGATGATGATGATGATGATGATGATGAATTCATGATTGTGTGATGTGATTACTGAACAAAAGGAGATTGACCAAGGTTTTAAGTAACAAGAACCTTGCTAGTGCTGGGCACTTGTTCTAAAATAACTCTGTGGGGCCCCCTCCTGGTGGGCTTGATGATCATGATGATAATGTGCAGGTTGTGATGTATAATAACCTCCAGTTCCGCTTTCAGCACTTTTCTACTACAGTAATGTTGTTCTGGAAGCATTACAATCGATTGATGCAGGATAAACTAGACCACTTTTTCCTCAAACTAGCTGCTCCATTAATTATATAGCAAATAACACACATTTAACATTTCTCTATTACAGCTATAGTTCCAAATGCCTGGAAAACGGCATATTTGATTTGATTTGATTTGATTAGGGATCCCCATTAGCTAGTGCTATAGCAACCAGCTAGTCTTCCTGGGGTCCACACACAAAAAACATACAAAAACAATCACTATTGCAAAAACAAAATTATTAAAAGTCAGTACACACAATGCATAATGAACCTACTGTAACAATTAATATAGCTAAAATTACATTAGTGAAAAACAAAAAATTACTTTACAGTGTTAAAAACCATTTAAAAACAATTTAAGATTCTTTTTAAAAGTGAATCTACTGTAAATGCAGCAGAGGTTCCGAGGCAGGCCATTCCACAGAGTTAATGCTCTAAAAATAAAAGATCTCCCCAAAGCGCTGGTTCTAGGACCTGGCAATTCAAGCTGCCCACTACTGGAACCTCTAGTGTATATGTAACCCCTTGCATAAAGGTGAAGACAGAAGTAAGTCGTGACGGTGACCTAAACAATCTTTCCAATCTCCAAGCTATCCTGCTTAGCAAAACTCCCGGAATTATTGGTAAATAACCAAGTCAACTCATTTATATTAAAAAAAACCTCTGTATTAAGCCCACACCTTAACTAACTTAGCTATTATTACGCACGTCATCTCTCTCTCTCTCTCTCTCTGACTCTGGCAGGAGCACTCATTCAAGGGTACTACGACTATGCTTGCACCTCATGGTACCAAAGCACCTCAAAGGCGCTAAAAACAAGATTTCAAACATCACAAAACAAACTGGTCAGACTACTTGACCTTACTCCTAGAACCCACCTCACCCCTGCCCACTTTGACAACCTAGGATGGCTTAGAGTATACGACAGAGTACAGCAACTTGCAATGGGCCTGGTCTACAATACGACTAAGGTACCCATGTACATGTCAAAATACTTCCCAAAGGTCAGTGAATACCACAACCACAACACCAGAGGGAGTTCCACAAATCATGTTAAACCCAGATTCGGCTCAAACAAGGGACTAAACACGTTTCGCAATTATGCCACATCAATGTGGAACGCCCTACCCACAGTTGTAAAGGAATGTGAATCACTACCCACTTTTAAAACCACTCTCAAGGAGCACCTACGGGAGACTGTAATTCGAAACTGGCCCCTGTAAATACCCTAACCCCAACCCCCCCTCCAATGTACAGTAAATGTCCTAACCCAATAATACACGAGACCCTCTTCTTGGACCTAGTAAGGTTTTGTCGATAATCCAATGTACAGTTACCCGCCTACCCCCCCCCCCCCCCCCCCCACCTAACCACCTCCAATGTACAGTCCCCCACCCCACCTCCTACAATGTACAGTTTCTTCGTCAAATGTATATACTCTCTTCTCTTTTTTTTTTTACTCTTTTTGTATCACAAACAGTACTATATTTGTAAATCTGGTATGTCATAAATGTATAGATGTAGCAGTGTATGTCTATCTGTATGTCATGTATGTCATATGTTATGATGAATTGAAAATGGGGGACCCTGATGTAAACAAGACGAAAGTCTTTCTCTGGTCTGCAACCCCGTAACAATTGTGTGTATTGAGCCGTACTGTATTGTACCCATTCTGCAATCTGTTATGTCCAATCAATCAATTCAATCAATGGCCCCTCCCTGCGCTGGCCACTCGTCCAATAGTATCCATTTTGAACCGGGTTTCCGCTTTAAATTACCCTCCCCCTTTTCTATCACGTGTCATACATTTCTCCCAAGGCTGAAACCCGAAGGTAGGTTCATCATTCATTATCCTTATTAAACACATGGTGAGTTAATTTATATACCTGCCATAACATTTCTTCCCAGGCATGTATCCCGAAGGTATTAATTTCATTAAACACGTGTCACCATGTATTCGCCGCACGGTCTGCATAGACTGCAAACGGCATTCTAAATGGAAATGCAGACTGTCCATGGCCAAGCATCGTCAATCTTCCCATATCATATAGTATAACTATAAGTGCCTGTGCTACAGTTCAGAATACAACCTTGTCATCAGTGTTGTATCATGACAACTTGTTTTGATGTTATATTGCAGTCCGCTGATGGTTGCAATGCAAACTGTACATTGCATCAAACATTCGTTTCCTTGTTCTATCTTAACTTGCCCATTTGCAACTCATTATCTGATTATACTGTGAGCTTTCTCTTTTGTAAACGGACATGATGTAGTCTCTAAAACACTTGGTCAGGCAGGGACGCAGTTTCTCAAGTGAAATCGTGGCCTGTACTAGTCCAGCCAGACGATGTTTAAATGCCTAGTTTTCCCCTGTTTGGTTCGGCTGGGGGGACGTGATGCGGGCGGCGATGCCTCGGAATAAGTTAGTTACGGTTTAGGTAGTCTGGTTCGCGTGTAGCTTTATGCCAAGCAAGCAGTGCAAAAATTTACCGTAGTGGCATGCAGTAATGCGCCTTTCATTTTCCGCCGCCCAGCGCCCAGGTCGCGCGGAAATAGGCTGTCTATTGCCATTCTCTTTGACAAACTCTAACCTTAACCAGCTCCTTAACAACGCCTAAACTTAACCGTTCTAACCTTAACCAACTCCGAAACCATGCCTAACCTTAACCATAGAAATTATATTGCCATTCTCTTTGACAAACTCTAACCTTAACCAGCTCCTTAACAGCGCCTAAACTTAACCGTTCTAACCTTAACCAACTCCGAAACAATGCCTAACCTTAACCTTAACCTTAACCATGCCTAACCTTAACCGGTGAAATAACCTTAACCGGCGAAATAATACACGTTAAAAAAAAATCACGTTAAAAAATATTTTCGATGGGATTCGAACTCGCCAGCAAACAAGCCATAGGATCCACAGCCATGTGTCCTTGCCAATTGAGCTATTGGTAGATACTGAATAAGGGGCGGTGACTTATATATATTGAGCTCCGCTCAAGGCGGGATCTCATGCGCATGCGCGGGCACCTCGCGCGAGCACGCCGGCGCACGCACGCACCTGAGCGAGCACGCCGCCGCCGGTGCACGCACGGTAGCATTTGTCTGAAAAGAAGGGCGCTTTACCGCACTAGCGTGCGGTGACGAATGCGGAAGCATTTTTGCACTGCTTGCTTGGCATTAACGTACAGGCGTCTGGTTCACAGGACTGAGACTGTATAAGTTGCCATTGTCTGACAATTTCAGTCAGAATTCTCCTTCCCTTTCGCTATCTGTGACATGCAAATGACATGCAAATGACATGTCGTCAGCCTGTGACTGCAACTTGTTCCTGTTTGCGGACGACTCAGCCCTGCTGGTCTCTGACAAGAACAAATTGCAGGTTGAAAACCCTCAGCACGGAACTAGGCAAAATCTGCATATGGCTCGCTGATAACAAACTATCATTACACATGGGCAAAACAGAGTCCATTCTCTTCGGTTCAAATAACAAACTCAGCAAGACCGACGGATTCTCAGTTACAGTGGGTGACAATATTGTCACAAGGAAAGACGAAATTACCTACCTGGGTTCCATCCTAGAGGCAAATCTTTCCTGTGACAAAATGGCATCCAATGTAATAAAAAAAGTCAACCAACGAACTAGATTCTTGTACCGGATCTCCTCTCTGGTAAACAAGAATACCCTGAAGACTCTGGCAGGAGCACTCATTCAAGGGTACTATGACTATGCGTGCACCTCATGGTACCAAAGCACCTCAAAGGCGCTTAAAACAAAATTACAAACATCACAAAACAAACTGGTCAAACTACTACTTGACCTGAACCCCAGAACCCACCTCACCCCTGCCCACTTTGCCAACCTAGGATGGCTTAGAGTAGACGACAGAGTACAGCAACTTGCAATGGGCCTGGTCTACAAGATACACTATACGACCGGGGTGCCCATGTACATGTCAAAATACTTCCCAAAGGTCAGTGAATACCACAACCACTACACCAGAGGAAGCTCAACAAATCATGTTAAACCCAGATTCGGCTCAAACAAGGGACTAAACACGTTTCGCAATTATGCCACAACAATGTGGAACGCCCTACCCAAAGCTGTAAAGGAATGTGAATCCCTGCCCACATTCAAAACCGCCCTTAAAGAGCACCTACGGGAGGCTGCAATTCTAAACTGGCCACCGTAAATGCCCAAAACCCCCACCACCTCCTAATAGACAGTCTCCTCCCCACCGCATGTATATATTCCCTCCCCGCCGTATGTATATTTCCCTCCCACCCACCCACCCCCTCCTAATGTACAGTCCCCTCCCCATCATATGTATATACTCTGTCAGGATCTAGGGGTAACAGTACTGTATATTTGAATACCGCCTATGTCACAAATGTATCAGTACTAAATACCTATATGTCCCTATGCCATAAATGTCATGTATGTTGTGTATGTCATAAATGTCTATATGAATTGAAAATGGGGGACCCTGATGGAAACAAGACAAACGTCTTTCTCAGGTCTGCATCCCCTTAACAATTGTATGTATTGAGCCGTACTGTATTGTACCCATTCTGCAATCTGTTAAATAAAGTTTTCATTCATTCATTCACACTATTTTCAAGATAAAACTGGGAACGAGGTTAAAGGGGGCACCATCACGGCATCGAGCGCCGCCCAGGATGATTGTGATTGGTTTAAAGACATGCAAACAAGCCAGATATAGCGGAATGATAATAGGTTCAGCCAGACCTCTCTCCAGCAGTGGCGTCGTTAGCCCTGGGCTTCCGGGGCTTTAGCCCCGGATGTTTTTCTCCTAGCCCCGGATCTAAAAAAAAAAAAAAAAAAAATTGTTTACATTTTTTTTTTCTTTTTTTTTTATGTCAGCATCCCCATTGTCTTTGCTGAATGTTTTAGTGTTTGGTATTTTTTGTTGGTTTTTAGTACTTTTAAACATTTTTAGTAAGTAGTTTTCATTTGATCCTATAATTTTTCATTCACCGATTTGTGGACTTTTTTTTTAGTGTCCTGAAAGGCGCCTTATAAATCAAATGCATTATTATTATTATTATTATCATCATCATCCAGGAGGGAAAAGACACTTTGGATAGTAGGGACTGCATCTCTGCCTGTCCTGACCAGGAAACACTTTGCAACTGTGATCTCCTCTGGCAATAGTTGGATATTGTAATGTGTGGCGAGGGGTTGCAGCAATTCCACTGAGAGAAACTGGTCTGAGGCTGGATAACATGCCTGTATGCCTCTCATAAGTTGTTATCCAACTCATGAGAACCTGCTCTCAAGCTCTGGATAGAACAGTCTCTGTCTCAGCTGATCTCCTGAGCTGAGGTCTGAGCTTGTGCCACAAGATGCCATTACATATGGCCTTTGTCCTGTCATACATGTCCACTGCCATCTCTGAGGTGCGATAACCTTTGAGTGTGTCCTGCACTGTGCTTTTAAATAGTACAGATAGGTATTGAAGATGTGCACTTTAACGCAGCAGCACCTGGAGCCTCCATACCCATGTCCAGTGTCCACTGACAAAGACATGCTCATGATACTGTGATAAACTATAATAAGCTTTAATCGAACCCTGGTTCATTTCCTCGGATAGTCCGGTTGGTTTGGGGTGGTGTGAAAGCTCATTCACTCTTGCAAGTGAACCCTGCATTTGAGATGTGAATGCAAAGCGAACCAAAGGCAGGAAAATACCCAAAAATCTAATATCTTTTTTATGAGACTTTTTTTTTTCGATTGCTTAAGCATGATTTTTAAAACGGGGCCCGGTGTTTCAAAACACACAATTAGCACAACCACACACACAATTATCAGAACACCTCAGATCCTTTGCTAAATTAAACACTTGTCAAAACCATACACTAATTTAAAAAAACTACATTTTGTTACTATATGAAACACACGTTTTATATGACTTAATTCTGTTTGAACCAGTTACTCACACTGCTGTGCTTAACCTAAAACACATTTAGCTATTCTACTTCTCAGTGATTAGAGTACTGTAAGTGAAGTACGCAGAGAATGTGCAAATATACAATAAATTCACCAAACACTACACAAGACCAATGCTGTAGACTGATGAAAATATTATTTATTTATCTACATATACCCAAATCAATGATGCAGACTGCTGGAAAAAAAACATTTTCTCTCCATATACCCAAATCAATGATGCAGACTGATGAAAATATAAATTTTCTCGCCATATAACCAAATCAGTCAACATTTCAACATGGAGAATCACAACAAAACATGTCCCAGTTTTCATGCTACTATGTGCATAACACTGTAAGCTCAGCAAATATCAGACAAACATAAAATACTGTATCCAGTAGGCCTACAGGTTAAAATTACAGTAAAACAAAAACAATTTTGAAAAAATTTAAATAGAGTACAGAAAATACTAGACATTATCTCTTTGCCTAGCTGGATCTGGCAAGATACTTTTTTGCTCTGTGTATTGTTTTGCAAAAAGTGTGAGGCTGACATTGTGCTTATAGAGGTGCAAATCTGGGCCTATGTTTTGCTCCTTGAGTGTAATGTTTTGATAATTGTGTAATACTTTTGATTTGAGTGTTTATGCAATTGAAGAAAACTGTAAAGACTAGAGATTAACTGTTTATTTCTTTTGTACATAGGCTGTGCATATGTTTGTTTGTTTGTTTATTTGCTTATGTGTATGATTCTTAACTGTTTTTATTTTGTTATTGGTGTATATGTGTGTATGTATGTACAGTATATGTATATATATGTGTATATATGTATATTTGTACTCCTGTTGGGGCCTCTTGGACCAGATCAATGTTTTATCTGGCTAAATAAAGGTTAAATAAATAAATAAGAAACTGATGATTTGGTCCTGTTAACTTTGAATTTTCTATGGGGACTGCCCAGATCCCTCTCATGGACATGGACCTCACTTTGAGAACCTCTAATGATTCTAGTTCTTCAGTATTCATCTCTAATTACTCTAAAATTGCGTATTACTGTGTTTAAAAAAAAAAAAAAAAAAAAAAAAGGGGGGGGGGGGGGACCCCCCTCCACCCCCTGGGCTGAAGCCCCCAATGTTTTCTAACCCTAAAAACGCCCCTGCTCTCCAGTATGGCTATGTGAGACTTAAGTTAGTTTTATAAAAACGTTTTAGGTAAATTATGAGCCTTCTAACCGTGACACCGTAATATTTGGACCCTGGTATTGTGCACACTGGCTCATATACCGTATACCTCACTCACTAACACCCCTGAATGAAAACATTTAGCATTTTATATAGCACTTTTATCCAAAGCGCTTTACTTTATTTTTGTTCCTCACATTCACCCATTCACTCACACACTGATGGCTAGGGTGACCAGGTCAAAATGGATCAGTCGCAGGACAGCAGCACTGCTTTTGCGGGACAATGTGGGACACGTAGGTGAAAAAGAGAGAAAAAAAAGGGTTTACATTTATTTTGTATTGCTAATTAAAATTTAAGAAATGTATTTATTATTTAAATGCATTTCATATTCGACGCAGACGGTAGGCTATATATAGCACATATTGTTATTTAACTGTATAGATGCTTCACCAATCACCTTCTCAGCCGCTACTGTCTATGTCACCAACATCTTTATTTAATCACACTTTCATCATTAAGCAGGTAACCATCAATCTTGGTATCCAAGCTGATAAAATCACTCCATTAATAGAAAGAGCAGGAGCTAAGTCTTTTCATCCATCTTTTCCTGAGCATTATTAGCAGTGACGTGTAGAAGAGAGGAGACTGAATGCGATGGTTGATCTTCACAATATAATGTTTTTATTGTGAATAGCGGATCACTCAGTTGCTCATATAACAAAAAGTGTGAGACCCAAAGTCTCCACAAACCCTATATATGACAGCACAGTCTCCGCAATATGTGTCTGGTGAACCCACAAAATGTTTTAAACAATGCAGAGTCCAGTTTGCTGCTGATATTAAGAGCTTCAGCTGCTTCACAAAGCTCTTGGAAGCTGAATGCTCTCTTCTTGAGAGCCAAGCATGACACCTGTTTCAGGTAATTCTGATCAGAGAAATCAAACCATTTGTCTAGGTAAGCGAGCGCTCTCTGATAGAAAATTAAAAAGTCCTGTTCGATCGCAGCAGCCTGTGCGGCCGGTAGGAAACCTCTGGATGAGAGTTTCAGTCTTAGACTGGTCATGAGCTGGAAAAGCTCACAGACGGTTGTGTCATCCCCCTCAACTTCAAGCACTGCGTCGTAAAAAAGCTTTAGGCTATTCTGCAGAAACATCAGGTACAGGGGAGGAAACTAACTTTTTGGCTTACCAGCCAACTGGCGAGTATCTGATTTTTTTTTACCAGCCAAACAGATTTTTTACCAGACAAAAAAAATCGCTAATTGTGATAATTACTTCTTTGTATGTCAAGCCGCGTCAATGTTGTGTATGCATCTGGGTAGGCACACTGTGCCTTTAAGACAGCACGGTGGTCTTATGACAGTGCTGTGAAGTACCGTCAAGTGTTGTGGTAACGTCAGTTGGGTTGGTGTGCTGTTGTGCACAGTGCACTGGTTGAGCTAGCCCCTTTCGTGACTGCGATGTGCAAGCCAGGGGCTTTTGAGCATGAAATAAAATGTCTAACCTTACGTCGTAGTCCGGTGCTTTTTGGAAACATTATAGTCATAACAGATACACCTAGCTGGCTGCTTTGAGCACACAGGGCTAACGTTAGCTAGCAAGCAGCTATAGCTAAAACGCTAACTAGAAGCTAACCACTGTATACAGTTCCAGTAGACTAACATTACACCTCTGTGATTTAAATGTGTCCTTAGTAACTTGTACTCGAGGGTTGTACTAGGGTTGGATGCAGTTCCCCGTTGGTCAGTCTGTCTGTTTTCCATCTTCTGCTGTGTTTAACGTTATCTGTTTGCGAGTGCTCCTGATGGCTAGCCTAGTACCGCGGGACTTTTATTATTATATGTCCGCGGGTTGGCCAGTACTGCGCAAACGTTTATTAAACATTATATGTCCGCGGGTGGTCTTGTGCAGTGCTCTCGTGGCACTGTCAACTAAAGCGAACACTCAGAAGACACGCACCGTTTGCCAGTGCAGTGATTGCAGAATGTTTTATTTTTTTGTATACTCGCCAGCAGGGGAGGAAACAAACTTTTTGGCTTACCAGCCAACTGGCGAGTATCTGATTTTTTTTACCAGCCAAACGTAAAAAATACCAGCATTTGGCGGGTAAAGTGGCCTAATTTCCTCCCCTGATCAGGTATGACTGACGTCACACACACTGCAGCTGCCTCGGACTGTCTGACAAGTGACAGGCAGCGCGACTCACGAGACTCGAGTCGAGCTGCTCCGCTCGCCTGCGCATTGGTTTGACGTCGCCCGATTTTATTTTAAAGATAAGAGGGTATTGGAACGAGGCATTAAATTAACAAAATTTAAAACTTTTTAAATAATAATCTTTGAATAATAAAAAAAAATAATAATATATATATATATCTTTGAATTGCGGGACATTGTTTTGTTGTAGCAGGACAAACGTCCCAATATCGGGACTGTCCCGCAGGACAGGTGGGCACCCTACTGACGGCAGAGGCAACCATGCAAGGTGCCAACCTGCTCATCGGGAGCAATTGGGGGTCAAGTGTCTTGTTCTTGGTCCCGGGAGGAGTGGGAATCGAACCGGGAACCTTTCAATTACCAGACGACTGCTCTCCCTCTTGAGCCACTGTTAATGTTATCAGTTGCAGCTTTGTTTACCCTGGGCCCTATTCTCCGTACCTGGTTCAACTAAGTCCATCAAAAGTCCCATTAGCCAGATTCAATTAACCCGATGTTTGAATCCAGGCTTTCCTTGTTCCTCAAACGCTGATTCAGTCTTGTTAATTCGAACCAGACTTGATACTCGATAATTGCGTGCGGCCGCCTCACCTGAAAAGACAGCAGGTGTCGATCGCAGAAATCCTGATTTTCTAATGGCATTGATTGATTGAAAACTTTAACAGATTGCAGATGGGTACAGTACGGCTCAATAGCCGCGCCGACAAGTTAAATGCATAATCTATAGGCTAATTTTAAGTAGAGTTGTTCCGATACCGATACTAGTATCGGAAATGCCGCCGATACTGCCTAAAATGCTAGTATCGGTATCGGCGAGTACACGTAAATTCTAGCCTCCGATCCCATGATGTAATTTATCTCCTGCCGAGTCCTGCGGAGAGTGAGGATTATAAAATGAACATGTTTTAAAGTGTGATGCTGTGTCATTTTAACAGCAGATACACTTTCTTAAATTCCATTGTCCCCGACAGTGCGGTGTGACGGGGAGCTCGGACGGGAATCGGGATGTGTTTGGCTGGTGTTATGATAGCATTAGCTGGAAAGATAGCTAGTTGGAACAACATCCGCTTTTAACGTTACATCAAATCAGATGATCGCCTGTCCTTTCTCCAGGACCTAACACTGTCCGTGACCGTCTATCAACAATAATGCACCCACGGTGAATTGTATTTAAGTTAAGTAGCTACGGACTAGCGTTAGCTGACTATTACTAACGTTATCTTAATGTCGATGCGGGAAGGCGAGCTAGGTCAGTTAGCTTAGCTTGATAACGTTACCGTGTCTAAAGTTGGTGCTATTCACATAATCCAGCAATAATGGCTGCAGACCTGCAAGCAAAGTACAGCAAGTGCCAAAGGATAAGAGTCTGAGGCGGAGTTTCAAAAGAGAATGTTGAATATTTATTTTGCATCAAAAATCACAACATGAACGTTCTATCTGCAGAGCCACTGAGTAGCGAGTGCAACACCGTTTAATGTCCGTGTGGATCATTGGAGTAGGGTATATCTGCAGTGCTGCAGCCCATACTCATTGATTAATGATACTAATACAAATCTATACAATCACCTGTTGTTGAATAAATACCATACGTTCTAGTTATTACTAAAAAACAGTATAACAGTATCTGAAAAAAAAAAAAAAAAAATATATAATTTATATTTTTTTTTTAATTTTTTTTTTATGCACTGGTATCGGATAAATATCGGTATCGGCCGATACCCAAAGCTTAGGTATCGGAATCGGATCGGAAAGGGAAAAATGGTATCGGAACATCTCTAATTTTAAGTCCCTCATTAGCCCAATCAATCAGATATTTCTTTGAATGTGCCTGCTGGCAGGCTTAATCGAATGAGATCTTGCTAGCGAAAATAATTAGTTCAACTCTTTCAGAATAAGTAGATAAAAACAAGCCCAAAGAGTATCTAATTGATACGAATTAATAGATACTTATGAGGATATCTGTACTGTATGTGTAACGGTTGTGACGACGTCACCTCAAACTTCGATGCCCCGAGGGAGATTCGAACCCCGGTCTCCCACGCCACAGGCAACAACACAGACCGCTATACCAAGAGGTGAATTCACTACTTCGCAACGTGTCTATTATCTGTCTTTTGAGGATGTGAGAGTGAGTTTAGCCCATAGCACCGCTACTCACCCCAGCCCTTCTTGACTGCGCTTCACGATACCATCCGTTACATATGTGCTTAGGTATCATGTACTATATAAATACATGGTTCCCAAAGTTTTCAAGGTGCGACCCCCGAAATAATGTGTCAGAGAGGCTTGGAGGCTTGCAGTTTCACTATTAATCAGGTTTTAATCTGTTTCGGACATCATCCATACATGCATTGAATTGATTAACCTTTGGTTTATACCAGTGACACCAGTCATGTTAATCACCTTCTTGTTCATCATCAGATATCGGTGCTTGAACAGATGAATGCATTTTCTCTTCATTCATCAAAACGTCAAAGGCTTACAATTGCTCATTCATTTTCTCAAGTCACGTCCACGTCATCAAATCCGTCAAACACTGCATCTCCTCAAACATTTTAATCCCAGTTACAATAACGTGTGAGTGATAGTGATACAATCCTCAGATTCGTCGTAATTCCTCAGATTCGTCGTAATTCACATCCACAATCCACGCATAAAGACGCTTCAATTTATGCTTGAATGAAACACAATCCGGGCGCTCCATTAACACTTTGAATGCCCAACCCGAGTTTTCTCGGGTTTACCCCCCGCGGGTTGAATGCCCATCACGAGAATTCTAGTTTTTCTCTTTTTTTTATTAGCGATCTGAATTCATATTTCATCAACCGAGTCTACCGTTGGTAAATCAGCCACCCCAGGCGCTCGGATGTGAAAAAAGCGCCCCCTATCGTCTTCCAGATGGTAATTCACCCTTTTGGATTGGACTCTAGGGGCGTCCGGGCATGCCCCGCCGTTTATTTTTATTTTTTTACATTTTAAAGTTGAATGCATCAATCTGGTGCACTTTGAGAGCAAAATAAAGAGGCTAGATCTATGATGAACTTTGTGCTCAAAACACAAAATCGACTAGACTAGTGCTTCCCAATTCTCTCCTCGAAGCACCCCAGCCGTTCAATGTATTTGTTAAATTCCACTACCAGCACACCTGATTCAACTTAACTAGCCCTTTATTAGTTGAATCGGGTGTGCTGGTGGTGGAATTTAACAAATACATGGAACGGCTGGGGTGTCTCGAGGAGAGGTTTGGGAACCACTGCACTAGAGCATACATTTGAGCCATCGAAGAAATGAAGCAAAAGTGGTTACCTGTGTTGAACTGGTTTATTTTTTAGAAAATAAAAAAATATAGTAGATTACTATTACGACTACTACCACTGCCAATACTACTGATGCATCCCTATTGGCAAACGTTATATAAAAAAAGAATTGTAAAAACAAATATATATATATATATTTATAAAAATAAATTTGGTTCATTATACAACTGTGGCGGGACTAATTAGACTGTGGCGGGCCGCCAAAGTCTAGGTCATTAATGGGAAACCCTGATAGTATTATTAATCTATATCGACACCTCTTTTCATTCTAGGTTGTATGACCCAGCTTCAAGCTTCAACCCAGAGATTCAGTGTAAGTTGTGAAAACTCATGCTAGGACCAGAATACCCAAAAGTAGGATTGATTGATTGATTGAAAAGTTTATTAACAGATTGCAGAATGGGTACAGTACAGCTCAATACATACAATTGTTAAGAGGATGCAGACCTGAGAGACTTTCGTCTTGTTTCCATCATGGTCCCCCATTTTCAATTCATCATATGACACACGACGTACAGATAGACAGTACTGCTACATCTATACATTTATGACATACCAGATTTTCAAATACAGTACTGTTTGTGAAAAAGTGTATATACATTTGACATAGAAACTGCATTGGAGGAGGTTGGGTAGGTGGGGTGGGGCTGTACATTGGTGGTGGGGGGGGACACTGTACATTGGAATACTGACATACATTTGACATAGAAACTGTACATTGGAGGAGGTTGGGTGGGGCTGTACATTGGGGGGGGGGGGGGGGGGTTGGGTACATTGGAATACTGACAAAGCCATGCTTGGTCTTTATTGTACAACTGGGTTAGGACATTTGTAGGGGCCAGTTTCGAATTGCAGTCTCCCGTAGGTGTTCTTTGAGTGTTTTTGAAGGTGGGTAGTGATTCACATTCCTTTACAGCTTTGGGTAGGGCGTTCCACATTGATGTGGCATAATTGCGAAACGTGTTTAGTCCCTTGTTTGAGCCGAATCTGGGTTTTACATGATTTGTGGAGCTCCCTCTGGTGTTGTGATCGTGGTATTCACTGACCTTTGGGAAGTATTTTGACATGTACATGGGTACCTTGGTCGTGTAGTGTATCTTGTAGACCAGGCACATTGCAAGTTGCTGTACTCTGTCGTCTACTCTAAGCCATCCTAGGTTGGCAAAGTGTGCAGGGGTGAGGCGGGTTCTAGGAGTCGGGTCAAGCAGTAGTCTGACTAGTTTGTTTTGAGATGTTTGTAATTTGGTTTTTAGTGCCTTTGAGGTGCTTTGGTACCATGAGGTGCAAGCATAGTCGTAGTACCCTTGAATGAGTGCTCCTGCCAGAGTCTTCAGGGTATTCTTGTTTACCAGAGAGGAGATCCGATACAAGAATCGAGTTCGTTGGTTGACTTCTTTTATTACATTGGATGCCATTTTGTCTAGGGATGCACGATAATTATCGGGCCGATATCAGCAATTATGACGTCATCCCGATAAACCCGATAACGTTATTGATAGCTCCGATAATATATAATACATTTTTTGGTTAAAAGAAATCCGGTGTGGGTGGATTTGGATGAAGGGCGCTTGTTTTTATTATAGCCTCCTCCCGTTTTGCCAGTACTGTGGTACGACTGACAGCGTGTGGTTTAGGAACAGGGAGTTTTTCACAAATCCAGCGCTCCCTTTCTTGGCTGTGACGTAGTCATGTTACATTCGGAGGCAGACAGTCTATCTGCCAATTACGTCCCGCAGCTTGCACCAACCTCTTCTTCTTACCACCAATCGGAAGCTCTCGTTCGTTTATTTACCTCCGGATTGTCGGCCATTATTCTACTCAGAGCTCAGGCTAATAACGTTAGCTCCCCGCCAGCCACATTGACAAGTACCAGCGCTTATACATTACTGGCAAATGTCTTGTTGCACTTGTGGCAACGAGCGTTGTCAGCGTCGACTTCAGTAAAATAGACCCAGACTTTTGAACGTTTCGTTCTGTCCGCCATGATGAGAGCAGAGCTGTCTGTACTCGGCAGCACCCGTGTGTGTGTTAGTGAGTGTGTGTGAGCACAGCCCGCTCCTCGCGCAGGCAGAGACACAGAGGCAGGAGAGATATAGAAAACGGCCAACAAGATTAGTTTGCGACGTTTAAATTCCTCAAAAAAAAAATCCATAATTTCTCGAGTACCGATAGCAGTACCGATGACGTCGGAGCTTATAAATGCTAAAAGAAAAATAATAATTTGATCAAAAATATATATATATACATTTAAAAAAAAATTATAATACAATAAATATCGGCTTGAGGAGCATAAAGTTATCGGTGTCAAAAAATCAATATCGTGCATCCCTAATTTTGTCACAGGAAAGATTAGCCTCACATGACACAAGAGGAAGGTACCGCTGTCCATTTATTTTCCATAAATGGCTGCATTTAACTAATATAGTATTAGTTAAATGCAGCCATTTATGGAAAATAAATGTCCAGTGTGTTTTTCTCATTGTATGAAATTACGTACAATTAACTTGCAGCATTTAATGTCATGTAATCCCTCAGGAGAGCACTCCGATCACGTCTTGGAAAATGTAGAACATTTTAGAAGATGTACCAAGGTGGACACTTGTTGTAGAAGATGTACCAAGGTGGACACTTGAGACCAACAGGAAGCAAGCAATGCTTCAACAGACCTCAGGAGAGATGCTTTACAGCTGTGATGAGTGTGACACTGGCTTCACCAAGATAAACCTTCTAAAGAAGCACAAAAAGACTCACTCCGAGTGTAGAGTGAAGGCAAGGAGAAGGATCTTCTTCAAGCCGTATCCCTGTACTGTGTGTGGCAAGGGATTCACCAGGCCGGGAACCTTGAGGAGTCACTATGCCATACACACTGGAGAAAGATTGTACGAGTGCAGAAAGGGTGATGAGCAACAACACTGTACTCCCAAAGAAGGGAAACCGACTTCTGCTCGCAGTGGCGCCTCCTCAGACCCAGAAGCCTTCGCAGAATGCCAGGAGATACACGGACAGCCGGAACTTCACCATTGCTCCGAATGTCAAAAGGTTTTCGCGACTCTGGACAATTTAGATACTCACAAGGAAACTCATTTGGTGGAGAGACCGTTTGGCTGCGAGCAGTGCGAGAAGAGGTTTATAAAGGAAGCCCACCTAAAGAAACACCGTAAATCCCATACAGGGGGAAAACCACACATCTGCCGTCTGTGTGGGAGGAGTTTCACGCAATTGCGTGGCCTAATGTGTCACCAGTACATTCACACAGGGGAGCGTCCGTATTCCTGTGGTCAGTGTGGGAAAGCGTTCTACCAATCAGGACACTTGAGAGCCCATGAGCGTGCTCATAGGGGTGAAAAGCCTCATATCTGCCCCCATTGTGCCAAAGACTTCGCTGCCAAAGGAGACCTGCACAGACACATCAGAATCCACAGTGGGGAGAAACCTCACATGTGCCCCCAGTGTGGCAAGAAGTATAGTCGAGCAGACCACCTTAAAAGGCATCAGAGCATATCTCATGCCTGGTCATAGTGGTGATTGAAGACTTAACAGGCTAGCCATGGGGATAGCCTCAACTCCCTACGCCGACCCGATGAAGGCAGCCTCTTCGAGCTATAATGATCCACCTACTTCACTTTACTGACATGGCCAAAATCCTCGATGCGGCATTGAAGACAAAATCACTTTGTAACTCTACTATTATGATTGTCAGGGAAATGTCCACGGCCCTCTACAAGAAAAGGAAGGCCTTCACACCGCTAAAGAAAAAGCTGCACGAGAACGTCTCCTTTAGGCTACTCCTACCAGGCTGAGCTTGGATCTCCCGGAGGGTAGACACACCCTTACATTGCCGGTGTCTGCAGAGAACTATTTGAGAAAACGCCACCCGGACATGCTGACTTGAACCTGCAGCTGCCGTGGCTTTTCCTTGACCAGAAAGGAGCAGTAACTAAAGATGCCTAACGGGCAACGTGCTACATATTACGGTTATTATTTGAACTGATATCCTCCATGTTCTGTGATATTGTTGGCGACAATGGACTTGAGATTTGTAATCCTCAAGGGACCCTTAGTTTATATTATATCAAATTTGAATAGTTGTGTTTGAAATTAAAACGGTGGTTTTTGAAATGTTTTATGGAGTTGTTCACTTCATACCCATTACTTTAATACTCTAACCTAATTTAAGTTGGTAGCTTGGTTCCACTTGCTATGATAGTGTATGTTACTACGCAATATTTTGGGAAGAAACATAGACCAGGTTTATTTTTTCTAGGGATGCCCCGATCGATCGGCCACCGATCGTTATCGGCCGATAATCAGTATAAATATGCGATCGGGGAATTCCGATAATTAGTCATATTCGCCGATCGCGGAAACTGATCAAGTGGATATCTCACTCGCTTGTCTCAGACGCACAGGACCTGCAAACTGCTCCTCCTCCCTAGTCCCGCCCGTACCCGTGTAGAGTTTGTAAACAAAGAGGTGCGGCTCCTCTGCTCGAGTCTGTAGTGCATTCGACCTGAGCTAACGTTAGCTACCTAGCTATCGTTACTGTTTAAACAAAATTACCCAGTCAACTATTCACTTTTAGTAGGCATTGTCTAACGGTATTTAGCCGGCTAGCTACTGATAGCTCCGGATATCAACAAATGCCCCAGGAAGTCCAGTAGCCCATGTTGATATCTCCATTAGCTTGCGTTAGCTGACGTTAGTTCACGGTTCAAAACGAAATGTCCGATTGAACTAAATAGTTGTCTTAACGTCATCTAGCCGGCTAGCAGTAGCTACAGATAGCTCCTGATATCAATGTCTTATAACATTGATTGAATGCGTATTCGAGCTGAGGGCTTGCTGAATGTGAAATGACCAAAGCATAACGTTACTAAGCTAATTAGCGTTAGCTGCTAATCCTGGAAACGCTCAAAGCACCGTCAGCGAGTCCACAAAACCAGTTCCATTAGTGAGGAAAGGGGTTATATTAACGAGGCTTGACAACAGGGGTTCAAAGATAACTTCACATTTATTGGTTTATTTATATCGCTTCATGCATCCACCAGGCTCCGTGTGTTCTGTTGACATCTTAGTCTGTGTGTGACATCATCAACTACGCGACTCAGACGGAGATGCATCCAGCTGCAGCGCCGGAGAATCCTTTTTTGAGCTAGGGCTACTAGAGTACACACAGACAGTGGAGCTGTTTGCAGATGGCGAGCATTTTGACTTGTTGCGTGGTGGCGATGTCTCGCAGATAATACAAGTACAAGTCTAATTATATAATATATATATTTTATTAAAAAAAAAAAAAAAACTTTTTATATAAAATAATTTTTAATTTCTTTTTAATCAAAAACGATCGGTATCGGTATCGGCCGATATGGCTCACGACGATCGGTGATCGGTATCGGTGGCAAAAAACGTGATCGGGGCATCCCTAATTTTTTCATCTGATGGATGGGTTTCAGACGGGACGTTTATTTCACTTAACTTGCTAATAATGTTAACACATCAAGGTACTGTAATCTCAATCTATACCAACCACATGTTTGCATGACATATACGTTTTTGAGTTGGAACACAAATGGCCTTAAAGTGGGGCATGAGAACCATATCATCTCTTATGTGCGGATGACATCGTTTTGTTTCTTACCAATCTTGACTCATCCATGTCTGCCCTACGGACCTATTGTCAAAGTATAATGTGATTTCAGGTGACAAGGTTAATGTACAAAAGTGTGGCCATGCCCCTTAACTCTCTAGCTGTAAAAATATTAAGGTCCAACTTCCCCTTTCAGTGGAACACTCAATTTGTAACATATTTTGGGTTTTAAGATCCCTAATCAATTAGACAAGATTTTCTTACTAAATCATGACCCACTACTTAAACAAGTGGAGAAGGACCTAGATAGATGGATGCAGTTACCACTTTCTCTGATCGGGCGTGTGAATTGTATTAAGATGAACGTTCTACCTACATTTCTTTACCTCTTTCAAACCCTCCCTACATGAGCATTTCTTCAAGAAACTGAAAAATGATAATATTGTACAAATAGAATTATAGAACAATGCCATACGTTGGATATGCTGCTGGCCGGTATTCCTTTTATCCGGTCATACCATACTCTGAAGAATAGTACTGATAACCCATTTATTAAAGATGCAGCTAGAACCTGGTTTGAGATTCAGACTCATCTTAATAGTGTTATTGCACTTCTTCACAGGAATACTCTCTTCCATATTAATCCAGCTTTACCAGAAATACTTAGAGATGGCATAACCAAGATGTGGCACAATCTGGGAATTAAAACATGTGGGGACCTCTATGAGAATAACACACTCGGGTCCTTGCATCTCCACCGTTGCATCTAGGGTGGCTGGTTGCCTTGGGCCCCTAGAAACTAATGTGAGCCCCAACCTCCGGAACCTTGGGGTAAACTTTGATCATACTATGCACCTCGACACCCATATCAAGTCGGTGACCCGCACCTGTTTTTTCCATCTCAGGAATATTGCTAAACTCAGGTCGATGGTTTCCCACTCTGACCTAGAGTTGATCATCCATGCCTTTGTTTCTTCTCGTCTAGACTACTGCAATTCGGTTCTCACCTGCCTCAATAAATCATCCATAGACCGCCTCCAGTTCATACAAAATACTGCTGCAAGACTGCTGACCAGATCAAGCAGAAGGTGTCACATTACTCCAGTTCTGGCCTCCTTGCACTGGCTTCCTATACATTTTAGAATTAATTTCAAAGTCCTGGTGCTCACTTTCAGAGCTCTGCACGGCCAGGCACCAGAATATTTAACTGACCTGCTGGAACCATATGTGCCCAGCAGGACCTTGAGGACAGCTGACCAGGATCTGTTGGTCATTCCGCGCACCAGGCTGATCACCAAAGGTGACAGAGCCTTTCAGTCTGTAGCGCCTAGACTCTGGAATGCCCTTCCTCGTGGCCTAAGAGCTGTATCGTCTGTTGACATTTTTAAAAATCAGCTAAAAACATTACTGTTTAAACAGGCCTTTGGGTAATGTTTGAGCTTCTCCTTCAGGTATAGAATATGTCTTTTGTTTTGTTTTGTTCATCTGTGATGCATTGTGTTTTGTTCTATCTTATCTCTTGAATGGTTTCTTGCTTTTTATTTTAATTTAATTTTATTTCTGCTGTATGTAAAGCACTTTGTGAGCTGTCTCTGTGAAAAGTGCTATATAAATAAACTTTACTTACTTACTTACTTTGAACAGTTATGCAGCGCCTTCCACCTCCCAACTACTAATTTCTTCAAATTATTTACAGGACAGACACTTCAGGGAGGAAGCTCCACTCTCCTAAAGCCCCTCCCCATTGACAAATATTCTAAAAGGTGTCATACACTCCAGAGGCATCCTGTCTTTAACCCTTTCACCGCCGCACTACAGAAGGTTAACCCTTTCACTGCGACAATACAGAAGGTTAACCCTTTCACTGCCACTACAGAAGGTTAACCCTTTACTATCGCACTAAGGTTACCCGTCGGTAGTGTGATAGTAAAGGGTTAACCTTCTGTAGTGTGGCAGTGAAAGGGTTAACATAATATAATTTTGGCCTTCCTTGAAACTAAACCCCTAAATGCTAGAATCAAATGGGAGCAGGACTTATTTAGACTGTACTTTTGAAGACGGCGAATGGGAATCATTATGTGAGTTGGCACTATCCTTTTCATATAACACTCAACATAAACGTATGCAGTTTAACATTACTCATGGAACCTATTTTACGCCAGAAAGACTTCACAGGATGAATGACTCGATCTCAGATCTTTGCCCTAGGTGCACAACTGAAACGGGTAGCCTTATTTGCATGTTTTGGGACTGTAACAAACTAAAACCTTACTGGGACTCAATATGGGAGACTCACAAGATCCCTTGTACACCTAAATTAGCTTTATTAGGTGACATGTCTTGACATCTCTCCTGATAAGAGAAACAAGGTGTGGTTTATCAAACTGGCCATGATTGCTGGTAATAAGTGTATTGCCTTGCTATGGAAGAGTGTAGACCCCCCCCCCCCCCCCCCATTATGTGACTTAGTTAAATTTCTTTGAACATTTTCTCTGTCATGTACTATCTCAAAGGAAAACCAAATCTCTTTGATGGTAGTCTGGATTTAGGCACTACATGGGAAATATTTCACAGCATATTGTAAGTTCACAATGAGATATATTTGATATAGATATATGAGCACCTACACATAGACGGGTATAGCTGAATTTGTATGTCTTGATATGTGTAAACATAATTTATTTCACCAATTGTACTTCCTTGTTACAATTTCTATTTCTAACATCTTTTTTATACCAACACTTTTACTACGGTCCTTGTCTGAGGGTGGGGGGCATCTGGTCTTGGGGATTTTTACTTAATTATTATTTAAATGTTTTATTTCTTTATTTTTCTATGGGGAGGGTATTTGATTTATCTATCTGCAGCTATGTTTCACACTGGAGGGGATGGGTTTGTTCTGGGGCTTTTGGGTGTAGGTGAGGTTCTATAGGGTGGGGATTGGGAGGGGGGTAGTTTACAATAAAAATAGTCTAATTTGTTAATGTTAAAAAAAAAAATATATATATATATATATATATATAGAGAGACATGTTAGAGTGATGTGAGACCAAGGTTAGTTTTATAAACAACCTTTTAGGTAAACTATGATGCAGATGCCTTCTAACCATGACACCTTAATATTTGGTCGACTGACACTCTATTTTCTGGTGTTCCAGTGGACCCTGGTATTGTGCACACTGGCTCATATACCGTATGCCTCACTCACTAACATCCCTGAATGAAAAAATTGTGCATTTTATATAGCACTTTTATCCAAAGTGCTTTACTTTATTTTTGTTCCTCACATTCACCCATTCACACCAGTGGCGTCGCGTGGGTAAAATAATAGAGGATGCCAAAAAAAAAATTATTAAAAAAAAAAATTATTACATTTTTATATTTAAGCCAAGCAGTCACCATGTACAGTATGACTCGGCGGCCAGTCAAACCAAGCAGTCACCTAGCCCCTTTCGTGACTGCGATGCACTGTAATCATAACTACTACCATACACTGTAATCATAACTACTACTACCTTACACTGTAATCATAACTACTACCTTACACTGTAATCATAACTTGCATTTGGCGTTGGGTCCATGATGCGCATGCGCTCTGATGGCGCACCAGGCAGCCAAATACGGAAATACAGCCGTTTTGAGCAGTGTTGACCAGTTTATAATTTTTTTTAAATGTTTATTAGCAATGCCGAGCTTTCAAACCCTGCGTGTGGAACCCTAATGGAAATTTTGAAATTTATATCTGATATATTTTGGACCCACCGCTAGCTTTTAAGCAGTGCTTGGTGGTGCAAATTAACCTGGCTACTACGGAGGAATAAGTGACTGCGTATTCGAGCCCCTGGCTTGCATCGCAGTCACGAAAGGGGCTACAACCAAGCTAGCTTGGTTACGTTAGTTAGCAACCAAGCTAGCCTGATAACGTTAGTTAGCAACCAAGCTATGCATTGCAGGCTTACCTGGTCAATGTGGTCCTCCTGGACAGATACAGTATAGCCATGCAACATGCTAGCTAACGTTAAAACCAACAAACACAGAACCGGACACACAAGCAGATGGCGAAGCATCACAAATACTTCCGGTCGGGGGGTTTCAAAATAAAAGCGTGACGTCTAAAGCACTGGAAATACATTTATTTTCATTATCTAACATTAAAACTAACGTTACAACTAACCTAAAGTTAGTTTAGGTTTGTGTTAACGTTAGATAATGTACAAAATAAACGTATTTCTGGTGCTTTAGACGTTGCTCTTTTATTTTGAAACCCCCGGCCCCGACCGGAAGTATTTATGATGCTTCGCTATCTGCTTGTTATCAATGGGTTAATTGAGAAGGGAAGTTTCTAAAGTGCCCGCGAGGCAATGACGTTTGGTCACGTTTAGCTTTTAATGTGATTTGGTTGGCCAGAAGCAAAATTTGCATACTGTATATTCCCCTACCTAGAACCAAGCTGGGCCGTGTTAAGGCTTAGGAGCTAAGCCCAACCCAGCTTGAATCTTATTGGCTAATAATTAAGCAATAGGACGAATAAACAAAAGAAAATAATTTTGGGCAACCCGGTGGCTTAAGGGAGGGAGTCATACGCGTAGGATGTGTCTATGGAACACAGTCCTGTACGACTCTCGGAGGGAGGGGGAATTAGGGGATTATTTGTATATATGTATGTTTTTAAGCTCGGCTCTCAACGGGACCTCAATAGTTGGATGTATATTTATTGTAGATTCGCACTCCAGAAGCATTACCAACAACTACACAACATGTATAGATTATGGCTAGTTTGAATATAATAATTTGGAATACTGGAGGAATAAATAATCAACACAAACGCAAAAGCGTACTCTCACTGATAAAAAAACGGACCGGTTGACGTGGCTCTGCTAAGCGAAATGCACATTTTAGGGAAAGACATAGCTACGTTAGCGGACAACACATATCGTAACATTAGTCACTCTTCCTTTGGAACGAGAACTCTTGAGTTCCCATAGTCGTTAGACGGAAGTTGAATATTGAATTGAAGGGAGTATGGTCTGATGCAGATGGTCGCATAACTATAGCTAAGATTGTACACAAGAACAGGAAAATAGCGTTGGTAGCGGTATACGCCCAAAATTTGTACGAAGCTAATTTCTTCACTAGGATTTCACCGATAGCTTTTCCTCCAATACGCAAGAATCGATGCTCAAAACTGGCTGAACTGGAAACGCTTTACTCTACGTTATTTACTTCTTTACAATACAACGACTCGGTTCGACTGGAAACTCAAGTTAATGTACTAAAAAAGAGATTAACGCCATATATAAACTTACTTACTTACTTAGGCCTTTAAATTCCCAAAGGAACATAGGCCATCGACGAAGCTCCTCCATCCTATTCGGTCTTGTGCCCTCCGCTCCAGATCTTGCCAGGACAGCCCTTCTTTCTTCATCTCCTGTTCTGTGGTTCTTCTCCAGGTGGTTTTTGGTCTGCCTCTCTTCCTCCTGCCCTGTGGGTTCCATGTCAGTGCCCGCTTTGTGATTGATTTCTTTCTTCTGAGTGTGTGACCTATCCACTTCCACTTCCTCCTCCGGATTTGAATTTCTATTGTGTCCTGTTTGGTGAGTTCCCACAGGTTGGCGTTAGAGATGGTGTTGGGCCAGTATATTCCCAGGAGGCGTCTGAGGCACCGGTTGGTGAAGGTCTGTAGCTTGTTGAGTATAGTGGTGGTGGTTTTCCAGGATTCTGAGCCATATAGTAGAGTGGTCTTTACGTTTGAGTTGAAGATCTGTAGCTTGGTCTTGAGTGACAGGTTTTTTGCCTTCCAGATGATGTTTAGCATGTTGAATGATGTCCTTGCCTTTCCAATCCTGGCTTGGACATCATCTTCTGTACCCCCTTCCACAGAAATTATGGTTCCAAGGTAAGTGAAGCTGTTTACATCCTCTAATGGGTTTTGTTCCATGGTTATGGGTGTGTTGTTCTTGCTGTTGATACGCATTACTTTGGTTTTGGATGAGTTTATTTTGAGCCCGAGCAGAGCAGCAGTTTCTTCCAGTTTTCCTGATTTTTCCTGCATCTGTTGATGTGTGTGAGCCAGTAATGCCAGGTCATCAGCGAAATCCAGATCTTCCAGCTGCTCTTGTCAAGCTCCATTGTATGCCGTTTTTTTTGTTGCAGGTTGTTTCTTTCATCACCCAGTCTATGCAGAGGAGGAAAAGAAAGGGTGAGAGCAGGCACCCCTGCTCTCACCCTGTCAGGACCTCGAAAGCTTCCGATATACATCCTTCATGGAGGACTTGACATCTCATCCCTTGGTAGGTGTTCCTTACGATGTTGATGATCTTTGCTGGGATCCCATAGTGGGCCATCAGTTTCCACAGCATTTCCCTATCCACGCTGTCAAAGGCTTTCTCAAAATCTATGAAATTCACATAGACAGAAGTGTTCCATTCAATAGACTGTTCAATGATAATCCTAAGGGTGGCGATTTGGTCTCCACAGGATCGGTTGTTCCTGAAGCCAGCCTGGTTTTCCCTCAGTTTCTCATCGACCCACTTCTGGAGCCTTTCCAGCAGGATGTGGTTGAGCACCTTTCCCGGTGTTGAAAGGAGCATTATTCCTCTGTAATTTTTACATTCCCTGAGGTCTCCTTTCTTGGGGATTTTCACGATGTGGCCATCTTTCCAGTCAGATGGGACATTTTCTTTCTCCCAGATGGTTTGCATGAGGTGGTGGAGCATGCTGGTGGAGGTTTCAATGTCAGCCTTAAGAGCTTCTGCTGGGATCCCGTCTGGTCCCTCTGCTTTCCCTCCTCTTAAGGCCTTAATGGCTTTTCTGATTTCTGCCTTGGTGGGGGGGTTGCAGTTTATCTCCAACAGATTTGGGGCTGGTGGGATATCTGCTTCCAATTGAGGAGGCTGCCTGTTGAGCAGATCTCTGAAGTGTTCAGTCCATCTGTTCAACTGTTCTTCCTTGGTTGTGAGGAGTACGCCCTGTGGGTTTTTTATGTGTGCCTGTGTGTGTCTGAATTTGCCTGTGAGCTTTTTGGTAGTTAGGTATAGGTCCTTCAGGTTGTTCTTTCCCGCTGCTTCCTCTGCCTGTTGTGCTAAATCTTCAATGTATTTCTTCTTGTCTCTCCTTACACTTCTTTTCACTTCCTTGTTTGCTGCTGCATATTCTTTCTGTGCTACCGCCTTGGTGGCTCTGGTTTTACTTCTATTCACTGCCTCTTTTTTCTTCCTCCTCTCGATCACTTTTCTGTCTGTATCCCCGGATAGCCAGGGTTTGTTGGTTGTCTTCCTTCTCCCTACCACTTTCTCACATGTGTCTTTCCACATGGTTTTCAGACCCTTCCATATCTCCTCCACTTCATTTACAGTTTCTATTTCTAACGCTTGATACCGGTTGTGTAGTGCCACTTTGTAGAGTTCTGATGTACCTATATCCTGAAAAAGCTGTATGTTGAATTTGACCCTTCCTTCCCTGTGCTTCATGCATTTTAACTTCAGTTGGATCTTTGCTGTAAGGAGGTGGTGGTCAGATCCTGCGTCTGCTCCTCTTCTGACTCTGACATCCAGCAAAGAGTGCCTAAACTTTTGGCTTATGCAGATGTGGTCAATCTGGTTTTCTGTGGTGTGGTCAGGAGACACCCAGGTGGCTTTATGGATGTTCTTGTGTTGGAATACTGACCCACCGATGACCAAGTTGTTGTCTGCACAGGCTGCTGCGAACCTCTCTCCATTTGCATTCATGGTGCCTAGTCCTTCTCTACCCATTACTGTTTCAAAGCCGTTGTTATTTCCCCCTATCTTAGCGTTCATGTCTCCCATCAAGATCATGATGTCCTTTCCTTTCCTGGCCTGGAGGATGGTGTATAGATGGTTGTAGAATTGATCCTTGGTTTCATCATCAGTGTCATTGGTGGGGGCGTAGCATTGTACCACTTGGAGGTTTATTTTCTTGTGTGTGGTTTGGAATTTGGCTGTGATGATCCGTGAGTTGATGGGTTCCCAGCTGATAAGGGCCCTCTGTGCTTCTTTGGACAGCATGAACGCTACTCCCTCTGTGTGTGGTGCAGAGTCATCTGGATGTCCTGAGTAGAGTATGGTCTCTCCACTCGCCAGCTTGACCTGCCCTGACTGGAGCCACCTGGTTTCCCCCAAACCAAGGAGAGATATCCTGTACCTCTTCATCTCCTCCGCAATCACTGCTGCCTTTCCTCCAGCATACATGGTCCTCACGTTCCATGTCGCTATGGTGGTGGGACGTCTTGAGGTCAGAAGCTTCGAGCGTACATATATAAACAACAATCTGAAATACAAATACGTAGCACAAGACAACAGCAGTACTCAAGGTTCTAAACCAAGTCACCTATTAGCTATGCGAGTTAACGCAAGATTTGCAGATATAATATCCATATGCAAAGTGGTAAGGCTCCTGGAAGAAACTGTATCCCACCAGAAATGTACCTCTCATGTTGGGACATAATTGGACCCCTATTACTTAATATGATTTTATACTCAGTCAAGGAGGGGAACTTCCATAAGAACGACAATATTGCACTCATAACAGTCCTTAAAAAAAGACAAAGACCCCACCGAGTGCGGTAGTTATAGACCCTTAAGCCTCCTCGGAACCGATATCAAACTGTACTCTAAGGTATTAGCCATCAGACTTCAAAAGCATATGACGTCTTTAGTTCATCCGGATCAAACTGGCTTCATAAGAGGCCGCTTGATCACTGATAACATAAGACGATTACTACACGTACTAGATGCTAACAAGGACGACACCACACCTAAGGCGATGCTGTCCCTGGATGCAATGAAAGCTTTTGACAGGTTGGAATGGTCGTATCTATGGGCAGTATTAGAAAGGATGGGGTAAGGAAAAGGATTCATCGATATGATTAAAGTATTATACAAAGACTCATCGGCCATGATTACAACAGGTATAATCACCTCCGAAATCTTTCCGGTATCACGCTCTTCTAGACAGGGCTGCCCTCTTAGTCCCGGACTATTCGATTTATCATTAGAGCCTTTAGCACAATATATAAGACTATCCCAATCCATAGAACCAATCGTAATCAAGGGCACACAACATAAAATTAGTTTATATGCGGACGACGTAATACTGTTCATGCAAAATTGAGGACTTTGGCGATTTATCGGGATTTAAGATAAATTGGCCGAAGTCGGCTTTCCTTCCACTTAACGCCCCTGCAAAAAAAATAATATAACCCTTCCAGAAGAGATACCGATGGTTAAACACTTTAGATGTTTGGGAGTTGAAGTATTCCCTACCATAAGCCAAACGGTGAAGCACAATTACATAAAAATCCAAAATAAAATCAAATACGACTTTGACAGGTGGTCTAAACTTAAAAACTCAGTACAGGCACGGGTATCAATAGTTAAGATGGACGTCCTACCTAGAATCAACTTCTTCAGCTCAATGCTACCGTTACCCCCTCCAGATGGTTACTGGAAAAAATTACACTCCTCCGCATACAAATTTATTTGGAATAACAAACCACCACGTATAAAAAGATCCACCGCACAGAGAAACAAAGCATTTCCAGATTCTTTCCACTATTTTAAGGCGTACACTTTAAGACTACTGACAACATGGTTTGATCCCCAAGCATCAGTATCCTGGAGAAATTTTGAAGAAAATATAGTAGCTCCACATAGACTGCAGGACATAGTATACACCAAATTATCAATTAAGCAATGCGAATGGAAATTTGGCCCCATAATTACTCATGCGATCCGGATATGGCGTGAAACACAAAAATATTCTAACCCACATAAATGGCATAATCATATTCCCTTATTCAATAACAATGGACTCCTGATTGGAAAACGACCTATAAGATTCCCTAGATGGGAAAAGCAAGGCATACACACATTAGGAGATGTTTTCAACAAACAGGGTTTTTGCAGTTATGATGAAATACACAAAAAAATTTATCTCACCGATTCCACATATTATTTTTATGCACAGTTATTGTTATGTTTGAAGGCTCACGGTGTTCCATTAAGGATACCAATTGTACACCACAGATACCACAAATTCTTCTATGAAAGAGAGACATCGAGAGGTTTTGTATCAGATTTTTATCATCAATTACTAACGTCCTCGTATGAAACCCTCCACCTAGACTCCGTCTGGAGGAGGGATATACCAGACCTGGAAAAAGATTTTGATTGGCAAGAAGCCTGGGCAAATGGTTGACTTGCATCAAGGAACCCGGACCATCAACAAATCAATCTTAACTATATTCACAGGACATACTTGACTCCTATAAGACTGAACAGAATGGGTCTTAAACAAGACTCCAAATGCTCCTTATGTACAAATGGGGACGAGGGGACATTTATGCACATGTACTGGGACTGACCACCAGTTAAGATATTCTGGAAAGAAGTGATCCAGCAATTATCAAATCTCTTAACTCTGAATATACCTGTACACCCCTCTGTATTACTGCTGAATGATGTTTTTGAATGTGCAGTACCTATACAGCTAAAGAGATTGGTTTTATCTGGTATCACAGTGGCTAAAAAGCTGATAGCATCACAATGGTTTCAACCGGAAAAAATTTGCCGGAAGGTCTGGATTCTTACATATCTTGATGTGATTTATCTAGAAATATCTACAGCAAGAATTTTGGGTCTCAATGAATCCAAAATGACAATGTGGTTAGAAGTGGTGGAGAGAATAAAAGCTAGCATATAATGGTAGTGTCTGGTTAGGAGCGAATGATAATGGATGGATTATCCAATGGGGGGTCCAGCGGGGGGGGGGGGGGGTTGCGAGCAAGAGCATGTGTGTAGGGTATTAGATAGCAGGTATTAGGGGTATATCTTGTATAAGACATTTAACTAAATGGTGATTTCATTGGATGTGCACTGTTAATTAATGCTTGTATATCTAATCTTGTGTTGTCATGTTTGTTTATGTGTTTGTTTAAAAAATAAAAGCCTCCAATGTCAATCAAAATAATGGTACCAGGCTGACAGTCAGTCAGACAGTGACTATGGGCTGCCTCAGTCAGTGACGGTGTTGGAGAGAGTGGGTGCAGTTTTGCTCGTTCTGTTAATTTCTCCAGGAGGGAGAAAATTATTATAACAGAGATGAAAAATAATGATTTTTAACCTGCTCATCGGCAGCAATTGGGGGTTAAGTGTCTTGTTCTTGGTCCCGGGAGGAGCGGGAATCGAACCGGGAACCTTTCGATTACCAGACGACTGCTCTCCCTCTTGAGCCACTGTCGCCCATTATTATTATTATTATATTATTATTATGTTATCAGTTGCAGCTTTGTTTACCCTGGGCCTGGTATGACAAGTCAAAATGTCTACCATGGAAAAGGGCCTGTGGGCGGGGAGTTAAGATGGCTCCAAACCATCATTTTATTCAAAAAGAGAAAATTTAATAATACAAAAAATATCTACAAATGGCAGCTTGGACCAGAGATATGACTCAACTTCACGTTCCCTATTGAGTGTGCTTTATATTGAGCCTAGCGTTCACATTGGCCGTTCTGTGAGTGAACTGTATAGTATTATTAATCTATATCGACACCTCTTTTCATTCTAGGTTGTACGACCCAGCTTCAACCCAGAGATTCAGTGTAAGTTGTGAAAACTCCCATGCCAGTTCACATTGGCTACACAAACGGTCAATCATTTTCAGCACTAGTGGTGATTTGTCCGGCCATTCAGAGGCGAAACTGGAGGTGGTCACTTTTTCAAAACTCACGCTTGTTGACTGTTACTGTATACTATTAATGTAGTATATAGTTATTGCATAGTCTTCTATCTTATTGGTATAAATGCTTTGCCACAATCTCTCTCTCCCCCTCCCTCCTCTCTCTCATTCCCGTCCTCCCTGCTCCCTTCTCTCTCTCTCTCTCTCTCTCTCTCTCCCCATCCCTCCTCTCTCTCTCCTATCTCCCCCCCCCCTCCCTCCTCTCTCTCCCCCCCCCCCCTCCTCCCTTTCGTGACTGCGATGCAAGCCAGGGGCTCGAATACGCAGTCACTTATTCCTCCGTAGTAGCCAGGTTAATTTGCACCACCAAGCACTGCTTAAAAGCTAGCGGTGGGTCCAAAATATATCAGATATAAATTTCAAAATTTATTAAAATGTGTTGCGACGGGCCGTCGGAACGTTAAGTGGTTAAAGGTCTGTCTTTGACTCAAGAAATCCTAAGGGAGGACTAACACGAAAGTCGTAGGTGTTGCCTATATGCAGTCATGCAGAAATCGGAGAGGTGATTTATCTTTTTCACAAACTAACTAATTTAGTGTGGAAAGAATGCATTAAAGTCTTGGTCGATTATAGTGCCTAATGGAAAGCTGGTAAAGTACTAAGTGTAAAAGTAATCTGGGATCATGAAACTTCAAGGTGCTGTTTGAGTGCCGATGCTGTGAGGGAGAAGCACAGGAAAGACCTAAGCTGAGATTCGTCCTCCACAAAAGACACAGCCGCATAGACAACTGTGCAAGCGTCCATCCAAATTGTCCATAACGACACAGTTGTCTGGATTAGGTGCCAGGTTGGCAGACCAAGTAGTCATGGTTTCAAAATGGAGAATTGCTCCGGGTTCCATATAACTTAGCCCCTTTCGTGACTGATGCACGCCAACAAGGTTTGGCCGAGTGAATCCACAGCAGTGGAGGCTGCTGACCAAATTTTTAGGTGAAGCACAAATTATTATATTTATAAAACATCCCCCAATGTGTGTGTCAGTAGTGGCTGGTGAGTTAAAAAAATGGGGAGGACGGGAGAGATAAAAAAAATTGATAAAAGAAGTACAGACAGTGTGGTTATGAAGACGGCAGACAGACACTACAGTTAAAGACAACAGGCACTAGTAGTAAATACCTTTGAGTAACTCTTGACACACACCTCACTTACACACATCACAACAATAGCTTAGTCAAGAAGGCAAATCAAAAACTATTTGTTTACAGCAAGATCAGACTATTTCTCATCCTCACTGTTTCAAACACATCTACATGCAATTTCATGAAAAAAGAGCTTATAAAATGCATGGTAAATGTCCACCCTGGACTCACCACTGTACTGCACTCTCACACTTCCCTGCTACAACCTTTCAGAACTACACAAAAAATTTAGCCACGTTCTATTTTATGCTCAAATAACACTTACCCAACACTCACAGCTTTACTGCCAAGACACAATAGGCTACAAGTCAAGAAGTACACTTGACTTTTGACTTCCGGTGATGACGTCAGTGTGAGAGAGACGCTTCTGCTGTTCTCCCCAAACCCCACCGAGAAAATGTTAGTTTAAACACTACTTATAGTCAACAAAGTTTTAATCCATGGTAGAGTTGAAGTAACCCTAATAATGTCAACCAACGAGGAAAAGAAGAAGAAAGGACAAGGACGCGCCACAATTGAAACTCGCTCAGCGACAAACAAACAGGACGACGCCGACGTTGAACTTGAACCTGGCGCTGCGGGTGGCTGCGACGAGGAAAGTAAATGGGAAAACATCGCTGCCCGTGTGGTTCGCGATGTGACTGAAAAGTTAAGTGCCCTGATGGACCTAAAGCTTACTGCCCTGACTGCAACACTGGAGGGCTTTAATAGCCGACTGTCAGACAATACCAAACGCATTACAGAGGCGGAATCCCGCATCTCAGCGGCCGAGGACAACTCATCAACAATAGAAAACAGACTGAAAAAGCTGGAAAAAACAGTGACGACTTTGCAACAGCGGGCGGAAGATGCCGACAATCAAAGCCGACGTGAAAGCGTTTGTATTATGGGTTTGAAAGAGGGGACAGAGGGCACACAACCTGTTAAATTCTTCGAGACCTGGCTTCCAACTCTGCTTAATATCGATACAGAAAAAGGCAGTGTGAAGATTGACAGGTGTCGCAGGGCTGCAGGAAACATCCAGCCTGATAAAACCAGACCTGTGGTCATAAAATTTCAAACCATGCGAGATGCACAACGAATTATGACAGCAGCACGGGCGAAAGGCGTACTGAACTACGAGGGCAATAAACTTCTGATCAGACCAGACATCTCCTATCAGACCAGGATGGAAAGACGTAAATACAACACCGTGTGTGATCAGCTCATCAAAAAAGGGATACGATTTAAAATGCGCTTCCCTTCGAGACTAACCATTACACACAACGGCGAGGACCACTCTTTCAAGACCCCACAAGAAGCGGAAGACTTTCTGAAAGAAGGGGATTAAAGGTACTGCCCACCCAACACATATCGGACTGATGGAATGCGCTCATGCAGAACGGACTGAGATCTCTCTCTCTCTCTCTCTCTCTCTCTCTCTCTCTCTCGTTTTGTTGCTTGTTTTTTTTTTTTTTTTTTTTTTTTCCTCCCCATTTTTTTTTACTGGCTCACTTCACATTATACTGGTATAGGTTATTAATTATTATGTATTAAAAGACTAGTTTTTATGATTGAAATGTCCAGCTTTGATTTCAGACACAAATATTGGGGCTCCCCCCAACCCCCACAATGAGTTGGAATGGAGTAGTCCGGATAAAACTATGGCAAGCATATCTATAACCTATGGAGTGCTACAGTAGTTCATGGTTAGGATGATATATTTTTTATAGTCACCGTAATCTCCCGGGCTCTCCCCACATTTCTTATTTTTTTTTTCTTTTCTTTTAATTTAATTTGTATCACTTTATCTGATATGGGCTATACAGTTTCATGATATGCTTTAGTCACGTGATTTATGGTTTAAATACTCTTAACTCCTTCAGATATCAAACAATGGATTCAAAATCATGATTATAAATCAGTGGTACAACTATCTTTGTATTATTATTATTATTATTATTATTTATTACACCGTATTCATGCAATTCAGACAAACAAACAGACCAATGTAACTCCAATTTGAATATATACACAAAAAAATATGATTCATTCCCATAGATTATTATTATTATTATTATTATTATTTTTCTCCTGATTGCAATTTTTCCTTTAAATCCATAAGGGCCACAATATGTGGACAAAAATAATGGTAGTAATAGGTGGGGGGGATTAAACAGAAGAAAATGGTCATACTATTTTTGGTCAAATTATCGGATGCGAGTAGCCTATATTATCTTTAAATATCTGATTGAAATTACACCTACAGACAAGGAGTGAAGCTCCAGTACTGTTGGGTTTTGTAACTATTTACCAGTGATGCCGGTAACGCGTTACTAAGTAACGCGTTATTGTAATCTGATTACTTTCCCCCGAAAATAGTAATCTAACGCGTTAATCTTTAAAAGCCAGTAATCTGATTGCAGTTACTTGTCCAAGTGGCTGTGCATTACTATTTCGTTACTATCTCATCATAAATTCATAATGCATGCGGAATGCAGTATTTTATTTCGTTTTCGACAGTCAAAAATACATTTTTGAGCTGTTTTTCTTATTTGGGAGTGACGTGGTGTGGCAGTGAAAGGGTTACACAAGAATGTGTCCTCGCGGCGTGACTGGACTCTCTGTCTATGAGTGACTCTGCTTTGGCCCAATCACATTCCCCATCCACAGTCTGCGAATCAGAGGCAGAGTAGGGCGGGTCTTCACAGCACGTCATGTGACATATGCGCCAATTGTCTGACAGCAGGGCTCCGTTGCGCTTGTCTAAACGAAGTGAAACCGCAAGAAGACTAGAGAGACATTTATAAAAACAATTTAATAGTTACAGTTGATATAATTGAATAGTTCAGCCTGCATTTGTTAGATGTGAATGGATACACTGGTTTTGTAAAACCACTGGCTGGCTGCTCTAATGCTGTGAGCATCATAGACTGTTGCTTTACCATACTTGATGGTACAGAAGCTGAAGCACTAGTTTAACAATTTACGTTATGTGCAGAGAAACAAGTTAAAAACAATTTATGCACTTTCAATAAAGCGTTTAAAAAAAACTGTTGGGGGAACGACGACTTCGTAACCTAGTTACTTTCAAAGTAACTAAGTTACTCTGATAATCAAGTAATCAGTAAAGTAACTTGGATTACTTTTTAAAGGAGTAATCAGTAATCAGTAATCGGATTACTTTTACAAGTAATCTGTGGCATCACTGCTATTTACTACCAATTGATACGGCGGTGTGGGGATGGGGGGGGGGTGTGCGGAGAGGGGCCGATTTTATCACTCGATAGATTGGCCTTTTACTCCCCCGCGGCGGGACTCCTCTCAGCTTCACTGGAACGATGTTAATCATTTTAGCCCATCCATTAGGGATGGGCCGTATGTGTTTTATGTGTAACCCGTCTGTACAAGACGGCAGGGTTATTTTGTTTTATGTACTTCACCCCCTCCCCCCTCCGTTCACCTCCTCCTTATTCCAGCCATTTAGAGACCTGCCCACATTAGCCTCAATAGAAGCGTAAAAAAAAATATTGCATTACCAACAACCATACAACAACATGTATAGATTATGGCTAGTTTGAACATAATGATATGGAACACTGGTGGAATAAATAAACAACACAAACGAAAAAGCGTGCTCACACTGATGAAAAAAGAACAGGTGGACATAGCTCTGCTAAGCGAAACGCACATTTTAGAGAAAGACATAGATATGTTAGCGGACAACACATAACATCAGTCACTCTTCCTTTGGAACGAGAACTCGGGGAGTAGCCATAGTCGTTAGACGGAAGTTGAATATTGAATTGAAGGGAGTATGGTCTGATGCAGATGGTCGGATAACTATAGCTAAGATTTTACATAAGAACAGAAAAATAGCGTTGGTAGCGGTATACGCCCCAAATTTATACGAAGTTAGTTTCTTCACTACACTTACCAGAGCAATGTTAGACCTTCCCGAATACTCATTTATAATCGGTGCGGATTTTAATGCCATTTGGAACCCAAGGATGGACAAATCAAACCCCTCCTTTTCCAATGAACAAAAAAATGCATCTAATGCATTAAAGGATTGGTCGAAGATTACAGGTGTAAATGACTTATGGCGTTCACTCAACCCCATGACCCGGAAGTACTCTTGTCGATCTGCGAGACATAATACATTATCCAGAATAGATTACGTTTTCACAACCCCGAGACTATTTGATAACTACGATGTGGAAATGATACCCAATGCATTGTCTGATCACTGTTATTTACTCTTAAAAGGAACATTTGGTATACTATCATCCCGAGCCCCAAGATGGCGATTTAACACGATGCTGCTTAATAACAAGGAATTCATTACACAAATCAAAGAAGCTCTTACGGTATTCCTACGGATAAATGTGAATTCGGTGCAGGACCCCAGAATATTATGGATGTCGACAAAGGGAATGATCAAGGATTTCACTGATAGCTTTTCCTCCCAAATACGCAAGAATCGATGCTCAAAACTGGCTGAACTGGAAACACTTTACTCAACGTTATTTAATTCTTTGCAATACAACAACTCGGTTCAACTGGAAAATCAAGTCAATATACTAAAAAAAGAGATTAACGCCATATACAGACAACAATCTGAATTGCAAATACGTAGCACAAGACAACAGCAGTACTCCCAAGGTTCCAAACCAAGTCACCTATTAGCTATGCGACTAAGAGTCAACGCAAAATTTGCAGATATAACTACCATTAGAGCACAACAAGGACTTGTTACAGAACCCAAAGAAATAAACACGACATTCAAAGAATTCTACTCCAACTTATACAAATCAGAAACGACCTTCGATCAAAACAAGATGGACACATATCTTAATCAAATTAACCTCCCTAAACTTTCAGAGGATGACGCTAAACAGTTAGAAACACCGATCACACTAGATGAACTTAGGGAGGCCATATCTGAAATGCAAAGTGGAAGGGCCCCTGGAAGAGACGGTATCCCACCAGAAATGTACCTCTCTTGTTGGGACATAATTGGACCCTTATTACTAAATATGATTTTATACTCCGTCAAGGAGGGGAACTTCCATAAGTGACAATATTGCACTCATAACAGTCCTCCTCAAAAAAGACAAAGACCCCACCGAGTGCGGTAGTTACAGACCTTTAAGCCTCCTCGGAACCGATATCAAACTGTACTCTAAGGTATTAGCCATCAGACTACAAAAGCATATGACGTCTTTAATTCATCCGGACCAAACAGGCTTCATAAGAGGCCGCCTGATCACTGATAACATAAGACGATTACTACACGTACTAGATGCTAACAAGGAAGACAACACACCTAAGGCGATGCTGTCCCTGGATGCAATGAAAGCTTTTGACAGGTTGGAATGGTCGTATCTATGGGCAGTGTTAGAAAGGATGGGGTTAGGAAAAGGATTCATTGATATGATTAAAGTATTATACAAAGACCCATCGGCCATGATTACAACAGGTACAATCACCTCCGAAATCTTTCCAGTATCACGGTCTTCCAGACAGGGTTGCCCCCTTAGTCCCGGACTATTCGATCTATCATTAGAGCCTTTAGCACAATATATAAGACAATCCCAATCCATAGAACCAATCGTAATCAAGGGCACACAACACAAAATTAGTTTATATGCGGACGACGTAATACTGTTCATGCAAAACCCCAACACCGCATTGCCGCATATTCTCAAGTTGATTGAGGACTTTGGAGATTTATCGGGATTTAGGATAAATTGGCCGAAGTCGGCCTTCCTCCCACTTAACGCCCCTGCAAAAAGAAATATAACCCTCCCAGAAGAGATACCGATGGTAAAACACTTTAGATGTTTGGGAGTTGAAATATTCCCTACCATAAGCCAAACGGTGAAGCACAATTACATAAAAATCCAAAACAAAATCAAATACGACCTTGTCAGGTGGTCAAAACTTAAAAACTCAGTACAAGCACGAATATCAATAATTAAGATGGACGTCAATCAACTTCTTCAGCTCAATGCTACCGTTACCCCCTCCAAAGGGTTACTGGAAAGAATTACACTCCTCCACATACAAATTTATTTGGAATAACAAACCACCACGTATAAAAAGATCCACCGCACAGAGAAACAAAGCAGACGGTGGTATGGCATTTCCAGATTTCCACCACTATTTTAAGGCATACACTTTAAGACTACTGACAACATGGTTTGATCCCCAAGCATCAGTATCCTGGAGAAATTTAGAAGAAAATATAGTAGCTCCACATAGGCTGAAGGACATAGTGTACACCAAATTATCAATTAAGCAATGCGAACGGAAATTTGGCCCCATAATCACTCATGCAATCCGGATATGGCGTGAAACACAAAAAAAGACTCTATCCCACATACATGGCATAATCATACTCCCTTATTCAATAACAATGCACTCTTGATTGGAAAACAACCTATAAGATTCCCTAGATGGGAAAAGCAAGGCATACACACATTAGGAGACGTTTTCAACAAACAGGGTTTTTGTAGTTTTGATGAGATATGCAAAAAATTTAATCTCACCAAGTCCTCATATTATTTTTACGCACAGTTATTGGCATGTTTGAAGGCTCACGGTGTTCCATTAAGGATACCAATTGTACACCACAGATACCACAAATTCTTCTATGAAAGAGAGACATCGAGAGGTTTTGTTTCAGATTTTTATCATCAATTACTAACGGCCTCGTATGAAACCCTACATCTAGACTCAGTCTGGAGGAGGGATATACCAGACCTGGAGATAGACTTTGACTGGCAAGAAGCCTGGGCAAATGTACGCCTTGCATCAAGGAACCCGGACCATCAACAAATCAATCTTAACTATATTCACAGGACATACTTAACTCCTATAAGACTGAACAAAATGGGTCTTAAACAAGACTCCAAATGCTCCTTATGTACAAATGGGGATGAAGGGACATTTATGCACATGTACTGGGACTGCCCACCAGTTAAGATATTTTGGAAAGAAGTGACCCAGCAATTGTCAAATCTCTTAACTCTGGATATACCTGTACACCCCTCTGTATTACTGCTGAATGATGTCTTTGAGCATGCAGTACCTCCACAGCTAAAGAGATTGGTTTTATCCGGTATCACAGTGGCTAAAAAGCTGATAGCATCACGATGGTTTCAACCGGAAAAAATGTGCCGTAAGGTCTGGATTCTTACATATCTCGATGTGATTTATCAAGAAATATCAACAGCTAGAATTTTGGGTCTCAATGAATCCAAAATGGCAATGTGGTTAGAAGTGGTGGAGAGAATAAAAGCCAGCATATAATGGTAGTGTCTGGTTAGGAACAAATTATAATGGTTGGATTATCCAATGGGGGGTCCGGGAGAGGGGGGTACGAGCTGGAGCATATGTGTATTTGTATATCCTATTGTGTGTTGTCATGTTTGTTTATGTGTTTGTTTAAAAAATAATAAAAAAAAAAAATACAAAAAAAAAGTCAAGAAGTATCACCACATCAATCCCACATGCACTCATTCCAGTACACACACACACACACACACACACAGTATAAACAAACTATACTGCTGTGACGATTTCAATAAAACAGACCATTCTGAGTCGATGGTACAGAAAAACTGTACATTGGTAAACATATCGGTCAATCCCATTGTCCCGTGGGATTATGCCCCCCCCCCCTCCCCGCGGCGATATTAATATTTGATTATTAACGCAAGCGGGGGCAAGCTACCCGCTGCCCGCGACATGGTTCTTGGTGTATTAAACAGGCAATGCCACGGCGGGCTATTGAGTTCATATGCCATAAATGTCATGTATGTTGTGTATGTCATAAATGTCTATGAATTGAAAATGGGGGACCCAGATGTAAACGAGACGAAAGTCTTTCTCTGGTCTGCATCCCCTTAACAATTGTGTGTATTGAGCCGTACTGTATTGTACCCATTCTGCAATCTGTTAAATAAAGTTTTCATTCATTAATT
Source organism: Notolepis coatsorum (assembly GCF_963971535.1). Lineage (NCBI taxonomy): Eukaryota > Metazoa > Chordata > Actinopteri > Aulopiformes > Paralepididae > Notolepis > Notolepis coatsorum. The sequence goes on from NC_140173.1 coordinate 128,309,431, forward strand.
TGCTGTCTCGTTATAACACAAACGGCTCACCATGAACCATGACCAGCTTAATTACGTTAGTTAGCATCCAAGCTAGCGTGATAACGTTAGTAGTTATTAGCATCCAAGCTAGAAACGGCTAGGCTGCCTGCTTACCTGCAATAATGTTGTCATTGTCCTGGACAGATAGACTTGTTAAATCATAATATCAATTATCCACAGTGGTGTGTTGTGCTGGTCCTCAGTAAATGTCCCGCCGGCGAAAAATAAGTTGCTATTAACACTTTAAGTGCCGAAAACGTGTTTAGGCGTCTTTCCTAGCCATGCTAAAGTTGCCGAGGACGCCCTAACTCGTCTTTAATATCAATATTTCAAAAATCTGTGATCAAAATCATATTTTTCCTCCGCAACCCTGAGACACAGTGCTGGCCTCCTCTCAACCCTCTAGCGGTTCAAGAGCGCCATCTGGTGGCCGATCGGCAGAAGCGCCAAACAGGAAGTCATGTGGATGAAGTGGTGATCACCCATATTACTTCCGGCCACTCTCTATAGCTCCCGCGACTCCATCTTGGAACACTCGATAATAGATCGCTCGCCCTAACTCAATAAACAACGTTATTTGGACGTATATACTATTATACAACCTGGAAATGGACCGGGTATTTTGACATCCCATAATGGAAAACTGTCTACCCCCACGCTGATCGCCCAACGGCCCGCGGAGACTGGGGTGAGTTTTAGTGTGTAGTATTACCGTGTTCGACACTAACTGCTATGATGAACATTTGACCCACATTAGATGAATGGTATAACGTTGCCCACGGAATTATAAACGATCCCCCGCCCATCCGGTCATCATCAGATGATACGTAGAAACTTCTAGAAGCACGTCCATTTGAAATTTTTCATCTGGCACCGATCGCTACCAAACTGTATTTGATCATCAATATAATGCATTTGGGGCTATAAATCACGTTCTGGAGAAAGCTGCAGAAAGAGATGAAAACATACTTATACTTTAGATCATATTTTAGTATGAATATGTGAATGAAAAAGTTTAACGTTCATACACCCTGAACAATACATATAGGACATTGAATGGGCCCTAATAATGGCAATCTAGCAATAGAATTTAAAAGGTTATAGCCCTGCAAAGAAGGGGAACTTCTCCATAGACAAATAGAGCTGGCAAGGGATGGTATATCATGAATTTAACCTTCGGCAGTTAAAGTGCTAAATGTTAGATACACTCATATAGAGGTTTCGAACGTGGCCGCTCTGTTAATCAATCAATCCCGCGAGGGGATGACTCAGCCCCTCCATGTAGCTGCAGAGCTGGCACCATTCTCTGATTGGATTTCAAGGCTGTCAATCATTCAATCCCCCCATGCACGGACCGTGCTTAGATGACGTTAATAGCCTATTTTGAGTGGCTATTATTTAATCCTGGTCTACCTGTGCAGGGAACGCTGCACCAGTTTGATTGACAGCTAGCCATTACTGCAGTGCAGGCCTGAGCTCAGAGCTGTCAATTTTGGCAATTTTTCAAAAAAAAATCACTGGAATTTTTTTACAGAAACATTTCTAATAAAAAAATAATTTATAATAATAAACATTTTAAATAATTTGTATAAACTGGTCAACACAGCTTTATTTCCGGCATTGGGTGCCTGATGCGCATCAGGCAGCGAGAGACGTTTTGAGCAGTGTTGACCAGTTTATAAAAATTATTTAAAATGTTTATTAGCAACGCCGAGCTTTCAAACCATTACGTTTCTCTGTCCTAGACCCTTGTGCAACTGTGAGTACCTCTGAAATTTCTCTGTGATACTTGTATAATGAACGGTTCGGGTAGGACCAGTTCTTCATGGTAAATCTAGGTTGGTTTCCTATTGAGGAGCAAGGGACTGTGGATTCACTCGGCCAAACCTTGTTGGCGTGCATCACAGTCACGAAAGGGGCTACTTATAACTCAACTCCTTCCACTGTTCTCCAATGACCATCCATTTTCTACTATCATGCTATCAATCATACCATCAGTCATGCAGGTATTTTATAACCACTAGTATCCTTTTTAATATAAATTATGAATGAATGATAATTGCATTTTCATAGCGCTTTTAGACACTCAAAGCGCTTTACACAGTGGCGGCTGCTGGATTTTTCTCCACTAGGGGCGCTATACCAAAACATTTTGCAAACATGTACCACGCAACCGACTCATGGCAAGACGTGAGCGATTCGACTCACGCTCACGGCAATGAATCGGCTCTTATGAACGAGTCGCTCAGCTGTTACTACAACAACACACAACAACCAGTAAAATAAAGTACAGTCTAATTCACAACTTGAAACACAATATATAAATAGAAAAGTTAGAAACAATTAAAACTCGCTCAGTCTCCAAACACACGCAGAGAGAGAGAGAGAGAGAAGCGTTAGCTGAGTGGCAGAGAGAGAGAGAGAGAGAGAGAGAAGCGTTAGCTGAGTGGCTGAGAGAGAGAGCGAGCGAGAGAGAGAGAAGCGTTAGCTGAGTGGCTGAGAGAGAGAGAGTGAGCGAGAGAGAGAAGCGTTAGCTGAGTGGCTGAGAGAGAGCGAGAGAGAGAGAGAGAAGCGTTAGCTGAGTGGCAGAGAGAGAGAGAGAAGCGTTAGCTGAGTGGCAGAGAGAGAGAGAGAGACTCACCAGCTAAAACAGAGTATTGCAAATCTACCTTGTTGTTAAATTGACAGCAGAGCAGGCAACAGGGCTTGATAAAGTATATATCCACTCCATGGCATTGTGCATGTCCCTCCACACTGCATCCATATATAGCTTATAGCCAACAAGTACTGTGTGAGATAACAACAAATAGCTGCATCTCACAACAGCATAAACTCACTTTGTTTAATTGAAACGTGGTGGGCTTGATAAAGTGTATAATCCGCTGTTGATGATGTATATCCAGAGTTCCAGACCACTGTCCAGACTGCATCCGATCCGCCATATAGCTTGTTAGCTGTTAGCACCACAACAAGACGGTACTTGATTTCTTTGTCCATTTCCGCGTCGAACAGACTGCAAACTACCTGGCGTTCTATCGCCATGCTCTAAGACAAACTCTAACCTTAACCAACTTTTAAAGAGTGCCTAAGCTTAACCGTCGAAAGAACTTGCAGTCACGCTCTAAGACAAATAGCTCGCATCTCAGTCACAACAACACAACTATCTCTACCACCAAGCTAGAATTGGAACATATAAATTGGATTCGGCCAATCGGAGATCGTCTCCGCGAAATGCGGCTACAGAAATTCTTGACGCTGCTGCCTAGACCGCTTCAAATCGTGCCCGGATTCCAACATAATAGTCATATTTCAACGCGTTACGCACTGATTGGCTGCGACGGATACAGCGATCAAACAGTGACGCGCACTCAGAGCGCTATTGCGTCTAGCCCGGGCAGAAAAAAAAAAACGAGGAAGGAAAACGAGTATTTTTTATTTTATATATTAACGTTATATTGTGCATTGGAAACACAAACATACTTAAAATGAGTAAATATTATTCATTTTAAACATGTTTATATTATTTATAGGGCTATAAAACAAAAAACAAAAAAAAATGTCTTGTTCTTCTCTCATATAACCAGGGGCCACTGGCTTTACAATGTTGCGTGGAAAATGGCTCCTTCACCACCACTGTGTAGCACCCAACTAAATGATGTGGCGTTCTGTGAGTGAACTGCAGAGTATAGTATTATTAATCTACACCTATTTTCATTCTAGGTTGTACGACCCAGCTTCAAACTTCAACCCAGAGATTCAGTGTAAATTGTGAAAACTCCCATGCCAGGACCAGAATACCCAAAAGTAGGACACAAGAGGAAGGTACCGCTGTCCATATATTAGTTAAATGCAGCCATTATGGAAAATAAATGTCCAGTGTGTTTTTCTCATTGTATGAAATTACGTACAATTAACTTGCCGCGTTTAATGATGTCATGTAATCCCTCAGGAGAGCACTCCGATCACGTCTTGGAAAATGTAGAACATTTTAGAAGATGTACCAAGGTGGACACTTGTTGTAGAAGATGTACCAAGGTGGACACTTGAGACCAACAAGAAGCAAACAATGCTTCAACAGACCTCAGGACAGTGGCGGCTCGTGGATTCTTCTCCACTAGGGGCGCTATACCAAACATTTTGCAAACATGTACAAGGCACGCATTGGCGAATATTATCACCATTGCCATCGATCAATATATGATCACAGTCAGTCAAATGCAACCACGTTTCCAATAGCCCAACACAAACACGCACAGCTCTCTCTCTCTCTTTCTCTCTCGCTCTCTCTCGCTTTCTCTCTTTCTCTTTCTCTCTCTCTCTCTCTCAGATGATGTCAGATCGATTCAATAATAAACACATGTATATTTTGTCATTTTAAACAAGTTACCATTCATGGTCTGAGTGGTTATGCCCCACACGCGGCGAAATTAGAGAGAGAGAGAGAGAGCGAGCGAGAGAGCGAGAGATCGCAACTATACCTTGTTAAGTTGAAACGCACAGTGGTCCAGCAGGGCAGAAGGGCTTGATAAAGTATATCCACTCCACTGTCCAGACTGTGTTGATGTCCATTGTCCATGCATGTCCAGTTGTCCACACTGCATCCATATAGCTTGTTGTTAACCAACAACGGCAACAAGTACTGTGAAGAGCTGTGTCTTTGCCCATTTCCTCGTCAAACAGGACTACCTGGCGTTCTATCGCCCTGCTCTAAGACAAACTCTAACCTTAACCAACTTTGAAAGAGTGCCTAAGCTTAGTTAACCGTCGAAAGAACTTGCCTTCACGCTCTAAGACAAATAGCTGCATCACAACAACAGTCTGCCAACCTAGGAACCAACCTAGAAGCTAGAAAATGGTGTTGGCCAATCAGAGAGAGCGTCTCCGCGAAATGCGGCTAAGGAAAAAAATGCTGCTACGGAAAAAGATTATGGACGCTGCTGCTTAGACCGCTTCAAATCGCGCCCGGCTTCCATCATAAACATCATATTTCAACGCACAGCGCATTACGCACTGATTGGCTGCGACGGATACAGCGATCAAACAGTGACGCGCACTCAGAGTGCTATTGCGTCTAGCCCGGGCCGAGAAATACGGCTAGGAGTAATGCGGCAGGAGAAATGCGGCAGGAGTGAGTCACTTCCTGTTCAGGAAAACGAGTATTTTTTATTTTATATATTAACGTTATATTGTGCATTGGAAACACAAACATACTTAAAATGAGTAAATATTATTCATTTTAAACATGTTTATATTATTTATAGGGCTATAAAACAAAAAACAAATTTTTATTTTTTTCTTCTCTCATTTAACAGGTGGGTCGGCGCCCTAGCGCCCCCGGTGGCCAGCCGCCACTGCCTCAGGAGAGATGCTTTACAGCTGTGATGAGTGCGAGACTGGCTTCACCAAGATAAATCTTCTAAAGAAGCACAAAAAGACTCACTCTGAGTGTAGAGTGAAAGCAAGGAAAAGGATCTACTTCAAGCCATATCCCTGTACTGTGTGTGACAAGGGATTCACCAGGCCGGGAACCTTGAGGAGTCACTATGCCATACACACTGGAGAAAGATTGTACGAGTGCAGAAAGGGTGACGAGCAACAACACTGTACTCTCAAAGAAGGGAAACTGACTTCTGCTTGCAGTGGCGCCTCCTCAGACCCAGAAGCCTTCGCAGAATGCCAGGAGATACACGGACAGCCGGAACTTCACCATTGCTCCGAATGTCAAAAGGTTTTCTCGACTCTGGACAATTTAGAGACTCACAAGGAAACTCATTTGGTGGAGAGACCTTTCGGCTGCGAGCAGTGCGGGAAGAGGTTTATAAAGGAAGCCCACCTCAAGAAACACAGTCAATCCCATACAGGGGAAAAACCACACATCTGCCGTCTGTGTGGGAGGAGTTTCACGCAATTGTGTGGCCTAATGTGTCACCAGTACATTCACACGGGGGAGCGTCCATATCCCTGTGGTCAGTGTGGGAAAGCGTTCTACCATTCAGGACACTTGAGAGCCCATGAGCGTGCTCATAGGGGTGAAAAGCCTCATATCTGCCCCCATTGTGCCAAAGACTTTGCTGCCAAAGGAGACCTGCACAGACACATCAGAATCCACAGTGGGGAGAAACGTCACATGTGCCCCCAGTGTGGCAAGAAGTATAGTCGAGCAGACCACCTTAAAAGGCATCGGAGCATATCTCATGCCTGGTCATAGTGGTGATTGAAAACTTAACAGGCTAGCCATGGGGATAGCCTCGACTCCCTACGCCGACCCGATGAAGGCAGCCTCTTCGAGCTATAATGATCCACCTACTTCACTTTACTGACATGGCCAAAATCCTCGATGCGGCATTGAAGACGAAATCACTTATGTCCACGGCCCTCTACAAGAAAATGAAGGCCTTCACACCGCTAAAGAAAAAGCTGCACGAGAACGTCTCCTTTAGGCTACTCCACCCTACCAGGCTGCGTGTATCCTTTCGGCAACAAACGTTTCCTTCCGCGTTGCTCTGATTGGCCAGCGATCTACGCTCGTTTCGCCCCTACGCCGGTAGCGCGCACATGCGCATTTTGTTTTTGCCCCCACACGCTCACACACACGGTTTTAATAATAATGCAGGTTTTGCCGCCACGCCGGTAGATAATAATAATAATAATACTTAGAATAATTGGCACAAGTGTAAATTATGCATTCGTCACTCAGTTTTAACATCGACGCACTTAGTTCAACTCGTTCGCCAGCTTGCTGTGGAGCCTATGGTCACAAGTTCGAATCACTCTTAGTTAAATTAATTCTTTTTTTTACGTTTAATTAATTTATCATTTCTCTATATTAACGTAACTAGCTATTAGGAGTTTTTCATTGTTCAAGAGTGAATATATGTTGCAGAACATGCCTGTTAATTACCTTTTAAATATCTGTTATGTGGTTAGGGTATGTATGTTTTTTAAATAAATGCCCAGTCTTGTGCTTTCTCACCACCTGTCAATCTGTTCTGTTATTGGTCCATGATGGCAATAAGTTGATGATTTTTACAGCCTAATCTAAAACAGATTTTTTACACATTGGTTCAAACGCGATCACGGAAGGTGACAACCCTAACATGTCATGTTGTGTCGCAACAGAATGAGTAGGTGAGTGTTAGGCCTACAGAAAGTGTAATCTATTCTAGTCAATTCGGTAGAAGAGTCTGGTGGGCGAGATTATGCATGACCAGCCTGTGATCTAAATATTACCTATGTGTTGATGGAATCACGTTAATATAGAGACATGAAAACAATACAATACGTTATTTCAATTGATATGAATAGCTAGTTACGTTAATATAGAGGGATGATAAATTAATTAAACGCAAAAAAAAAAAATTGAACTAAGAGTGATTTGAACTTGTGACCATAGGCTCCACAGCAAGCTGGCGAACGAGTTGAGCTAAGTGCGTCGATGTTAAAACTGAGTGACGAATGCATAATTTACACTTGTGCCAATTGCCTGCGTTTGTCTAAGTATTATTATTCTAAGTATTATTATTATCTACCGGCGTGGCGGCAAAACCTGCATTATTATTCAAACCTGCGTGTGGGGGCAAAAACAAAATGCGCATGCGCACGCTACCGGCGTAGATCGCTGGCCAATCAGAGCAACGCGGAAGGAAACGTTTGTTGCCGAAAGGATACAGGCTACCAGGCTGAGCTTGGATCTCCCGGAGGGTAGACACACCTTTACATTGCCGGTGTCGGCAGAGAACTATTTGAGAAAACACCACCCGGACATGCTGACTTGAACCCGCAGCTGCCGTGGCTTTTCCTTGACCAGAAAGGAGCAGTAACTAAAGATGCCTAACGGGCAACGTGCCACATATTACGGTTATTATTTGAACTGATATCCTCCATGTTCTGTGTTATATTGTTGGCGACAATGGACTTGAGATTTGTAATCCTCGAGTAACCCTTAAATATCAGATTTGAATAGTTGTGTTTGAAATTAAATGTTGTTTTTGAAATGCGCGTGAACCATATCATCTCTTTATGTGCGGATGATATAGTTTTGTTTCTTACCAATCTTGACTCATCCATGTCTGCCCTTACGGACCTATTGTCAAAGTATAATGTGATTTCAGGTTACAAGGTTAATGTACAAAAGTGTGGCCATGCCCCTTAACTCTCTAGCTGTAAAAATATTAAGGTCCAACTTCCCCTTTCAGTGGAACACTCAATTTGTAACATATTTTGGATTTTAAGATCCCTAATCAATTAGACAAGATTTTCTTACTAAATCATGACCCACTACTTAAACAAGTGGAGAAGGACCTAGATAGATGGATGCAGTTACCACTTTCTCTGATCGGGCGTGTGAATTGTATTAAGATGAACGTTCTACCTACATTTCTTTACCTCTTTCAAACCCTCCCTATATCTATACATGAGCATTTCTTCAAGAAACTGAAAAATGATAATATTGGACAAATAGAATTATAGAACAATACCATACGTTGGATATGCCGCTGGCCGGTATTCCTTTTATTCGGTCATACCATACTCTGAAGAATAGTACTGATAACCCATTTATTAAAGATACAGCTAGAACCTGGTTTGAGATTCAGACACATCTTAATAGTGTTATTGCACTTCTTCACAGGAATACTCCCTTCCATATCAATCTAGCTTTACCAGAAATACTTAGAGATGGCATAACAAAGATGTGGCACAATCTGGGATTTAAAACATGTGGGGACCTCTATGAGAATAACACACTCGGGTCCTTTGAACAGTTATGCAGCGCCTTCCACCTCCCAACTACTAATTTCTTCAAATTATTTACAGGACAGACACTTCAGGGAGGAAGCTCCACTCTCCTAAAGCCCCTCCCCATTGACAAATATTCTAAAAGGTGTCATACACTCCAGAGGCATCCTGTCTTTAACATATAATATACTTTTGGCCTTCCTTGAAACTAAACCCCTAAATGCTAGAATCAAATGGGAGCAGGACTTATTTAGACTGTACTTTTGAAGACGGCGAATGGGAATCATGTGAGTTGGCACCATCCTTTTCATATAACACTCAACATAAACTTATGCAGTTTAACATTAGAACCTATTTTACGCCAGAAAGACTTCACAGGAGGAATGACTCAATCTCAGATCTTTGCCCTAGGTGCACAACTGAAACGGGTAGCCTTATTTGCATGTTTTGGGACTGTAACAAACTAAAACCTTACTGGGACTTGTAGGCGCCGTAATGGAGGTCTCTTTATTATGATTCAGTATTCTATTTGTGTTGTATTATTAGTTGTACTGTCACTTTAGGTGGTGGGCGTGCTCACGGGGGTGTGGCGCTAATGGGAGTATTTTATGGAATTTCATTCACCTTTTCACGTCTGACAGTTCTCGGTGTTTGACAGTTCACTGAGGTTGACAGTTCACGGAGAGAGGGGGTGAGAGTTAGGAGAGCATATTTTCTTTTGACTGCAATAACGCAAAGCGCAAATTGTATTTTGTTTGTCTCATGAAGCGAAAGAATAAAAGCCTCAAAAGTATTTCCTGGACGTGGAACAGTTATTTCACGATGCGCGTCAATTGTTTGAACTCCTCCACTCAGCCCCTCGGCACTACCTGTCTATGACAGTCTACTGCCGCAACAGGACTCAATATGGGAGACTCAAAGATTACTGTGTTTGAGATCCCTTGTACGCCTAAATTAGCTTTATTAGGCGACATTAGGGGCATTTTTAGGGTTAGAAAACATTGGGCCCCCCCCCTTTTTTATTTATTTTTTTAAACACAGAAATACGCAATTTTAGAGTAATTAGAGATGAATACTGAAGAACTAGAATCATTAGAGGTTCTCAAAGTGAGGTCCATGTCCATGAGAGGGATCTGGGCAGTCCCCATAGAAAATTCAAAGTTAACAGGACCAAATCATCAGTTTCTTATTTAGTTATTTAACCTTTATGTAGCACCCTGAATATGTGGCTATTATACAGTGCTGACTTGCCTTTTATCTCCCCTTTGTGTACAAAGACATATGGGGAGACACTGCAGGTGAATAGGCAAATATACTTTTTTTGTTTTTGAGATTTTGTTATTTTGCTTCCTAAACATGTCTTCTATGAAACTACTGACAATAAAACATCAATAACACACATTTAGTTGTTTATTTTACCTCATTTTGCCTTATTGCATCCATAAATGTGCACATATTTAATGGGGAAGTGCCTCATTTGCATATATAAACATACATTTCAGAAAACTTGCAATATATTTTTTCTTAGTTTATATGTACATAACAAACTGGGAAAGTTTCATAGTGATATCTATTCAAATATTGTTTGCCTATTAGGGGGTACTACACTGTAGCCTGTGTGTAGTTCTGTTCAGTTCAATAACATCATTATTATTATTCAGTTATCAGGCATGTGTTTAGGTTGTCTATTACTAATGGTTTGATTAGGTATTGTGTTTGTAAATATCTGTTTCAAAAAAAAAGTATGGCATTTTACAATACAGAACTTTGAAGGCGTTTTCCCAAAAATGAGTTTTAAAAGTTTTTCCTCATACTCTGAGCCAGAAATCTCCACTTCAGTAGCACTCGCATACACCAAACCTTCCAGTTCTATTCATATCTATGTTCTGAAGGTATTTACAGAAGGGTTTGTTGATATCGCATTCATACCCTGATTTATATCACATTTTATTCCTAAAAACATGGGGAAATATGGAATTTTACCATAAAAATTGACTGGAGTATTTTCTGATTTATGGAGTGATAAAAAGAGATATCCAAAATCCCCTCTGTAATAACCTTTGGCTCGAATGCCTCATTTGCATATTTAAACATACAATTTCAGAAAACTTGTAATACAAAAAAGTCTTGTCTTAATATAAGTAATCAACTGGGGAAGTTTCATTGTGATATCTATTAGTTCATTTTTTTACCCTATTCACCTGTAGTGTCTCGCCTTAACTTGTTTCCATTGATATTCCCTCGAACAATGACGCGGGTTTCTCCTTCTCTCACCGGCTGGAATATGGATTATAAACAGTGAACTGAATCATATTCTATCCACCCAGTGTTTCCTGTCGGGCTAGTTGGCGGTACCAGCAGGGGGCGGCGGTGGCAGGCGGAGCGCACGAGAGAGACTCAGCAGGAGAAGCAAGTCAACGGGAACGGAAGTGAGGCGAGCCAGCCTCTTCGACATTGGACTTGGATCTGGTCGGTCGTGTCTTGACAGAGCCCCGTTGTGGATCACGCGGGTGAACGTATTGAACTTTAGTATTTTACGGGTTATACTAGAAATGTAAGCGTAGTAGTGTGTTGCATGTTCCCCACTGAATAGCCCTAGTGAGTTATCCTAGAAGAAACCGGTATAGCCAAGTGTTGGCTTATGTTAACGATATTCCCTCCAGTGAGGTGCCCAGCCAGCGTGGCTTGAAGAGGACCGGTGTTTAGAGGCACCCTGCGTCATTGTATGTTGCGGCTAGCAGGAGGGCTGTTTGGGACCCACAGAGTAGCTTCAGTTAAGGTAGGGCCAGATTATTGTCGCGCGTCGACCCAGCACCGGCCGTTAACAACCAGTCTTCGCCGGCGTTCGACATCTGCTCTGCACCGGCTGTCTTCAGCCCAGCACGGGAGTTCGTCCCGACCAGCAGAGGTCGCCATCACCCAGCACGCGCTCTCAGCCCGCTACTGCTCCCTCTGCTCCAGCCCCGCTTGCTAGCGCCCGTGACGAGAGCGTTCAGCGCCATCTTACCACCCGGACAGTGGTGGCGCGGCGAGGCCGCCATCTTGGTTGAGTACATTAGAGCTTCGGGGCTCAGGATCCTATTGCACAGTACACAGTGTGTCGCGGCCTACAGGCGAAGCTAATGGTTGCTAACCACAGTTCATAGGGGTACCCCATAAACATTACATGCCGGCATTAGTTTAGGACTTTTGTTAGGTACAGTGGGCCCACCTTTTCATTTCTTTTGAGTGTAATAACGTGTATGGTCATGCTTCTTAATTTCCCGTCTCGTTAAAGCGGTTTCTTCCTGGGGTACATTAATGCTGCCGTAATATGTAAAGCCTTAGAGGAAGGTATTATTGTATAAGTGTTATATGTTATTATAATTATTAGTAATTAGGAATAATGATAGTATATGCCATTTGACTCACTGCCAGTAATACTTGTCACTGCCCAGTATAAGTAACACTAAACGAACTAAGACGGGAATTGTGCGTGTCCATTATTGAGTCTAACCCTAACCCTTTTTGATGCGGGTAATATTATTATTTAACCCTTTTTCCTTCCAGTCATTAAGGTCTCTAGTGGTCGTCGAGGGAGGGTACTGCTTGCGGGAGGAACGAATCTATTTAGGCATATCAGTCACTAGGTGTGGGAGGGTTAACGGAGGTATTGAGGGAAGTGAGAGCGAGTTGGGGAGTACTGCTGACCGCCCCGGAGAGGCGAGGAAGACCAGAGTACCAAACCAGATTGGTAAATCCCGGGCCCCATTCACTCCCACTACCGGGCCCCAGTTTGACGCTCCAGGCCCAAAGACGAGGGTGTAGTCAGACGGAGCTCTACTGCGTCCAGCTACCTTGTGACTGCCAGCAACCGTTCCCACAAAGCAGGGATAATCCACCCTGCTACATTTATTTAGCCAGATAAAACATTGATCTGGTCCAAGAGGCCCCAACAGGAGTACAAATATACATATATATAATATATACTGTACATACATACATATACACCAATAACAAAATAAAAACACAGTTAACACTTTGGTCGCCAGGCTTAAATTCATAATTTACCATCCCACGCCAGCTCTATTTGTCTATGGAGAAGTTCCCCTTCTTTGCAGGGCTATAACTTTTTAAATTGTATTGATAAATTGACATTACTATGGCCCATTCAACATCAAGTATCTATTGTTCAGGGTGTAGCAACGTTATACTTTTTCATTCACATATTCATACTAAAATACGGTCTAAAGTATAAGTGTGTTTTTATCGTTTTCTGCAGCTTTCTCCAGAACGTGATTTATAGCCCTAAATGCATTATATTGATGATTGTATACAGTTTGATAGCAATCTGCGCGAGATAAAACATTTCAAATGGACGTGCTTTTAGAAGTTACTACTTATCATCTGATGATGACCGGATGCGGGGGGGGGTCGTTTATAATTCCGTGGCCTACGTTAGATGATTCATCTAGTTTGGGTGATATGATCATTATAGCAGTTAGTATCGAATACGTTAAAAAATAACGCTGAATCTTACCGTAGCTTCCTCTGGCCGTTGGGCGATGAGCGTGGAGCAGAAATATTCCTATTATGGGATGTAGAAATATGCCATCCATCTCCAGGTTGTATAATAGTATATACGTCCAAATCATGTTGTTTATCGAGTTATTGGTAACGGATTGCTATCCGTTGTGTCTAGCTCGAGTCCTGGGACTATTAGCGAGTGATCGGACCGAATTGGAATGAGCACCAGCTTCCATTTCCTGTTTCCGGTTTGAGCGATCCGCCGATCGGCCACCAGATGGCGCTCTTGAACCGTTGGAGAGCTGAGAGGGGATCAACAGTAGATCTCAAGTCTCCGAGGGAGAAATATGATTGCGATCACAGATTTTTGAAATATTGATATCAAAGACGTGGTACGGCGTCTTTGGCAGAATGAGCATGGCGGGGAATGACGTGGTACGGCGTTTTTGGCGACCATAGTGTTAAGAATCATACACATAAGCAAATAAACAATGTACAAAAGAAATAAACAGTTCATCTCTAGTCTTTACAGTTTTCTTCAATTGCATAAACACTCAAATCAAAAGTATTACACCATTATCAAAACCTTACACTCAAGGAGCAAAACATAGGCCCAGATTTGCACCCCTATAAGCACAATGTCAGCCTCACACTTTTTGCAAAACAATACACACAGTGATTTGCAAAACACTAAACACACTTGCATTACATTAGACACAGAATGTCAAATTACCACACATATGAGCCAACCTTCTGGGTCTTGGGATATTTCATATGTTTTGGCTAATTTTGATTTAAATTGTATAATTCCCATTTTAAAATGTTTTACCATGGTATGTTTGGTTTTTTTTTTTCAGCACAGCCTCACATATATGACCCGACAGTTAGTTTTCATATTGTATAATACTGTATATACTGTATACTGCATAATGTACAACACAAAACACAAAATCGGATTGAGAAAATGTGTTATTTTTAGTATGAACCAATGCAAACATATCAAATCAAGGATATAAAACAGTGGAAATGCACCCTCAGGTAGCATATTTACATAAACAAAAGAGAACAGATCAGAATTCAATTTACAAAGCATTATTTTCTCCATACACAGGTAATAAACACAGACGAAATTTTGATTCTCAACTGGAAATGATCACCAGCATGCTTTTTTTTTAACAAAAAGTCAGCAAAATTTTACAGTAAAAAAGTAAAAAATTACTAAATAATTAAATTGTGGGATATTCAATATACATATATACAGTACACATATGACTAGAGTGCATTCATATAGAGTGCAGGATGCCTGAGGCGTATCCAAAAAAAATATTGCACCTGTCAAACTGTAACGCCTTTTGACAGGTGTTACCTGTGTATACGTGGCATGGGGGTCTGCACGGCATGAACCGGAGGGGCTGAGGGGCTGGATCAGGATCACTGTCGGTCTTCCAGGGCGTCTGATCTCCTGCCTGATCTCCTGCCTGGGCTGGACGTCTTGGCCTGGCCTGGGTTGTCCTGCGTCTGACTGGAGCAGGCTGCTCATCATGTCTGCACATAAATGGCACGCACATTGTACATACAAGACACTGCTCATACAACACACACACACACTGTATATACACTCAATATTCCATTCTGTATATATTGTGTACAAAGTCTTATCATGTACATTTATAATGTACACTTGTCATTTACATTCATCATGTACACTTGTCATGTACATTCATCATGTACATTTATAATGTACACTTGTCATTTACATTAATCATGTACACTTGTAATGTACATTCATCATGTACACTTATCATGTACATTTATCATGTACACTTAGCATTTACACTTGTCATGTACATTCATCATGTACACTTATCATGTACATTTATCATGTACACTTAGCATTTACACTTGTCATGTACATTCATCATGTACACTTATCATGTACATTTATCATGTACATTTATAATGTACACTTGTCATTTACATTCATCATGTACACTTGTCATGTACATTCATCATGTACATTTATAATGTACACTTGTCATTTACATTCATCATGTACACTTGTAATGTACATTCATCATGTACACTTATCATGTACATTTATCATGTACACTTATCATGTACATTTATCATGTACATTTATAATGTACACTTGTCATTTACATTCATCATGTACACTTGTCATGTACATTCATCATGTACACTTATCATGTACACTTGTCATGTACATTCATCATGTACATTCATCATGTACACTTATCATGTGCATTCATCATGTACTTGTGCATTCATCATGTGCACTTATCATGTGAAAGCCTTTCTTTGCCTTTCCCAACAAGTTTGACAAAAACAAAAGCAATCAAAGTCCAAAATAAGTGTCTTTACCTTTCAGTGTCGTCATGATCAGTGGACCTTTCGTCACCATCACCAACAAACGATGGATCATCAATGTCGTACTACTACTACTACTACTGCTACTACAACTACTACTACTGCTACTACTACAACTACTATAACTGCTATACAAGTCGAACTACTAACTATAAACTACAACTACTGAAAAAATTGTTGTCCCACAGAAATTATCTTTTGGACAAACTTTTTGCGCACATGGAGACTACTTCTACTGTTCCTTTCTGGCAGTAAACTTCCGCCTCCTTCGTCACTTCCTCCCAAACGTTTCCGTTTCATTCTAGCTCAAAAAATGACCAAGATATTGATAAAAATGTAACGCATGTAAAATTATATCTGGCACATTTTACGCGTGCGTAAAAGTTTATTTAGCATCGAATTGAAATGATCCTGGTTCATTCATTTATTGGTTTATCAAGACAAAATAAAAAGTAGCGTGTAGTTTCAAGGACTTCAAGGAAAAAAACCCGGAAATGGACTACGTTTTCGATACAGAGAGGCACAAACTGATGACGTCACTTCATCACATCGCCGTGAGCCGCGACCGGGAACCGTTAAACACAGCCATCAGATGCACAAACACCATTGCTTAATTGTAGATACACCAATCAGGTTTAAGCACTATAAAAATGCAGCAGGTGAGTTTACCTGTCTTCAACCAAAATGGAAGGAGAGTGAAGTACTGTACACCGAGAACGTGAAAATATACAATACATTCACCAAACACTACACAAGACAACCAATGATGCAGACTGATGAAAATATACATTTTCTCCCATTTTCCCAAATCAGTCAACATGTCAACATGGAGAATCACAACAAAAAATTATCTTGCCAGATCCAGCTAGGCAAAGAGATAATGTCTAGTATTTTCTGTACTTTTATTTAAATTGTTTCAAAATTGTTTTTGTTTTACTGTAATTTTAACCTGTACTGGATACAGTATTTTATGTTTGTCTGATATTTGCTGAGCTTAGTGTTATGCACATAGTAGCATGAAAACTGGGACATGTTTTGTTGTGATTCTCAATGTTGAAATGTTGACTGTAGGGCTGGGCGATATGGCAAATCATATCGCGATAACGATATGATAATGTTATCATATTTCTCGATATCGATAATTATCGAAATTGTTATAAGTATAATTTTTTTTTAAATATATATATTTTTTTTTAAACAACAGATGTATGTTTATTTTGCAGCAATTCTTTGTCGTTGCCACCATCTTTAGTGTTCCATCCCCTCACACTCCAGTTCTCAGGCTGCAGCTGGTTTAAAAGCGAAAATAAACCGGCTTCTCTGCTGGCTGTGGCTCCAGGGGAGTTGAACAGTTCTGGCTCTGCTAGTTTATTTTCGATCTTTTGGCGCTTTTTTGGTGGACAAACCACCGCACATGTGCACCGTGACTCGTGACTGGAGTCTAGCTCTGCTAGCACACATAGCCTACTGTGTACAGACTGTTTCAAACTGTATTTTAAATTAGAAAGCAAACAAAATAAATGGACGAGAAAAATAAATCTCAATTTGGTCAGTATTGTCATTTGGACAAGCAAAGCCATTACTTTAAGTTGCAGGCAAGAAAGACAAGTCTGTCCACTGTCTCTGGTTTTAAAACAGCCCTGTTGCAGGTAAAAAAAAAAGAAAACGATTTTTCGATATTTGATATCGATTATTAAAATATATCGCGATATTTATCGTTATCGTTATATCGCCCAGCCCTAGTTGACTGATTTGGTTATATGGAGAGACATTTTATATTTTCATCAGTCTGCATCATTGATTTTGGGTATATGGAGAGAAAATGTTATTTTTTTTTCATCAGTCTGCATCATTGATTTGGGTATATGTAGATAAATAAATTATATTTTCATCAGTCTACAGCATTGGTCTTGTGTAGTGTTTGGTGAATTTATTGTATATTTGCACATTCTCTGCGTACTTCACTTACAGTACTCTAATCACTGAGAAGTAGAATTGCTAAATGTGTTTTAGGTTAAGCACAGCAGTTTGTGTAACTGGTTCAAACAGAATTAAGTCGTATGAAACGTGTGTTTCATATAGTAACAAAATGTAGTTTTTATAAATTAGTGTATGGTTTTGACACGTGTTTAATTTAGCAAAGGATCTGAGGGGTTCTGATAATTGTGTGTGTGGTTGTGCTAATTGTGTGTTTTGAAACACCGGGCCCCGTTTTCAAAATCATGCTTAAGCAATCGAAAAAAAACGGTATTGTGTGTTTCATTATATACATATGTTTCAGTCTTCTTGTAAAAAAAAGATTAGATTTTTGGGTATTTTCCTTCCTTTGGTCCGCTTTGCATTCACATCTCAAATGAACCGCAGCAGGGTTCACTTGCAAGAGTGAATGAGCTTTCACACCACCCCAAACTAACCGGACTATCCGAGGAAATGAGCCAGGGTTCGATTAAAGCTTATTATAGTTTATCACAGTATCATGAGCATGTCTTTGTCAGTGGACACTGGACATGGGTATGGATGGCTCCAGGTGCTGCTGCGTTAAAGTGCACAAAGTGTTCTCTCCCAGGTCTAGCAGCTGTCCCCAGGGTTTCCCCACAAGCTGACTCCTCCTCCTGCATTCCTGTGTGTTAGTTGGTTGGATCCACTACACTCCGGTTACTACTGAACGGACGTGTTTTTGCGGACCTCCCAAACTTTCAAACTTTAGACTGTTTTCTTTCTTTCTACCATTTTTTAACCAGTGATCTTAACCGATCACTGTGACTTTTGCTCTTATCGTTTATACTGTTGGATTTATTGGTTTTATGTGACTTTTTACTGGACGTGACCTAAAGCTATCGGCGCTTGTTGTTGCCATAGCTACAGCTACACGCTACAGTACTCACAGTGCTAAACTCCCCCGAGGAAATGGCTCCAACATCAGATGTCGCAGAAATGCGAACGGAACTGAAGACCATCGAGATACTAGTAATGGATCTTCTCAAGCGTCAAACGGAGCTAATGTCCAAGCTGGCTAGCATGGAAAAAGCGGACGCAGGCTGCACCAGTAGTCCCTCCTGGGCGACAGTGGTGAGGGGCCGAAGGAAGCTCTCCCTTCCTCTATATGATCCCTTTGATTCACCTCAACTATCAAACCGATTCAATCCTCTTTGTAATGATTCCAGCCTCCTAGGCTCTCCCTCGCTTCCGTCTCCTGCTGCTAGAAATGTAGCTTTGCTCAAAGACTATCCGATGCTAGCTACTAGCCTAGCTACTAGCCAGGCTCCAAGCGAAGCTGCCAGGACGGTGGCCCTCTCCAGCTCACGACTCAACCATGGAAATATATCTACAACCCAGAGCAGAAAGCGCTCTGCCCTGTTTGCTCTCGCATCGCCAAGCTCCCCAGACTCACGCGATGGGTCCGACTCCCCAAAGTTTAAACGTCCTCGTCTGCGGTGCTCTGCAGCCCATACCAGTATGATCATTCAAACGGCGAGTGTCATCGATGGAAATGCCGCTGTGAACGAGCCCCTCCACACGGCGCTGCTGCCCGACCAACCGTCTAACTCCGCCAGCAATGCAGACGCTACTCCTGCGGCTTTTCACCATAGAAACCTGGCCATCTACGACTGGGAATGCATCCAGGAACAGCCAGAGATCCTACTCATCGGAGATTCCATCACCAGGTTTTTGCAAATACCACACGGCATTACGTATTGTTTTTCCGGTTTAAAAGTTACTGACTTACTTGAGTGTACTCCCGAAATCATCGAGAGATATCCGTCCGCCCACACCGTTATCATTCATATCGGAGCAAATGACGTAATGGCTAGACAATCCGTTAAACTCCAATCTGACTTTGAATCACTAATACTCACTATTGAAAGCCTGGGTAAAATATGCATTGTGTCTGGCCCCATTCCATCCATAGGTCGTGGATCTGAGCGATTTAGCCGTCTGTTCTGGTTGCACAAATGGCTACAGACCCACTGTACTACTATAGGACTTTGCTATATAAATAACTTTGATCTGCTCTGGTCCAGGAAAGACCATTACAGACCCGATGGCATCCATCCAAACATATCAGGGGTAAATGTGCTAATGCATAACGTCATACAAAGTATAGCATCACTGGCCTGACAACCAACCATATCTAGCTCTGTAGACTATATACAGAAGCAGCCTAAACTACAAAAAAACACGTTGAGTGTCATCCCGATTCTGATCACCAAAAGACTAATCAATTACTCATTATCACGTCCCATATGTAAATCTAACCTTATCAATATCAGTGTTCAACCACAGACTATCTCACACCCCACTACAGAACCCGTACAGCTAAAACTAGCACTGTTCAACGTTAGAGCGCTGAAACAAAAATCATTTCTGATAAATGAACTCATAGTAAAACATGGTGTACATTGTATGTTTTTAGTAGAGACATGGTTAGACAATATCACTGGTGTAGCAACACTGATTGAGACCTGCCCTTCCAATTTTAAATTCTATCAATCAAACAGACAGAGTGGGAGGGGAGGCGGAATAGCAGCAATCATCTCCACTCAATTTGTGTGCAATGATATTG
Organism: Notolepis coatsorum; assembly: GCF_963971535.1. Lineage (NCBI taxonomy): Eukaryota > Metazoa > Chordata > Actinopteri > Aulopiformes > Paralepididae > Notolepis > Notolepis coatsorum. The sequence goes on from NC_140173.1 coordinate 128,329,646, forward strand.
ACCTGGGAACATTTTTATCATTTGAATACCTTGCTATTGTATTGAAAACAGAAATGCCAGTAATATGTGTGACATTGTACCGACCACCAAGGTACTCGCCACTCTTCATACAGGAATTTTCAGAACTCATATCGATCTGCATTACCAGGTATGATAGAATCATTCTTAATGGAGATCTAAACATTCATATCAACAAAAAGGATGACCCCAGGGGTTGTGAGTTTCTGAACCTACTGGACAGTTTTGGACTGATGCAGCATGTTCACGAGGCCACCCACCAACATGGCAACACTCTGGACCTACTAATAACAACAGGGCTAAACATTGAGAATATATCAGTAAAACAAATTCCAATTTCTGACCATTATTGTGTGTTCTATGGTACAAGCCTAATATTACATAAGACCAGAAGCGAATTCCTAGTTCACAGAAGGCTTCTGGACGCTAGAGCTGAAGCAAAATTCTCTAGTATGATGAAATCATATGACCAATGCAGTGAATCCTCCTTAAATCAGCAAGTGCAAAACTTCCACAGCACCTTGTCAACTGTGTTAGATACTGTTGCCCCTCTAAAGGTTAAAAAGGTAAAAACTGATAGAATCTCTCCATGGCTAAATAAAACCAATGTTAAAGATAACAAGAGAAAATGTAGGATAGCCGAGCGAAAATGGAGGAAACTCAAACTCACAGCTCACTTTAATTTATACAAAGACGCCATGGGCGCATACAATAAGGCAATACAACTTGCGAGAAAGGAATATTTTTCCAAAATGATCTCAGAAAATATGGGTAACTCCAGGGTACTTTTTTCCACCATTGACCGGCTGATTAACATACCACCCCCCCATATACCGCAGCAATCGGCCACAAAATGTGAAGAGTTAGCAGTTTTCTTTAATGAAAAAATATCATTGATTAGAGCAAGCATTACCGCTGATATAGATCTGGCTGTGAGTGAAACCCCACCTGAGATAACTATGGGGGAATTCACATGTATTACATTACCTGACCTCTGTAAGATTGTCTCTGAGTGTAATTCCGCCACCTCCTGCCTCGATCCTATACCAACAGCATTTCTCAAGCGGGTGTTTGATAGTGTCTCAAATCATGTCCTTGAAATCATAAATATGTCTCTTCAAACAGGCACTTTTCCAGATGCATTTAAAACGGCTGTAGTAAAACCACTACTAAAGAAAACAAACTTAGATGTAAACGAACTAAAAAGCTATAGGCCAATATCGAACCTTCCATTTATCAGCAAGATATTAGAAAAGATAGTCTCAGTACAAATAAACTCCTTTCTCAAAGATAATAACATCATGGAGGAACTACAATCAGGTTTCAGAACAAATCACAGCACTGAAACTGCCCTTACCAAAATAGTTAGCAACCTCAGGCTAAACTCCGATGCTGGCAAAGTCTCAATTCTTGTCCTATTGGACCTTAGTGCAGCGTTCGATACGATTGACCATAATATCTTGATCAGTCGTCTAGAAAGACTGGTTGGCTTTTCCGATCATGTACTAAATTGGCTCATAACATACATTAAGGGGAGAAGGTTCTATGTTAAGCTTGGAGACAATGTATCCGAGGAACATGACAGCAATTTTGGAGTCGCACAAGGAAGCTGCCTTGGTCCATTACTCTTCTCACTATATATGCTGCCCCTCGGGGACATCATTCGAGACCACAATGTATGCTTCCATAGTTATGCTGATGATACACAACTATATATCTCCGCAGAACCAAATAACACTACAGCCATACAGTCCATTACAAATTGTCTGTTAGCAATAAACAAGTGGATGAACAATAACTTCCTAAAATTAAACGAAAGCAAGACCGAAATCCTATTGATCGGCCCAAAAGCGAAAAGGGAAGTGCTTTGTAAAAACCTGGGGAGTCTGTCATCCTATGTAAAGACTGAGGTTACAAGCCTAGGTGTCATCTTGGACTCAGACCTGACCTTTAAGTCTCATATAAATAAGGCCATGAAAACGTCATTCTTCCACCTAAGAAACATAGCGAAAGTAAGACCTTTCGTAAATAAAAAGGATGCAGAGAAACTTATTCATGCTTTTGTATCAAGTCGGCTTGACTATTGTAATGCACTGTTCACTGGTCTTCCCAAAGCAACCATTGGGAAGCTTCAGCTTATCCAAAACACTGCAGCTCGATTACTAACTCATACAAGGAGAAGAGAACATATCACTCCAGTCCTGGCCACTCTGCACTGGCTTCCAATAACTCATAGAATTGATTTTAAGGTCCTTTTCCTAACATATAAAGCTCTTAATGAGCAAGGCCCAAAATACATAGCAAATTCCCTAGTTAGTTATCTGCCCTCAAGAACGCTACGGTCATCCACTACAGGTTTACTAGACACGCCCAGAAACCAAAAAAGGATAGGAAGTATGGCATTTGCCAACTATGCCCCAAAACTATGGAACACACTACCAACACACATCAGAAACGCCAGCTCTATACACATTTTTAAAGGAAAATTAAAAACGTACCTATACAGTCTAGCTTACAAATAGTTATGGCTTGGAAAAACCTGATGGATCCATGAGGCTAGGATAAGCCTTGTGGACCCAACTTTTTAGATGAAGGAACGGGTACATAGGAGACACGCCTCCAGTTTTTCAAACGTTTTTGACACGCCTCAGCTTCTGAGCTGAACGGTCGTGTTTTTGCGGACCTCCCAAACTTTCAAACTTTTTAGATGAAGGAATGGGTACATAGGAGACACGCCTCCAGTTTTTCAAAAGTTTTTGACACGCCTCAGCTTCTGAGCTGAAGGCGTGTTTTTGCGGACCTCCCAAACTTTCAAACTTTAGACTGTTTTCTTTATACGTTTTTCTTTTCTTTCTTTCTACCACAATACACGGCCACTGATGGATCCATGGGACTTGGTAAAGCACTATGGACCCAACTATGACCACTGATAAAAACGTAACTACACTAGCGTTATAAGAGCTAAACATTGCTACCTACCATACAAGTGCATTGGTTTAGTGCACTTCCGGTTGCCACTGAGCGGAAATGTTTGTGCGGACCTGTTCTCCCAAACTGGTAAGCAAATGACTGTTTTTACGTTATTTTCATTTTTACGTTACTGTTATTATTATTATTATTTTTTTTTTAAACATTGATCTTAACTGATCACTGTGACTTTATTGCTTTTATCGTTATATATGCCTATAATTGTGTACAGCACTTTGAGCTACATGACATGTATGAAAGGTGCTTTATAAATACTTACTTACTTACTTACATCTTCAATACCTATCTGTACTATTTAAAAGAACAGTGCAGGACACACTCAAAGGTTATCGCACCTCAGAGATGGCAGTGGACATGTATGACAGGACAAAGGCCATATGTAATGGCCTTTGGATTGAGGAACATACTACCAGCCAAAGGAGGAAGCAGAAAAGGATGGACGAGTATGTAGTTGAGTCATCTTGTGGCACAAGCTCAGACCTCAGCTCAGGAGATCACCTGAGACAGAGACTGTTCTATCCAGTCGTCGACAGAATGCTGCAAGAGCTTGAGAGCAGGTTCTCATGAGTTGGATAACAACTTATGAGAGGCATACAGGCATGTTATCCAGCCTCAGACCAGTTTCTCTCAGTGGAATTGCTGCAACCCCTCGCCACACATTACAATATCCAACTATTGCCAGAGGAGATCACAGTTGCAAAGTGTTGCAAAAGTCAGGACAGGCAGAGATGCAGTCCCTACAGATGAAGCTTTTAGTTTTCCTGGGCGCTTTGCCGCGACGTGCGCACGGTTATATCACGTCGTGGAAATGAATTAGGAACCCAGGCTGCTGTTCTATTTTATGCCGCCAGGAGGCGCAAAGTCATTAGACGGACGCTACAACGTCCTACACAGTATATACTGTATAACGATCTGTATATGTTTTGTTGTCTAGAATAAATACCATACCATATGTCTACAGGCGTATATGTGAATAGGCGTTCTAAACCTTTAAATTACAATGACGGCGAATTGCTTAGGAATGCTGAACAATGATCCGCGTTTATGCAGTCAAAGCGGTAATATAATGGATCTATTTTGTCTGGTACCGTGGTTTAGCGGTTTATGGGCATACCTCTCAAGCTGCCGACCCGGGTTTGAATCCCACCCATTCTGATATATATATTTTTTTGTATTATTTATAAAATGAAATTGCCCGCAACGATGTGCATAATACAATAGTAATAATATATAATAAGAATCCAACCAATCCATCCAAAAATCGAATACAATAAACAGTGTAAAGCAAATAATTTATCATATCATTTATCAATTTTAGGTTGTATCAAACCAGACGGCTGTGATCGCAACCACTGTCAAGAGTTCAGTTTTATGTTATTATCTACATAATATCTGATGGTGAAACGCTGTGCGTGGGGTACCTGTAATTCGGACACCAGGTACCCCGAAAGACTGGATGGAGGAGTATATTTTGTACCTTTTCCGAAGCCCAAAAGAAAACTCGAGAAATGCAAGCGGTGGATTGTGTTGTTGTAAACAGCTGAACGTGAAGACCATTACCAAGGACACTTATGTTTGCGCAAAGGTAAGGTCAATTCATAAAGACATAATATTTGACGGCATGTAATATAAACGTAGACCAAACTATTAATTTGCTAACGTTTGACTTTAACTGCGAACTAGCTATCGTGTATCCAGCCCAGTTAGCCAACGTTAGCAGCTAGCTAACGTTAGCTGCCAACATAAATATATCTACTCGTCCTCGCTAGTTACAGTAGCTGGTGTTTTTACTGTAGCTAACTTTGGCTTCTCTCTTTTCACCCCAAAGCACTTCAGAGATGGGAAGCCATCTCCCATCCGGGCTCTCGTGTCTGCTCTCACCCAAAAAAGGTAACAATATCGCACATATTTCTGCATCATAACGTTAAGTTCTAGCTCTGTTATCAATACATCCAACTGTGTTATCAGTATGTTCTAACATGGAATGTGTGCAACTTTACAATCATGTCATTGATGAACTGAATATCTCTGTGAACTCTCTCAATATATATATCTCAGGCAGTGTTGCAGTGGCAAATTGACAGTAGGTCAAACGCTCCACGCGCATGCACAGTTTTTTTTGGCACAGTTTTTTTTTTTTTTTTTTTGCCTTGAAATCGAGAAGCTGAAAAAGGTAGCAGCGTATGAAACTTTTGTATCACAAACAGTACTGTATTTGCAAATCTGGTATATGTCATAAATGTATAGATGTAGCAGTACTGTCTATCTGTATGTCGTGTATGTCATATATGTTATGATGAATTGAAAATGGGGGACCCTGATGTAAACAAGACGAAAGTCTTTCTCTGGTCTGCATCCCCTTAACAATTGTATGTATTTAGCTGTACTGTACCCATTCTGCAATCTGTTAATAAAGTTTTCAATCAATCAATCAATCAATCAATCAATCCCGCAGTGCAATACTCCAATTCAGCCATTGGGTGGGACGGTCATGTGACCCAAATCAGCCAATGGAAGCGAGGGTACCCATGTACATGTCAAAATACTTCCCAAAGGTCAGTGAATACCACGATCACAACACCAGAGGGAGCTCCACAAATCATGTAAAACCCAGATTCGGCTCAAACAAGGGACTAAACACGTTTCGCAATTATGCCACATCAATGTGGAACGCCCTGCCTAAAGCTGTAAAGGAATGTGAATCACTACCCACCTTCAAAAACACTCTCAAAAAACACCTACGTGAGACTGCAATTCGAAACTGGCCCCTACAAATGTCCTAACCTAGTTGTACAGTAAATGACCAAGTAAGGCTTTGTCAATATTCCAATGTACAGTGTAAAATGTGTGTGTGTCCCCTACCCAACCCCCCCCCCCCCCCACCTCCAATGTACAGCCCTCACCCAACCCACCCAACCCCACCCCACCAACCTCCTCCAATGTACAGTTTCTACGCCAAATGTATATACACTCCTTTTCTGGACACTTTTGTATCACAAACAGTACTGTATTTGCAAATCTGATATGTCATAAATGTATAGATGTAGCAGTACTGTCTATCTGTATGTCATGTATGTCATATATGTTATGATGAATTGAAAATGGGGGACCCTGGTGGAAACAAGACGAAAGTCTTTCTCTGGTCTGCATCCCCTTAACAATTGTATGTATTGAGATGTACTGTACTGTACCCATTCTGCAATCTGTTAATAAACTTTTCAATCAATCAATCAATCAATCAAGGGTCCTAGAGTGTTGGTGCTCTCGTCCTGCAGCTGGATACTATTGCCTCACAGCGCGGCCGTCAGCGCGCGGCCCAAAGAGCGCCGCTGGCTCTGCGGCTCTGCAGCTGCATGCTTCTCCGGGAGTCCGGTTGGATAATGCCATGTAAAAAGTCGCATGCCTGACATATCGGCATGTAACTCGAGAACCGAGGCACGGATTTTGGCGATCCAGATGGCATTCGAACGGCAACGAATAGCGCTTTATTCGGTAATTTATATGTTCGGCGAAAAATGCAGCCCCGAGCCTTCAGATGCTCGCAAAGGGCCGTGAAACTGAAACTGAAAAACAGTGAAACCCCGGACAGTGTTGCAGTGCTGGTATAACTCGGTATAACGGCGTTATACCTCGCTCACTGAGGCTGAAGTACGCGCAATCGCGCACGGAAATGTTCCCGCGTGTACGCGCAGTCACGCACACAAAAATCCGCTGTTCCCATTCGTTGTAACTAAGTACCGGCTCGGCCCGGGCCGCGGCCACCGTTTTTACATAACAAAAGCACAGGTAGAGTAGGCTGACCAAACGTCCTCTTTTGCCCGGACATGTCCTCTTTTCACGCCCTGTCCGGGGCGTCCGGGGGGGTTTATTAATTCATCGAAATGTCCGGGGTTTCACTGTTTTTCAGTTTCAGTTTCAGTTTCACGGCCCTTTGCGAGCATCTGAAGGCTCGGGGCTGCATTTTTCGCCGAACATATAAATTACCGAATAAAGCGCTATTCGTTGCCGTTCGAATGCCATCTGGATCGCCAAAATCCGTGCCTCGGTTCTCGAGTTACATGCCGATATGTCAGGCATGCGACTTTTTACATGGCATTATCCAACCGGACTCCCGGAGAAGCATGCAGCTGCAGAGCCGCAGAGCCAGCGGCGCTCTCTGGGCCGCGCGCTGACGGCCGCGCTGTGAGGCAATAGTATCCAGCTGCAGGACGAGAGCACCAACACTCTAGGACCCTCGCTTCCATTGGCTGATTTGGGTCACATGACCGTCCCACCCAATGGCTGAATTGGAGTATTGCACTGCGGGATTGATTGATTGATTGATTGATTGATTGATTGATTGATTGATTGAAAACTTTATTAACAGATTGCAGAATGGGTACAGTACAGCTAAATACATACAATTGTTAAGGGGATGCAGACCAGAGAAAGACTTTCGTCTTGTTTCCATCAGGGTCCCCCATTTTCAATTCATCATAACATATATGACATACACGACATACAGATAGACAGTACTGCTACATCTATACATTTATGACATATACCAGATTTGCAAATACAGTACTGTTTGTGATACAAAAGTTTCATACGCTGCTACCTTTTTCAGCTTCTCTATTTCAAGGCAAAAAATAAAAAATAAAAATCTGTGCCAAAAAAAACTGTGCGCGCGCACGCGCGTGGAGCGTTTGACCTACTGTCAATTTGCCACTGCAACACTGACCCCGGACATTTCGATGAATTAATAAACCCCCCCCGGACGCCCCGGACAGGGCGTGAAAAGAGGACATGTCCGGGCAAAAGAGGACGTTTGGTCAGCCTACTCTACCTGTGCTTTTGTTATGTAAAAACGGTGGCCGCGGCCCGGGCCGAGCCGGTACTTAGTTACAACGAATGGGAACAGCGGATTTTTGTGTGCGTGACTGCGCGTACACGCGGGAACATTTCCGTGCGCGATTGCGCGTACTTCAGCCTCAGTGAGCGAGGTATAACGCCGTTATACCGAGTTATACCAGCACTGCAACACTGATCTCAGGAAAGATTTGCCTCTAGGATGGAACCCAGGTAGGTAATTTCATCTTTCCTTGTGACAATATTGTCACCCACTGTTTTGATTGATTGAATTGATTGAAAACTTTATTAACAGATTGCAGAATGGGTACAATACAGTACAGCTCAATACACACAATTGTTAAGGGGATGCAGACCAGAGAAAGACTTTCGTCTTGTTTACATCAGGGTCCCCCATTTTCAATTCATCAGGACATATATGACATACATGACATACAGATAGTCAGTACTGCTACATCTATACATTTATGACATACCAGATTTGCAAATACAGTACTGTTTGTGATACAGAAGGAGTCAGGAAAAGGGAGTATATACATTTGACGTATTATTATTGTATTGTGATATGTTTTGTTTCATGTTGAAAATAAAATAAAGATATTTGATCAAAATATCGATATCGGTGTCAAAAAATCAATATCGTGCATCCCTAATTATTGCTGATGTGATTATGCTTCTTGCCACTGCACAAATGGCCTTCTGTATTTGTATTTGATTTGTATGTTTTTTGTTTAATGCCCTTGTTTTTATGTTGAAACTTCCTGAAAGAGACATCCTTCCTTCCAGGGAACTTCTTCATTATTGCCTGTACAAAGCAAAACATCATGCATATTATAATTAAAATCACGTCACGTCTCAGTCCAGCGAAGAGACCAGAGAAAGACTTTCGTCTTGTTTACATCAGGGTCCCCCATTTTCAATTCATCATAACATGACATACATGACATACAGATACAGTACTGCTACATCTATACATTTATGACATACCAGATTTACAAATACAGTACTGTTTGTGATACAAAAAGAGTCTAAAAAAGAGAGTATATGATAACGTTAGCACACTGGCTCATTGATTTAACTGTAGAGTAGCAAGCCAAGTTACTATGGGGGACCCTGATGTAAACAAGACGAAAGTCTTTCTCTGGTCTGCATCCCCTTAACAATTGTGTATATTGAGCTGTACTGTATTGTACCCATTCTGCAATCTGTTAAATAAAGTTTTCATTCATTCATTCATTCACTTACCAACGTTGCATCTTCATCTGTGATCCTCGAACCGCACGTTTTGCATACTGCGATTCGTTTTTTGTTTATCACCGCATAGTTTTTATAACGAAACGCAACAATCCTGGGTAGCATTTTACATTTCGCCGTTATGAATGAGTGAACTCAGCTGTAACCTTACTGACTGTGGATCGCTCGTGCTATCGCGCAACGTGATTGGTTGTTTCAAAACAAAGTGGGTCTGGGAAATGATTCTTATTATATATTATTACTATTGTATTATGCACATCGTTGCGGGCAATTTCATTTTATAAATAATAAAAAAAAAAATACATATATTAAACAGGCTGGGATTCGAACCCCGGGCGTCAGCTTGAAAGGAATAACCTTAAACCACTAGACCACGGTACTAGACAAAATATATCCATTATAAATAGAGCCCACCTAGCACCTCCACTGCTAATTCGACAGGTCTTAACGGTTTAATTATTTTATTCAGCAACATTGCGTACACAAACTTATTGTTACCAAGAAGCATTACACTAACGCTTTCTTTTGATGAAATGAATGGAAAAGAGAGCCGTACGTCGGCCATCTAATGAAGTTAGATTTGACACGTTTTAATATATACACTTTGACTGCTGAATTGACACGTTTAACTTATTCATTCTTTAATTCAGCAACATTCATTCATGCAGTCTGTAGACATACTGTAGGACGTTGTAGCATCCTATGAATGAAGTCACCAGCTGTAATGGAATTGAATGGAACTCGAGCTTAGTCCAGCGCGGAGCTCCTCCAATGAATGAACAAAAAGCCGGCGCGTCGGGCAGTTGTCACCAGCTGTATGAGAGCGCCCCCGCTGGTCATTGTTAACATTAACCATGCCAAACGACGTCATAACGGCAGGCAAACCGCTGTTCCTGGACTTTTCCCAGCTGTATCTGTACTACCAGCCAAAGGAGGAAGCAGAAAATGATGGACGAGTATGTAGTTGAGTCATCTTGTGGCACAAGCTCAGTCCTCATGGAGATCAGCTGAGACAGAGACTGTTCTATCCAGTCCTCGACAGAATGCTGCAAGAGCTTGAGAGCAGGTTCTCATGAGTTGGAGAACAACGTATGAGAGGCATACAGGCATGTTATCCAGCCTCAGACCAGTTTCTCTCAGTGGAATTGCTGCAACCCCTCGCCACACATTACAATATTCAACTACTGCCAGAGGAGATCACAATTGCAAAGTGTTTCCTGGCCAGGACAGGCAGAGATGCAGTCCCTACTATCCAAAGTGTCTTTTCCCTCCTGGATGATAATAATAATAATAATGCATTTGATTTATAATGCGCCTTTCAAGACACTAAAAAAAAAGTCCACAAATCGGTGAATGAAAAAATTATATAGGATCAAATGAAAACTACTACCTGCTAAAAATCGATGTTTAAAAGTACTAAAAACCAAAGAAAAATACCAAACACTAACAAACATTCAGCACAGACAATGGGGATGCTGCCATAAAAAAAAAAAAGACAAAAAAAATTTAAACAATTTTTTTTTTTTTAGATCCGGGGCTAGGAGAAAAACATCCGGGGCTAAAGCCCCGGAAGCCCAGGACTAACGACGCCACTGGTGGGCATCTATAGCTTCTTGGAGTAATTCCAACCATGCCTGGATTACCGATTGAGCATGCCAGGCAAATGGCCCCAGGGCCACGGACCATCAGGGGCCCCAGACCACCAAAGGCCTGAGAGCCCCAGGATTCCTCTTGTGTATATTAATTGCATTAATCAATAATTTAAATTGTAATATGTGTCCATACAGTGGTCTACATGTTAAAATAATAGCTCTACATTCTGACATTGATATAGAATGTTTGGTCAATAACATGAGTCTCCCAGTCCCTCCACTCTGCAGTAAACAGAAAATATATGTTCTGATATCCCACTCCCACTATCTAATCAGGAGAGAGAACTCTGCACCGCAAAAATGCTCTGACAAAAATAAGAAATAAGAACTCTTTTTTTAAACAAGTCAAATAATCTGCCAGTGCAGTAAGGGAATTTGGCTTTGCAAGATTTCTTGAAATAAATACAAATATCTAGGGTTCACTCTCCTAATTGGATAAAATGGGAATGGGAGTGGAGGGACTCATGGGAGACCCGTGTTGGTGAGACAATCAGTGATGGCTGTCAGAATGTAGAGTTAACACTTATTTTACAAAAAGATACCACTTACAGCACCTTTAAATAATTTTGTCAGATACACTTTACCAAAAGACTCCAAGCAATAGAATGATATTTATAGACCATGTCTAGGAGATTTGGCATCAGCACAAGTCTCATGAGACTACATCCAAAAGCCGAGGATGACCAACCTTTATATACTGATGATCCTCCTCTACCATGTCAGCATGACCAACCTCTCTATATACTGATGACCCTAGCATGACCAACCTCTCTATATACTGGTGATCAGCTCCTACCAGCATGACCAACCTCTCTCTATATACTGGTGATCTTCCTCTACCAGCATGACCAACCTCTCCATATACTGATGATCCTCCTCTACCATGTCAGCATGACCAACCTTTTATATACTGATGATCCTCCTCTACCATGTCAGCATGACCAACCTTTTATATACTGGTGATCCTCCTCTACCATGTCAGCATGACCAACCTCTATATACTGATGATCCTCATCTACCATGTCAGTGACCAACCTCTCCAGATACCTGGACCACGCCACTGGCACCTTGACCACGGCACTGGCACTGCAAGCTAATACATGTGTCCGAACTGGCTGAGTCTCTGGACTCAGAGTACTGCAGCACTCTGCTGGGATACTATGACTTTTCTGGGGATGACTGTGCCAGCCAGTGGCGGCCGGTGTGAACTACATTTGGGTGGGCGCGGGTGGGGGGGGTGAAGGGGGGCAAGCGGACAGCTCACAGCTGACCAAGTGGACAGCTGACGACATAACGTTACCAACGTTAAGTCGAGTTACTACACTAGTACACGTATGATCAATGCAATAATGAACACATATATATATATATATCTTGTCATTTTAAACAAGTTACCATTCATTCATCCATTATGCGTCAAATTAACAACAACAGAGAGAGAGCGAGCGAGAGAGAGAGAGAGAGAGAGAGAGAGTGAGAGAGAGAGCGAGAGAGAGAGAGAGCGAGAGAGAGACCGCATTTATTAACTCACTGTTATACTTCGTATGGCATCGCTCCCGCTCTGAGCCTTACGAGATACTCCATATCGCCTGTGATACCTAATGTATCTCCCACGAACAAAACACATGCACCCCACCTGTATGGGGCCCCGCCCCTTATGGTGGTACCACCCATATAATCATGACTCTGGTCATGACACACCCTTCCTCTATTTTCGTCCCAGCGCACTGGATGCTATGCACTATGCGAACTAGTGGAAATGAAAAGATTAAGGAAGATTAATAATGTTGAGGGCTTACCGGAGGATTGTGTTTCCCTGGATTCTCCGGAGCTTGTTTTGACGACGCAGACCTGTGCTGGTGGTTCCTCGGCTGACGGCGACGGACCGAGGAGCAGCGTGCAAGGTTTGGCTATCGGGTCGGCTTGTACAAAGGTGAGGTCTGTGTCGGTAGGCGTCGATGTCGGTGTTGGTCGTACTGTGGAGTATGTTTCGGCACCAGGGCCGGGGCGGCTTGGCGATCGTTCCACTGTAGTGGGCGATGTCTTGGCGATCCTGGAACATGCTGTTGACGCTAATGCTACTGCTACTGCTAATGCTACTGCTACTGCTGCTTCTTCTGCTAACACTGATGTTGACGCTGGAATGTCTAATAATCCCCGCCGCGGGATTCCGCTTTTCCCTCCTCTTGCCACCTTCATTGATGAAGGTCAGTCGGTGGTGGGTGTGGGGGGGTTCGCTGAGCTCTATTTACCTTTTTTGCGGGTGAAGGGGCTGACGACGGGGTGCAGCCCGGGGGTACCTTGGCTAAGTAGCCAGGTAGCTTCTTTGTTGTGCCCAGGCGGGGATGAACGACGTTCCGCCCGGCCGTTGCTTGATAGCATGTCGGCTCGGAGGGTGGCAGTATGGACGGATGAGTGGTATACTGCTGCAGGATGGCATTTAGCGGCGGCCAGTGTTGTGGCTCAGCTGGCTACTTTCCTATCCAAGATGGCGTCGGGTTGTAGGTCTTTGAGTCCAACCGACACTATGAACGTGATTCATGTTTGTGGTGTTATAGAGATCTTGACTCAGTCGCAAGCTATAACTGCGGGGAGGATTCGGATGCTATCGACTTTGGTTGTTAGGCATCTTTGGTTGGAGCAGTCTCCTCTTGGGGAAGAGGATAGGTTTTCTCTCCTCACGACTCCTTTTTCCACAGATAGTCTTTTTGGGCGTTCTGTGGAGGCGCAGGCGGTTTTTGATTCGGGTCCTACACCGCCTCACGCTGTGCAGCCAGGGGTGGGAGCACGGTCTCGTCAACGACTGTGGCGAGATCCTCGACAGGCGGCCATGTTTCCCCCGCCAGTGGTGCCCTGGTTGGAGAATCGACAGGGTTTCGCAAGGCCGACAGTCTTGGCGGCCGAGGGATCGGCCATTTTTGGTGATTTCGGGGTTGGTAAACCACCCCGTCGTCATTTTGCCGCGAGCAGCCCGCTCCCCGTTCGGTCCCCTCTCTGGTATCCCCAGAAACGCGGCTTTGAGCGTTCTCCTTTGGCTGCGGGCCGCGAACCTTCTTTGAAGCGTATGCGGCCCCATTCTTCGCTTCTCATGGAGACAGGGGCTGACACCCAGTTGATGGCTGAGCCTGGGTCTGTCCGTGAGAATGTTCCGTCGTCGCGTGGTTCCTACACCGCAGGTTGTGGGTGGGTGGAACCTGGTGTTGCAGCTGCCACTAGCTTCAGTGGTCAGCAGGGGGACTCGGTGCCTCTTCTGTTGAATGCTCAGCAGGGGTTACCCCGGCTTCGCCCTCGCCAGGCGGGGTATCGCGCTGTTGCCTCCCACTCCCGTCAAACCGGCAGTGGTCTGCAAAGGAGAGGCTGGCGTGATTTGAGTGGTAGTAATATCACTGCAGGGCTTCGGCGTGTAGGAGCCCATGGGGTCCTCAGGCCTTGCGTGTCTGGCTGCGGAACGGCTCCTCAGCGTGTGCTGGAGGGGTGTTCAGGGGGTGAGTGTGTGTCCACAAGTTTGATGACCGCTCCTCCCGTATCAAACCGGCCCTTTCTGTCGGGGTCCCCCCTTGGGTGCTTTGCACGACGGGGGGGACCGGGCCAATTATCTGCTGTTCCTTGCGGCCCAGCGTCAGTTGACGGCGGGGGCGCTGTGGGATTATATTCACATATGGCGACGGGAATGTCCCTTGAATCGGTGGATGAGGGGAACGTTAGAGGCGGGGCTGGTTTTGCAGTTTGCGCGGCCCCATCCTCCGTTCTCAGGTTTGGTGCCGACCCTGTTGTCAGGGTCGGGCGCAGTGACAGCCCTGGCCGCCGAGATTCGATCTCTGTTGGCGAAGCAGGCCGTCGTTGTGGTCCCGAGAGAGGACGCAATGTCAGGCGTCTACTCCCGTTATTTTCTGGTGCCCAAGAAAACTGGGGGGGTCAGACCTATACTGAATCTGTCCATGTTCAATCGGTTGATTGTAGTGAGACCATTCAGGATGTTGACCGTCCGACTCCTTCTGCTTGCTGTCAGGAGGGGGGACTGGTTCACCTCCATAGACCTGAAGGATGCGTATTTTCACATACCCATTTTCCCTCCTCACAGGAAGTTCCTACGGTTCCTGTTTCAGGGCGTGGCGTACGAGTACCACAGAATGCCGTTCGGTTATTCTCTGGCTCCCCGCACATTCACCAAGTGCGTGGCGGCTGCTCTGGGGCCTTTACGTCGTCGGGGGATACGAGTTTTGTTCTATCTCGACGACATTCTGCTCCTCAGCCGTTCAGAGGAGGTTGCCAGGTCTCATACTCGACTGGTGGTGGAATTCCTCACCAGCCTGGGTTTTGCTGTGAATTGGAAGAAGAGTACCCCTCTTCCCAGTCAACAGGTGGAGTACTTGGGCTTGACATTGAGGTCGAAGCCCATGCTTGCGACCCTCTCGGAGCAGCGTCGGGGGGATCTCCGTCACGCGCTCGGGGGTTTCCGTCTGGGAGGGACGGTTACGGCGCTGCAGGTGATGCGTCTGCTGGGCCTTATGTCGGCGGCCCACGCGGTGGTTCCTCTTGGCCTCCTCTTTATGAGGCGGATACAGAGGTGGTTTCTCTCTTTGAGAATAGATCCGGTGTGGGGCAAAGGGAGACGGTTGACGGTTCCTTTGTCGATATGGGGGGATCTCGCCCACTGGGGGAGGCTGGGTATCCTCTCCGCTGGGGTCCCCATGGGCAGCAGAGGCTCCCACGTCACGGTTTTCACCGACGCCTCTCTCACGGGTTGGGGAGGGGCGTTTCGGACCCACGCAGTGGGGGGCAGCTGGACGGGTCATGCCGACCCAGCTGTCCTGCATATCAATGTGTTGGAGTTGAAGGCGGTCCTCCTGGTCCTCAAACGGCTCGGCCACCTGGTGGTAGGCCAGCATGTTTTGATCAGGACAGACAATGTGACGGCGGCGGCGTATATCAACAGGCAGGGTGGGACTCGTTCCGCCCGCCTGCTCCGGGTGGCGCGCGAACTGTTGCTATGGGCATCCCGCAGGCTGCGCAGTCTGCGGGCGCTCCACGTTCCTGGTACGGAAAATGTGGCGGCGGATATAATGTCTCGGGGCGGTCCTCGTCACGACGAGTGGGAACTCCGCCCCGACATAGTCAGACAGATCTGGGATCGGTTCGGGGAGGCCTCGGTAGATCTGTTTGCGTGCCGACGTTCTCACAAGTGCCCCTTGTGGTTCTCGCTCAGTCGAGCGGATCATCCCCCCTTGGGGGTGGATGCCTTCTCGACCTTTCCATGGCCGCCCGGTCTTCTGTACGCCTTCCCTCCTGTACAGCTGTTGAGTCAGCTGTTGGAGCGGATACGGAGGGAGCGCAGGACGGTGATCCTGGTCGCACCGGACCGGGGCACGTCAGTGTGGTTCCCGGTCTTAATCCAGCTTCTGGTCGCTCCTCCTTGGGTCATTCCGTGGTCAGCGACGGCCCTCTCGCAGCACAACGGAGTGCTTGTCCAGCCTCCGGTGTTGGGTCAACGCCTGGTGGTGTGGCTGGTGGGAGGGTGAGTCTGGAGAGGATGGATCCCGCAGTGGTTGATACCATCCGGTGTGCGCATGCTCCCTCCACTGTCGCGGTTTACGCGGGCAGGTGGCGTGCGTTCCAAGAATGGTGTAAGGGGGGGGGCTGGGACCCAGTCTCCTGCCCCCTGGATGCTGTTCTGGGTTATCTCCAGTCTCTCCTTGATAGTCTGTCGGCTTCGACAGTGAGGGTATATGCAGCAGCTATATCCTCCTATCATGAGGGATTTGAGGGGAATGTCTTGTTCAGCCACCCTCTTGTGAAGCGTTTCCTGCTTGGCGCTCGACGCGTTAAGCCGGTGCAACGCTCCTTGGCTCCGACTTGGGATCTTCAATTGGTCCTCGGTCGGTTGTCCTTGGCCCCGTTTGAGCCGCTCGAGCAGGCGCCGTTGGGACAGCTGTCTTTCAAGACCGCGTTCCTACTGGCTGTCACTTCCGCTAAACGCGTGGGTGAGCTCTGTGCTCTCTCGGTACGTCCAGAGTGCCTGTCTTTTCGGACCGATTGCGGTGCCACTCTGCGACCTAATCCTGCTTTCGTGCCTAAGAATATCCGGAGTTCCTTCCGCTCCCGGGATATTGTGGTTCAGGCTTTTCGTCCTCCTCCTCACACTAGTGAGTTAGATGCGGGCCTTCACCTGTCATGTCCAGTCCGTGCTTTGGGGTTTTACCTCAGCCGTACTCAGGACTTCAGGGTTACCGATCAGCTTTTTGTCTGTTACGGTGGGGCTCGTGCTGGTAAGGCACTGTCGAAGCAGCGCCTGTCCCATTGGTTGTGCGAGGGTATTGCCCTCTGCTACACGTTGGCTGGGCAGGATCCCCCTGGGGGCGTCAGGGCGCACTCCACTCGTGGGGTGGCTGCCTCTGCCGCTCTCCTGGGTGGGGCCTCGGTGGAGGACATCTGTGCTGCAGCTTCATGGTCCTCACCGGGCCCCTTTGTAAGGTTTTACCTCATGGACATGACCGGGGGTTCTGTCTCCCAGGCGGTTCTGGGGTCTGTGGCCTTTCCTGCTTCCCGTCCTTTGGTCGGGTAGCGGGAGTGTATGGGTATGGGCCGCAGTGTGTTGAGTCACACGTGGTTCCGCCTGTACGGTGTGTTCAAGGGGTTCTAGTTCCCTCTTGTTCGCATTCAGGTGGAGTTGACTGCGCCCCCCCTTCGTTAGGAAGGATGGGGTGACAGGGCTCCCCGCACCCCTTGATGTGGGCTTACGGGTCCTCAGGGGGTACATCTGTCGGGTCTCGCACCCGCTCTTCCCCATTATCTCGTAAGGCTCAGAGCGGGAGCGATGCCATACGAAGTATAACGATAGGTTATGTAGATAACCTAGTTATATTAGTATAGGCTAAGCTCCCGCTCTGCGCGCCCTGAGTTCCCTCTTGAGGGATCTTTTCCTGGGACGGGTTTTTGGCGAGGAAGGGTGTGTCATGACCAGAGTCATGATTATATGGGTGGTACCACCATAAGGGGCGGGGCCCCATACAGGTGGGGTGCATGTGTTTTGTTCGTGGGAGATACATTAGGTATCACAGGCGATATGGAGTATCTCGTAAGGCTCAGAGCGGGAGCTTAGCCTATACTAATATAACTAGGTTATCTACATAACCTATCGTTTAGTTGAAACGTGGTCCAGGAGGGCTTGTCGACTGTCCCACAGTCCCAGACTGTTGATGTATATCCACTGTCCAGTGCTAACAAGTAGCTTCTTGTTAGCATAACACAACAGTACTGTGATGATGAGCTGTGTCTTTGCCCATTTCCGTGTCGAACAGCCTGCAAACTACCTGTCGTTCTATCGCCCTGCTCTAAGACAAACTCTAACCTTAACCAACTTTGAAAGAGTGCCTAAGCTTAACCGTCGAAAGAACTTGCCGACAAACTCTAACCTTAACCAACTTCGAAGAGTAACTATAAGCCTAACCAGAAACTGGCGTCGGACAATCAGACAGCGTCTCCGAGAAATGCGGCTACGGAAAGTACTGGCGTCGGCCAATCAGAGAGCGTCTCCGAGAAATGCGGCTACGGAAAGTATAGACGCTGCTTGCTTAGATGATAATAGATCGCTTTGAAACGCGCCCGGCTTCCATCATAATACATCATATTTCAACGCACAGCGCGTTACGCACTGATTGGCTGCGACGGATACAGCGATGAAACCAGTGCACGCCCACTGTAAGCGCTAGCCCGAGAGAAATGCGGCTACGGCTAGCCCGAGAGAAATGCGGCTACGGAAAGTATCAGACAGTCACTTCCTGTTAATGAGAACAATTATTTATATTTGATATATTAACGTTATATTGTGCATTGGAAACACAAACATACTTAAAATGAGTAAATATTATTAATTTAAACATGTTTATTTTATTTATAGGGCCCAAAAAAAAAAAAAAAAAATCTTCTTCTTTTAACAGGGAGGGCGGCGCTCTAGCGCCCACAATCGGCCGGCCGCCACTGGTGCCAGCGCTTTCAAAGGAAATAGACAGGTAAATCCGTTGAATAATCTGCAGAAGAACCCTAGATTCCAGAAGGCTTTTAGTCAGCTTGGCGCATTGTCACTGGTAACAGATGAGCTCCAACAGGAGATGGAGTCCTTCACATGCATTATGGATGGCCATGGTTGGATGAAGTCAGTTGATGCTGTGTGAGCCAAGATGCTGCAGAAAATTATGGGTGCTGATAAAGTCCTGGATGCAAACTCCAAAGTAGACATTGAACGCCTGCCTCCCCCCAAGGTCTGTCTCATCCCACATGTACAGCGAGCCAACTTCAGAGTCGCCTGCTACAAAAGAGCAGAACAGCCAATATTCAAGAGGCCCAAAGCCTATGATAAAAGTATGGACTGGGGGAAAAAATGGATGAGGAGGTGTTAGAACCTGTCTGGACGGTTGGACCCATCCTCCGTCTTTCTCTTGTTGAGGTACTGGCCCAGAAAGTGGAGTCAGAGGAGCAAGAAGCTCTTGATAAGGAGGCAGATTATGCAAAAAATAACATGGATGAGGAGGATGGAGAGTACGCATGTGATGAGGCGGAGGAAGAGATGGAGATCGAAGAGATAGACTTTGACAATCTCTTTGGCGATGATGATCATGATGATGATTAGTAGTTTAGGTTTGAATGTTGTGCCAACAGAAAAGATGTACTGTAATAGTACTTTGTTTGAACCTTAACAAAACATTTCACGGGATTTCAAATTGTATAGGAAAATGTGTTAATTTGTCTATGTAGGACAAATTAGTCTTTTCACATTTGTCTTCCACTTTTGGCCATGTTTACACAAAATCTACAATATTTAGGGCATAACGGCATGGAGACAATCTTTATTACAATATTATTTTCAATATTAACCTAAATCGATCTCGTCCAATGCACTACATTTTAGTAAAAAGGGAAAATAGAGATGTGATGTGAAGCCTGGGCAAATGTTCGACTTGCGTCACGGAACCCGGACCATCAACAAATCAATCTTAACTATATATAGGACATACTTGACTCCTATAAGACTGAACAGAATGGGTCTTAAACAAGACTCCAAATGCTCCTTATGTACAAATGGGGATGAGGGTACATTTATGCACATGTACTGGGACTGCCCACCAGTTAAGATATTCTGGAAAGAAGTGACCTAGCAATTATCAAATCTCTTAACTCTGAATATACCTGTACACTATTACTGTTGCATGATGTTTTTGAGTGTGCAGTACCTATACAGCTAAAGAGATTGGTTTTATCTGGTATCACAGCGGCTAAAAAGCTGATAGCATCACAATGGTTTCAACCGGAAAAAATTTGCCGGAAGGTCTGGATTCTTACATATCTCGATGTGATTTATCTAGAAATATCTACAGCAAGAATTTTGGGTCTCAGTGAATCCAAAATTCAATGTGGTTAGAAGTGGTGGAGAGAATAAAAACTAGCATATAATTGTAGTGCCTGGTTAGGAGCGAATGATAATGGATGGATTATCCAAGGGGGGGCCCGGGGGGGGGGGAGCGAGCGAGAGCATATGTGTAGGGTATTAGATAGCAAGTATTAGGTGTATATCTTGTATAATACATTTATTTAAATGGTGATTTCATTGGTTGTGCACTGTTAATTAATGCTTGTATATCTAATTTTATGTTGTTATGTTTATGTTTATGTGTTTGTTTAAAAAATAATAAAAAAATAAAATACAAAAAAAGAAATGTGATATGTTTTTTCAGCGTTTTTTTGCTTTTTCTGTCCTGAAATTTAACCAAGATGTGTTTGAATCTTAAAAATAACAATTGTACTGAATTCCTTGGGTCAAACTCGTTTGGGAAAATGTTTTAATTTGTCTCTATGTGTTGTTAATTTCAAAAGTTATGCTGTTTTCTTTTTCTTCTTTTTCAGGTTTTGGTTCAGGATAGGTGTAATAAAGGGTTAAAAATAAACCCCATGGGACATTATTCCAACCTGTTACCTGTCAGAATCTTAAAATAGACACTTCAAGGATTAAGAAAAAAGATGTTCCTTATGTACAAATGGGGATGAGGGTACATTTATGCACATGTATTGGGATTGCCCACCGGTTAAGATATTCTGGAAAGAAGTGTCCCAGCAATTATCAGAATTCTTATTTCTGAACATACCTGTACACCCCTCTGTATTGCTGTTGAATGATGTTTTTCAGTTTGCAGCCCCTATACAGCTAAAGAGACTAGTTTTATCCGGTCTCACAGCTGCTAAAAAGCTGATAGCATCACGATGGATTCAACCGGATAAAATGTGCCTGGAAGGTATGGGTTCTTACCTATCTCGATGTGATTTAGAAATCTAGAAATTTCTACAGCAAGAATTTTAGGTGTCAGTGAAACCAACATTGCAATCTGGTTAGAAGTGGTGGAGAGAATAAAAGCTAGCATATGAATTGTAGTGCCTGGTTAGAAACGAATGAAAATGGATGGATTATCCAAGTGGGGGTCCGGGGGGGGGTGAGCGAGCAAGAGCATATGTATGTAGGGTATTAGATAGCAAGTATTAGGTATATATCTCGTAAACTACATTTATAATGATTCAAATGGTGATTTCATTGGATGTTTACTGTTAATGCTTGTGTGTCTAATTTGATGTTATGTTTAAAAAATAATAAAAAAAAAAAAAATATTAAGGATTAAGAAAAAACAGGTGGTGAAAAAAAAATCCACCTATGCAGGTGGACCTATGTTTCCATCTCTAGACTATATGTTTCCATCTAGACTTCTAAGAGGATGAAGACCAGAAAAATACTTTCGTCTTGTTTACATAGGGGTCCTCCATTTTCAATTCATCAAGACATTTAAGACACAAAAGACATACAGATTTAAGGTACTGTGTAAGAATCAGTAGATGAAGCATGGCGAAGGATGGTGGGATGATGATGTAGCAGTTTAATGTTTAAATCCCTGACCACTGTATGCGCATGGCGCTTTATGTATGCTCATAACAAAACGTCTGAGCAACCTTCACTAGTGTCCTCAATCATAACCTCACCATGCGCCCCTGCTACAAAGTCACTTTGACAACCCAGGATGGCTTAGAGAGTAGACAACAGAATACAGCAACTTGCAATGGGCCTGGTCTACAAGATACACTACACGACCAAGGTACCCATGTACATGTCAAAATACTTCCCAAAGGTCAGTGAATACCACGATCACAACACCAGAGGGAGCTCCACAAATCATGTTAAATCCAGATTCGGCTCAAACAAGGGACTAAACACGTTTAGCAATTATGCCACATCAATGTGGAACGCCCTACCCAAAGCTGTAAAGGAATGTGAATCACTACCCACTTTCAAAACCACTCTCAAAGAACACCTACGGGAGACTGCAATTCGAAACTGGCCCCTGTAAATGTCCTAACACAACCCCCTCAAATGTACAGTAAATTACCAAGTATGGTCTTGTCAATATTCCAATGTACAGTTTTGCTTGTACAGTTGTACAGTGTCCCCCACCCACCCCTCCTACCCCACCTCCCCCCCCCCCCCCCCCCACCCACCCAACCACCTCCAATGTACAGTCCCCCCCACCTACCCAACCTCCTCCAATGTACAGTTTCTACGTCAAATGTATATACTCTCTTTTCTGGACTCTTTTCGTATCACAAACAGTACTGTATTTGCAAATCTGGTATGTCATAAATCATAAATGTATAGATGTAGCAGTACTGTCTATCTGTATGTCATGTATGTCATATATGATGAATTGAAAATGGGGGACCCTGATGTAAACAAGACGAAAGTCTTTCTCTGGTCTGCATCCCCTTAACAATTGTATGTATTGAGCTGTACTGTACTGTACCCATTCTGCAATCTGTTAATAAAGTTTTCAATCAATCAATCAATCAATCAATCAATCACGTAGCATTTTTCAGCTTCACTTAGTGTGATTTACTACCCCCTCTAGTGGATATTAGAAGATACTGCAGCTCCGGTAGACCGTCAAGGGTTTACCATACATTGATGGATTGATTGAAAATGTTACAGATTGCAGAATGGGTACAATTTAATACAGTACTTTCCGTCTGTACAAACCAGATGCTAAAAGCACGTTGACGTTAGAGCTCTTGGCTGAAAAGCAATACTTTTTCGTCCCAATTTTATCTCTTCACATAGCTAAGGTCTGCTGCTTATCATGAATGAATTAATGATGAATGAATGAATGAATGAATGAAAGAATGAATGAAAACTTTATTTAATTAACAGATTGCAGAATGGGTACAATACAGTACGGCTCAATACATACAATTGTTAAGGGGATGCAGACCAGAGAAAGACGTTTGTCTTGTTTACATCAGGGTCCCCCATTTTCAATTCATAGTGACATTTATGACATACACAACATACATGACATCATGACATTTATGGCATAGGGACATACATGACATACAGGTATATAGTACTGTTACAATTTGTGACATATATGATATGCAAATATACAGTACTGTTACCCATAGATCCTGACAGAGAGTATTTACATATGATGGGGAGGAGACTACATTAGGAGGGGGTGGGTGGGTGGGAGAGAAATATACATACGGTGGGGGGGGAGAATATATACATACGGTCACGGTGGGGAGGAGCCGAAAATGCTTAAACAATAATGTTAGTGATAGAAGGGAACTCATTTTGTGCAAAAATGGAAAGCTTTTCAATTTCCATGCGGCAGACTTGTTACAATAGCCGATATTCCATTTCCCCAATGATAAATCCCAGTGACGTCAGACTACACCTCCCTGATGGGGGCGTTCCAGACCAGTAACACCGCTACAGTCCAAGCTCCACTCAGCTCAGTGAGACGCGACTGGGACCAGTACAGTAGTACTCGTCTTCTTACAATCCACAGATACTATGGCAGAGACCACACGAGAGTCAAAACTAGAACTGGTGAGCAAGCATATAAAGGCATTTCCAGACTTCCCAAGTAAAGGGATCATTTTCAGGTGAGTAGTGGAAGTGTGGTCATGGCCATCCATAATCTTTAATTAATTTGCTCAACATTCATTCACATGATGGGGCTGTGCTAAGCTAAGTTGCTAATGCTAAATGCTAGTCAACACATGCTGCCCCCCCCCCCAACTAGTGCCTGCCTATCACGCATGCGTAGACCACCGCAACACTTCCGGTATTTTCAGCTCATGGGAGAGTGAGTGATTGATTGAAAACTTTATTAACAGATTGCAGAATGGGTACACTACAGTACAGCTCAATACATACAATTGTTAAGGGGATGCAGACCAGAGAAAGACTTTCGTCTTGTTTACATCAGGGTCCCCCATTTTCAATTCATCATAACATATGACATACATGACATACAGATGGACAGTACTGCTACATCTATACATTTATGACATACCAGATTTACAAATACAGTACTGTTTGTGATACAAGAAGAGTAAAAAAGAGAGTATATACATTTGACGAAGAAACTGTACATTGGAGGAGGTTGGTAGGTAGGGTGTAGGGGGGGGGGGGGGGTAGGTGGGGCACCAACTGTACATTGGATTAACGACGAAACCTTACTTGCTCCCAAGAAGAGGGTCTCGTGTATTCAGTTCACAAATATTGATTGAACTTTCATAGGCCATGGAAATAACATGTTGGAATTCATAATGTGGGTGGTGTTCCCCTTTTGACGTTTTAACATCACTGTCCTTTTCTTCGGATCTTCTGTCCTGGCAAAACATTGGAGATGGTCTGGCTCACCTACTGTATGAGTGTATGGTGCTAGAATTATAGGTGAGACAGATTGAAAAGCC
Organism: Notolepis coatsorum; assembly: GCF_963971535.1. Classification (NCBI taxonomy): domain Eukaryota; kingdom Metazoa; phylum Chordata; class Actinopteri; order Aulopiformes; family Paralepididae; genus Notolepis; species Notolepis coatsorum. The sequence continues at coordinate 128,354,194 of NC_140173.1, forward strand.
ACTTTTGGGGCTAGTCCCGGGCCTGGTTATTCAGAATGTTAATAACAATACAGTCAGTCAATCAATCAATCCATCAAGCAAACAAGGATCTATTTGACAGTGGTTTGTTTTCATTATGGACTGTACATCCTGTAGGTGACTGTTGTGTCTGTGTGGTGTGTGTGTGTGTGCACGCGTCCGTCCATTCTCTGCAGAGACATCTGTCCCATACTCAAAGACCCAGCTGCCTTGACTGCAGTGATCGATCTGTTTGAAGAGCATGTGAGACTGACACACCCGGATGTTGACTTGATAGTAGGTGAGTAATGGGACATTATTCTTCACTAGGGCCTAAATATGAATATGTTAATTGTCTAACTGTGTCCCCCCTGTGGCCAAGGTAGTGTAGGTGGTGTTGTCTACACACTATAGCCTTGAGACGGTTAAAGAGCCTCGCCCACTTTCTTCTTCACTTGCAGTTAAAGGAAAGAAAATGTTCATCAATGACAAAACGGAGGAAAACAAAAACAAACCCTGTGAACTTTGGAAATTACTCAACAACCAACTAGGCTGCAGCAAAAAACTAAAAACCAGATTTACAAACATAAACAAAGACAGAAAACACTCTCATCACAGACAAGCTGGATGTGGCCAAATACTTATAGCCACAACACTGGTTAATAAACTAGTAAACTACCCTCCCACTCAGGGTATTTTGGGGTAGAACACATCCTAGCCTACTACAAAAACCTAGGGGTCCGCAAAGACGACTTCAAACTTGAAATGGTAACAACAGTTGAGGTACTCAAAAAAACTGAGCGCCCTCCAACCTAACGAGGCCAAATTCTACAATACCGATATCCTGTTTTAGCCTGGTATCAGACCGATATCAGACACCAGTATCAGTATCCGTGCATCCCTACTCATGATGGTATTGATACACCATTATGGTAAACTTATACCAGTTTGTGTGTGTGTGTGTGTGTGTAGGTCTGGATGCGCGTGGTTTCCTGTTTGGTCCCCTGCTGGCCCAGAGGTTAGGAGTGGGTTTTGTTCTGGTCAGGAAGAAAGGCAAACTGCCTGGACCCACAGTCTCTGTAGCCTATACTCTGGAATACGGCAAGGTATGGCTCTATGGGACACACACACACCTCATTAAATGGCTCAGACACACATAATGCACAAAACTCACTCACTCAATATAATAGGAATCTAATACATAATATAATAGGAATATAATGTGTAAAAGTACTCTAACTCCTCCCTGGGCAGAGAATAAAATTACAGGAGGTTACAGTGACTCCAGTAGAATAGAACCGAATATATATCTGTCCTACTACTAGTGTTTCTACTGTTCCTAGGCTGAAGCTGAGATCCAGGCAGATGCTGTGTCTCCAGGCCAGAAGGTTCTGCTCATCGATGACCTTATCGCCACAGGAGGTAAGGAAGCAGAGGTTCCGCACGTACACTGTCACAGCTATTACAGATTCCTGCTTGTTTTTTTTCAGTTGTCAAGTTGACAACCCAGTTACAGCATGCATGTAGATACAGGGCTTTCCCTAAACAATGGTATAGGGATGCAGTGTCACTATGACAACGTGCCAGTGCCACCATGTGTTTTTTTGGCAGTGAAAGCTTGGGGCCAGCTTAGAAACAGACTCATCATTGTCTAATATGTGATTGCTCTGTCCTCTGTGTGTGCTTTCGTGTTCTCGTGTTCAACGTTAAAACTATTGTGCAACCATATACACTGTACTTAAATAAATAACTTATTTGGAACTTATCCTTGTTTGCTATTTTATTAATTGTTAAGTTATTCAATTAAATAAAGAAATTAAATGACAGCAAATGGCTTTCTTTATTGCATGTTTTCTTTGCCTCCCAGACGGGGGCCACATACCCCTCCAGACCCCCTAGTTGACTCGGCACCATCTTCTTGGGAAAAGCCCCGATATACATGTAGTACCTGGTTTTCTGATCTGTTAACACTTTTTACAGTTAGTAAGAAAAGTAGAGTTTTATTTGTAGTAATGTGTGTGTTCCAGGAACCCTGTTTGCAGCCTGTGAGTTGATGCAGAAGCAGCAGGCGGACATTCTGGGCTGCCTGGTCGTCATCCAACTCACAGATCTCAACGGAGTCGACAAGATCAAACCACACCCTGTCTTCTCCCTGACCCAGTTCTGACCGCCTCTGGCCTCCTCGACACTATTCTGCATCCCCAATTCAATTTAATTGAATGCTTAAATATCTAGTGGGTACGGCTGGGTTAGGGTTGTCAATGCTTAAGTATCTAAGAGGTATGGCTAGGCCAGGGGTTCCCAAACTTTTCAGGCCTCGACCCCCAAATAACGGTGTCAGAGAGCCGCGACCCCCACTATTATAGGAGGTAAAAATAATTTTTTATTTTTTAATTCTACATTTTATTTTTATTTTATATACCGTATAAATGGAAATGTATGGTTGAAACATGCAAACGTTCAAACGCACACACACTAATAACCATTGGAGGCTTTTAACCAGGGCCGGACTGGGGAAATGATTCAGGCCAGGAAATATAGTGCAAAATATAGCCCCAGTCAGGCCACTTTTTAAGCAGGGGGTCTGGGGGTCCCCCACCAGGATTTTTTTTTTTTACAAAGACTTCATTTCCTGCATTTTGGTGCAGGATTTTTTTTATTTGTACCCTTTAAATGCCAGTGTTTGTGATGGCATCACAACTTATTCTTAAAAAACAGGCTAGCATATGTATGATTAGCAACAACACTGATTTTGATGGATTTTCTGTTTTTTTTTAATGTCAGATTGAAAAAAATACAATCTTTTATTCAACTTCAGCCCTGATCATAACACCACATATTCATTTTATAATTCTAACCCTTTAAACAGTTTTTTGTAAGGGTCCCGCCTCCACCAATCACGTGCGGCTCCCTTTGTGTGTGTGAGAGCAAGAGAGAGATTTTTATTTTACCTTTATTTTACCAGGTAGTCACTTGAGATCAAACTTGTGTGAGTTGCAGTGATCTCCTGGTTGTTCCCCACCTAGGTTATCTAATTATTGCGCTGCTGCAACTAGAAACACTGGCCTGCTTCTAAGTTCAGTGGCCTGACTGCATAACTTTTAATTTTTTTTTTATCTGGCGACCCCCCCCGCACGGCGGCTCGCGACCCCCACTTTGGGAACCCCTGGGCTAGGTGATGAGGAACAACAATTATAATCATATTCAGCTACCACAATGGAAATAAGCTCTGAGCTTTTTTGTGTTCATCCTTGGCAGTATCTCCTGACCGTGCTTTCTGTCACATGTTATTTTTATATTGTCAAATAAAGTCATTCATTCAATCATGTTAAATACTCCAAATAATGTTCATAATGGACTGCATGGTAATGTGTGATACAGCATCAAACAAACTGTTGAATTCAAATATTTCAGAATGAAGTGAGAAATATCAATTCGCTTTTTATGATTCATTTAAACAGAATTGTGTATCATGATTCATATTAACAAATACGATACAATAACACAGATGGACTATAAAAACAAACTTGTTATAACATATTGCCCAGTCCAACTAGAAGGCATGCTATGGTTACCGGCAGGAGCTGGGATCAAGTTAAGAAATCATTTCATGTTCAGTCTTAATTGAAATCCACCCTACATAAAGAACTCCCATTAGTCTAATGATCTTGGGACGGTCAAAATGTGTGTTCATGCTAAAAGTGTCTGTGCTAGAAAAAAAGATGCCATGGTGGTCCTAGTGTGAGGTCATTAAGAAATTTGTGTTCAAGAGCTGATTGATTATCTGGTTATTAGCACCGCTATGAGAAAGTTATTCATGTGTAAAAAGCTGAAACAATCGTGAGTCCACAAAGTCACAATTGTCGTCCATAGAGCAAGTTGGCCATTGGTTTGATTGATTGATTGATTGAAAACTTTATTAACAGATTGCAGAATGGGTACAATACAGTACAGCTCAATACACACAATTGTTAAGAGGATGCAGACCAGAGAAAGACTTTCGTCTTGTTTACATCAGGGTCCCCCATTTTCAATTCATCAGGACATATATGACATACATGACATACAGATAGTCAGTACTGCTACATCTATACATTTATGACATACCAGATTTGCAAATACAGTACTGTTTGTGATACAGAAGGAGTCAAGAAAAGGGAGTATATACATTTGACGTAGAAACTGTACATTGGAGGAGGTTGGGTACACTGGGATATTGACAACCATACTGGGTAATTTACATTGGAGGTGGTTTGGGGGGGGGGGAAACAGACTCAGACTTGGTGACCTCACAGATTAGAGACAGCTTCCTTTTTTCCCCTCATATTTAAAGTTTTTATTTTTCACAAGCAAGACAATACATACATGACAAGACAAACTAAGACAATAATAATAATAATAACTGCAAGGGGGGGGGGGGGGTTGCAGAGTGTTACAAAGGTTCAGTACACAAACAGTGATCTAATAAAGTTCAGGGGACCTTGAAGGCCATCGGGCCTATCACTCTTGAAGAGATAGAGCAGCCTGTTCCATTGATAACAAGTCCATGAAGTCCTTGCGCCAGTTCTCCAAACTGAAGCAGTTCGGTTTGCATTCTTTCCAGTTCATTAAAATAATCCGTTTGCATGCTAGAAAAGCCAGTGCTACAATATTATTTACAATCTTTGCTTGAGCAGTGTCCATTTTTACACCCAATATACACGTTATAGGGCAAGGATTAATGTCAATTTGGAGAGTAACTGACAGGTCCTCAGCAGTGTCCAACCAAAATGTTCTAACAAGCGGGCAGTGCCACAGCAAGTGCATGAGCGTACCCTCTACTCCACACCCACGCCAGCACAATTTGGGTAGGGTGTGATTCATTTTATTCAGTGTACAGGGTGTTATATAGGCCCTGTGTAGTATCTTTAATTGTATAATTTTATATCTAACACATTTTGATATTTTAGTACTATTCCTAAGTGCTGCTTCCCATTGTGTTTCAGATATGGGTATACCCATGTCTCACTCCCATTGGACTTTAGTTTGGGTATTGGTATCAGGGGTGGTTGAACATGATAGTTTATACATTACAGAGACAATGCCTTTCCTGCCTGTAATTCCCCATAATGTCTCTTCCAATACTCTGTTTGTTCCTATAGCTATGCCTTTAGACAACAATGATTTAATAACTGATTGTATTTGTAAATAAGATAAAAATTCTGTGTCTTTCAGCCCAAACTGTGTTTTAAGTTCATTAAAAGGTATCCTATTTCCCCTTTCGATCACTTGCCCCACCTGTGTTATATTATGTTGTTGCCATACATTATTTTTAAGGGTTTTACCTTCTGCAGAGAGCAACAGGTTTTTCCACAATGGACATGATGGTAAGGAATATCCACTAAAGGTCAGGCGTTTATGTAAGATTTTCACTATTTCACATGAAAATTCTAAACGCGGATTGTCCAGTCAGAGTGATTTTTGGGTTATACCACAACATTGAAAGAGATAGATCTTTGTTATGTTCTTCTATCATTTGTTCTTCAAGCCATTCCCAGCTGCCAATCTGTCTCACTATTGTAAGCCCACTGCAAGGGGTATCTTGAGTTATATGCTATGAAATACTGGTGGATATCTGGTAGTCCTATTCCTCCACTACTTCTTGGTTTTATAAGTTTTTTTATGGCTGATTCTAGGTTTTCTGTTGTTCCATAGGAAGCCAGAAAATAATTTGTTTATTTCTTTGAACCAACTAGGAGGGAACTTTAGCAGTATAGAGGACATCAAAAAAGCTAGCCTTGGTAACATTCATTTTTATAATATCAGATCTGCCCCATAGGGATAAAGGCAAGACTGTCCTCCTTTATATTCTTTAAAAGGTCCGATGTATTTACCTCAACCATTTTTTCAATGGGAGATCGGACAGCTTCCTTTTTGGTTTGTAACTGGGGGCAAGTAGTATTGCCCCAACCATCCAAGATCAAGTCCTTGGTGGGAAAAGCTGAAGGATGTGATAAGGACCCGTATTCACAAAGTTTCTCCTGAGTAGCGTGGCCACCAGGTCTTCATGACATTATTTTTTTTTTTTTTGTCTTTTTCCCCCTCCATTTTCCTCCGATTTTCTCCCATCCCAATGTTAGTCGTATGCCAATTCCCAGTCCCTTCCTGGTCGCTGCGCTTTACCCCCCACAGTCAGATCATCTGGGAGAGTGGAGGCTACCACGTGCTTCCTCCGACACACGTCCAGCCAATCACCGCTTCTTTTCACCTGGCAGCGCGGATTCTCATTGAGAGGGCGTAGCGTGTGGGAGGACCACACTATCCCCCTCACGTCCAATCCGCGCTTAGCAGGCGCCCCGACCGAACTGTAGGAGTCGCTGTTTACAACGACCCGGACCCACCCCGCCAGCTTCTCCCACCCTCTGATACAGCCAATTGTATCAGTGCAGACGGCCAGCCAAGCTGGTGACAACCCCGGAGCTGTGAGCTGGATTCGAACAGGCGAACCAAGCTCACAGCTCCGGGGCTGGTGACGAACGCAATCTCCGCTCGACCACCTAACCGCCCCTGTCTTCATGACATTCTAACTAGACCAGTGTTTCTCAAAGTGTGGGGCACGTGCCCCAGGGGGGGGCGCAGAGGCATGACAGGGGGGGCCTTGAGATTTATAAAAAAAAAAAATTGGATTACAGAAAATTATCACTAACGTGCTATCTGTTGCCATATTTGGATAAGTTTGACCATTTCTCAAAATCTGAAAATCATTATTTAATAAAACACAGAAAAGGATCACCAAGTTACTGGATAAAAAAAAACTTTACAGACAACATTGAGACAAAGCTTCCCGACACATCTCCATCCAAACTCTTGGAAGAACTCATTGAAATCTCATCTGATACCACCTGGAGAGCTAGTTTCAGAGTGTGATGCTGAGCACCAAGTATCTCATGATGCAGCAGTTAAGGTGTTGATACCATTCAGCACCACATATCTGTGTGAAGCTGGCTTTTCATCCATGACAGCTCTGAAAACAAAATATAGGGCCAAGTTGAGCCTTGAGGATGACATGCGTGTTGCCTTGTCAAAGACTGACAGCAATAAAGACTGTTTGCTTATTTCCTATGTTTGCTTTGTAAATTCCCAGTCACTGAGTGAAGATCTGCTGTTTTGCAAATATTTCAAAAACAGAGCGACAGCTGATGAGCTTTTCAAAATTATTGACAGTTACCCAACAGAACATGGACTGAAATGGGAGAACTGTGGGCTTTTGCTCTGACGGTGCACAGGCCATGGCAGGGAAAAGGAGGGGGCTACAGGCACTCATTCAAGGGGGTCTCACCAAACGCGCAATGTAAATTCACAGAGGTGCCAGCATCAAGACAGCTTAGCCCTGAGCTGAATGAGGTTGACAGAAGTTATAAACGTGGTAAATTCAAAACCCGACCCCTGAAAGCGCGCCTGTTCTCTGCGCTGTGCGAGGAGATGGGAGCTGACCATTCTGCAGTGCTGTTTCACAGCGAGGCAAGGTGGCTCTCACGAGGGAAGGTGTTGTCAATTTGAAAGGTCACGATATTGGTGTTATTTCAATAAATTTAAACATGGCCCATTTCATGACTATTTTGTTGGGGCGAGGGGGGTCCGCCAAAGGGGGGCCTGACCTCCGACAAGTCCAAGATCTCCAATAAAGGGGTTATAGCATGCTGGTTAAGTGATCATTATATGATATTCTGTACCCGCAAAAAACTAAAACAAAAGGCTGGCTGCCACAAAACAGTCACATCTAGAGACCTCAAAACCTACTCTAGCGAGGCCTTCAACCTTGAACTGGAGAGTCTGGACTGGTCAGATGAACTCAATGGTACACTGGTTGAAGAAACATGGCTTGGTTTCAAAACCAAATTCTCAACAATACTAAACGACATGGCCCCCCTAAGAACCACCAGGGTAAAAAATCGCGCTGAGCCGTGGATGCACTCCGAAATACTGGCCGCTATGAAAACCAGAGACAAAAAATGCTCTGAGTTTCGTAAAAGTCAGTCAAAGCTTACTAAAAGCACGAGCAGTGAACTCCAAGCCCACGTGACTGAACTCAAACTAGAAAGAAACAGACTAAACTGCAAAAAAGAATTTCATCAATGACAAAACTGAGGAAAACAAAAACAAACCACGTGAACTTTGGAAATTACTCAATAATCAACTAGGATGCAGTAAAAAACTTAAAACCAGATTCTCAAACATAAACATAAAAACGGACAACACGCTCATCACAGACAAGCTGGATGTAGCCAATTACTTAAACATTTTCTTCACAAACATAGCCACAACACTGGTAAACAAACTACCCTCCCACTCAGGGCTTTATGGGGTAGAACACATAGTAGCTTACTACAAAAACCTAGGGGTCCGCAAGGACGACTTCAAGCTGGAAATGGTAACAACAGATGAGGTACTCAATAAACTGAGCGCCCTCCAACCTAACAAGGCCACTGGCCACGACAACATCCCTTCCAAATTCCTCAGAGACTCAGCAGCCGCCATCACCCCAATCATCACACACATAATAAACCTCTCCATAAAACAGGGACACGTCCCCAAGGACTTCAAAATTGCGAGGGTGACCCCTCTGCACAAAAAGGGCAGCAAATTAGACCCAGGCAACTACCGCCCTGTTTCTATTCTCACCTCCATCTCGAAAGTCATGGAAAAAATAGTCTACGAACAGGTCGAAAAGTACCTAGCGGAAAAAAATCTAATCTACGAATTCCAATCTGGCTTCAGAACATCCCACTCCACTGACACATGCCTTCTCTATTTGAATGACCACATCAAACAAGAGGTTGACGCAGGCAAATACTGCGGCATGGTCATGCTGGACCTACAAAAGGCCTTTGACACGGTCAATCACTCCATTCTGATTGACAAGCTAAAAGCAATTGGTTTTGATAGTCTATCAGTGAGCTGGATGCAATCCTACCTTGAGGGGAGGGAACAGATGGTGGAGGTAAACGGTACCCTATCACCCCCCCCTCACAGTGAGCTGTGGTGTTCCACAAGGAAGCATACTAGGACCGCTACTGTTCCTAATTTATGCAAATGACATGTCGTCAGCTTGTGACTGCAACTTGTTCCTGTTTGCGGACGACTCAGCCCTGCTGGTCTCTGACAAGAACAAGTTACAGGTTGAAAAAACCCTCAGCTCGGAACTAGGCAGAATCTGCATATGGCTCGCTGATAACAAACTATCATTACACATGGGCAAAACAGAGTCCATTCTCTTCGGTTCAAATAACAAACTCAGCAAGACCGACGGCTTCTCAGTTACAGTGGGTGACAATATTGTCACAAGGAAAGATGAAATTACCTACCTGGGTTCCATCCTAGAGGCTAATCTCTCCTGTGACAAAATGGCATCCAATGTAATAAAAAAAGTCAACCAACTAACTCGATTCTTGTACCGGATCTCCTCTCTGGTAAACAAGAATACCCTGAAGACTCTGGCAGGAGCACTCATTCAGGGGTACTACGACTATGCTTGCACCTCATGGTACCAAAGCACCTCAAAGGCGCTAAAAACAAAATTACAAACATCTCAAAACAAACTGGTCAGACTACTGCTTGACCTTACTCCTAGAACCCACCTCACCCCTGCCCTAGGATGGCTTAGAGTAGACGACAGAGTACAGCAACTTGCAATGGGCCTGGTCTACAAGATACACTACACGACCAAGGTACCCATGTACATGTCAAAATACTTCCCAAAGGTCAGTGAATACCACGATCACAACACCAGAGGGAGCTCCACAAATCATGTTAAACCCAGATTCGGCTCAAATAAGGGACTAAACACGTTTCGCAATTATGCCACATCAATGTGGAACGCCCTACCCAAAGCTGTAAAGGAATGTGGATCACTACCCACTTTCAAAACCTCTCTCAAGGGACACCTACGGGAGACTGCAATTCAACACTGGCCCCTGTAAATATCCTAACCCAACCCCCTCCAATGTACAGTCATTTACCTAGTATGGTTGTCAATAGTCCAATGTACAATTTTGTTTGTTTGTACAGTGTCTCCCCCCCCCCCCCCTCAATGTACAGTTTTGCTTGTATATACAGTGTGCCCCCCCCCCCCCTCCAATGTAGATTACCCAGTATGGTTGTCAATATCCCAGTGTACCCAACCCCCCCCCCCCACCTCCTCCAATGTACAGTTTCTACGTCAAATGTATATACTCCCTTTTCCTGACCCCTTCTGTATCACAAACAGTACTGTATTTGCAAATCTGGTATGTCATAAATGTATAGATGTAGCAGTACTGACTATCTGTATGTCATGTATGTCATATATGTCCTGATGAATTGAAAATGGGGGACCCTGATGTAAACAAGACGAAAGTCTTTCTCTGGTCTGCATCCCCTTGACAATTGTGTGTATTGAGCTGTACTGTATTGTACCCATTCTGCAATCTGTTAATAAAGTTTTCAATCAATCAAATCACAGAAAAAGTTTGAGAAGCACTGAACTAGACTGAAGCAGACTAGATCTGTACTCACTTTTAGAGGCTTTGATTATGGACCCTGTCTGACATGCAACGGTGCACTTTTTACATATTAAAAAGATCAATATGAACAAATTGTTTTATTTTGTTTTTTTTTATCACGTAAGAGACCTGAGAGAATAAGACAGTTTGATCAACTTGTTACAACAGATCCAAACATTTTATCCTTAAAAAAAAGAAAAAAAGTGATGGTAGAATGTGATCATTAAAAACCCAAGAGGGAAAAAAATGCACACAGACAAACTTGTCAAAATGTCTAGAATTGCACATTAAGCACTTTCATAAAGGTCATGATGAACTGAACATGTTCATATTATAAAATAAAATGTAACGGTCATGATGAACTGAACATGTTCATATTATAAAATTTAATTGGACATTATTAAGCTCATGAACACTAGCTGAAAATCCTGTTGAAAAATGCTTTTCTGGAAAATTTATGAATAAAGTCCTGGCAGCCCCCTTTGGAAATGGGGAACAGGTTAGATGGTTGCTATGGACGCCGGTCATCTTTGGTGAATCACTTGGATTTGATTGTAGAAATAGCCAAAACTGCAACGGGTACCAAAACGGAGGATGGGTTGATTGAGTTTCTTCCATGACGGTCGTGAGATCTTCTGTGGCAGCTCTTCACACAAGACTTCCAGGCAATCTTTTAACCCAAAACTAATTTCTTCCATTGTTTTCGCATTACACAGCAAAAGTCTTCACAATCTCTCTTCCTCTTTGATTTTGATGTTGAGTTTCTCCAGGACAACGTTCAGGTCCGTGTTCTTACTCAGCTTCAAGTAGACGTCTTTCCTGATTGGGTGGATAGTCAGCCAATCGGGAGTCAGCCCTGCCAGCAGCCGGAGGTGCTTCTCCATATCGCCTGGAAAAAAGAAGAAACCAATAGTCATAACTTTGTTATTAGTAGCCCTTTTACTCATTTATTTAATCAATCTTTTATCCTCCATTCTCCTATAAACACATGTACAGAGAGAAACAGTGGTCCTATAACAGGCAAACTATTTAGATTAAAATGTATTGTCATTGTACATCAATACAGTACATGAAAATAAGTTGGCATCTAACCAGAGTCCAAGGTAACAGTAAAGTGCATTAACAATATAGTGATTAAATGGAATAAATAAATATAATGAAGCTAGTAGTAATATGCTAATCTGATGTATGTACAGTTATCATGTACACTAGTAAGAGTAGATATAGAAATACTTTAATCATCCGAGGGAAATTTGGCACTACAAATCGCTCAGTAAACATTTAGGTAGACAAACAAATCACGAATAAGAACAAAAGATTGCCTAAGAATAAAATAAGCCTAAGAATAATAAGATAAAGTACAGTCCGGGATTCCATTTGTAAATTTTTTTTGTTGATCTTTTCCCCCTCCCTTTTCCTCCGTTTTTCTCCCCTCCCAATGTTAGTCGTTATGCCAATTCCCAATCCCCTTCCTGGTCGCTTCACTGAGAGGGTGTAACGTGTGGAAGGATCACATCCTTAGATCCTATCCTCGCTGAGCAGGCGCCCCGACCGAACTGTAGGAGTCGCTGTTTACAACGACCAGGACCCACCCCTAACACTGCCAATTGTGTTAGTATGAACGACCAGCCAAGCTGATAGCAATGCAGAGAGATGGGCTCGAACCCAGCGTCGACTGCATTTGTGGCTAGCGCCTTGCCCACTGCACCACCTAGCCGCCCCAATGTATGTACATTCTAATATAAATACACAGTACAAATATACAGAGATCTACATTAAGTGTACTGTAAGTGTAATATCGACAATGTTGTTTTGAAAGTAAAAGTCCAGGAAGATGGTAACTGTCACTCTGTGCTCAGTGATGCAGTGTAAAGTCTGATGGCTGTCAAGAATGAAGGACTTCCTGTGCCGTTCAGTGCTACATTTTGGGAGTGTTAGGGGGGTTTTACACTAGCCATCCGGGGTCGAATCCTAGCACGATCGCACCAAAATAAGTGTGATGAGAACGCTCTGTTCTTGATCTCTAATAACAAGCTACTAACCAGTACTGAGAGCAGAGCGGTAGCTCGCCACCATCCTGTTGCAGGCCAGTTCCATGATGAGCGCTGGTTTCTTCTCGGCTACAAAGACGTTCCGCAGGATCCTGGCCAGCTCTCCCAGCCGTGACATCATCAGAAGGCGCTCTTCCTGGACAGGGTTTCGCGTCATGGCCGCCTGTAGCTTCTGGGCCTCCTTTGCACGAATCTAAGCACAAACATTAAGAGAAAACAAGCGTTCAATTAACAGCCAGTTCGCTTTAGGTTTCTAGGACGCGCTGGAGAAAAGCTGCCATTAATCCTTCAACACCACCAAGTGGACGGCCTGGGCATTGAACTGGAACTGTCCGAGGTGCCGATGACTTTTTCCGACTTTCGCCTGCATTAGACTCCCATCTATCTATCCACTCGTTTATAGTTAATGGGTACGTTAAATCAAACATAGTGTTGTCCGCGGAGTAGCCGGTCATGTTGACAGTTTCCGTTTGATGAATGGCAGTTGAAACTTGCTACAACATTCTAAAAGGCAGCGCAGTGGTATATTCATGGTGATTTAACCGCGAGTGTATCATGAATTCTTCTGGGACATGCCATGTGTGTCATTATTATGTTTGTCAATGTTGTGTATTATACAATCACAAGGCAGTCTTTGTATGGTGTTGAAAGTGTGATAACCCTTACCTACTAGACCTAGTGACAGACAACCAGGTTGTAACATGGGTGGCGGTCAATAACAATCACACACATCAGCATCTGGCTGGTGTTAACTTCCTACCTATAGGAAATAGATTTCCCCTTGATAATACATGTCCTTGATCATATAATTGTGAAGGTACCTACCCTCTCCAGCAAGGACTGGGAGACTCCCTTCAGTGCACCAGGGGTCTGAGCAGTGGTGGATGGGGTGGAGGTAGTAGTAGCAGCAGTAGAGGAGGGGTGGGGAGAGACCACAGCCGTTTCTTTACCCCCCGATACTACTGCTGCTGCTGCCGTCTCTGCAGTCTTCAGAGCCAAGTTGGCCAGTGCCTTCTCCATCTAAACACAGAGTCACAAGTGGTTAAGCAGCCGACCAATCACTAGAATTAGACACCACTACCAAGCCATCCCAAGTTCCTACAGCGAGATGCCTTATCCCCGGTAAGTTCCTACAGCGAGAGGCCGTAACCCAGCTAAGTTCCTACAGCGAGAGGCCGTAACCCAGCTAAGTTCCTACAGCGAGGTCTTATCCCCGTTAAGTTCCTACAGCGAGGAGTCTTATCCCAGCTAAGTTCCTACAGCGAGGTCTTATCCCCGTTAAGTTCCTACAGCGAGGAGTCTTATCCCAGCTAAGTTACTACAGCGAGGTCTTATCCCCATTAAGTTCCTACAGCGAGAGGCCTCATCCCTGCTAAGTTCCTACAGCGAGGGGTCTTATCCCTGCTAAGTTCCTACAGCGAGAGGTCTTATCCCTGCTAAGTTCCTACAGCGAGAGGCCTCATCCCTGCTAAGTTCCTACAGCGAGAGGCCTCATCTCTGCTAAGAGCGATGTCATAAGTCTGTGGCAAGTCATAAAACACCATTTTGGATTTCCCAGGTCAATCTTTTTCACTTATTGTGAGAAAAGCTATTTAGGCAGAAATTAAGAGAGACTGTAAAGGTCTATTAGTTCAAGCTACAATATAAGATACTTTTGTTCACCGATTTAAAAAAAAAAAAAAATCTGCACTGGTCAAAGAAAATCGCTCACAGTGGACTGAGTCAGTGTGTCCACATAAAACAAAAAGGTCTTACACCTTGTAGCTTTAATTAAACAAATTCCCAAATGTAGACATTTACCTTGGGTGTCATCATGGAGCGGGCCTTATCCAGGACCTCCTGTGCTGTGGTGAGTTTGTCAGTGTGGGGGGGCTGGGGCAGAGGCCCGGGCTGGACCGCCGGTACCGTATCCACGTTAAAGCGAGGATGCCACCGGGTCAGCTTGTCCTCTGGTACGGACATGGGAGAGTCCAACGAGGACAGGAATTCCTGGGGACAGACAGAATGATGGACACACGATGAATACATACAAGCCCTCGATTGTGGACATCCATCACTAATAGCATCCTAGGGGTGCACCAGTGATGATAAAGGGCATCAGGGAACAGAGAACTTCCCCAATAAATATTACTAGATTTCCATCATGATCCATGGCTTAAACAATTAATGGTCACAGCTCAAGTTAGCCAACTAGCTGGCTCAGGTATATAACTAGCTAGCTCAAGGCGCAGATATACAACTAGCTAGCTCAAAGCTAAGGTATACAACTAGCTAGCTCAAAGGCTCGGGTTAGCTAGTGCTGCTAGCTGTTCGTGCGACACAGTCTGCAAGATGGTGCATGAGCTTTGTAGCAAGGGGGGAGGAAGCACTGGAAAATACATATTCTTTGGGTGGGTCAAACTAAGATCAGCGGGGATGATGTCTTAAGAGGTTTGAATCTGACCGATAATTGTGTTGCCATATTATTCGAATGAGAGACCATCTATATCCAACACAATGCAGAATGTTTTGTGCAACATGGCAACCCAGAGACTCACACACATTTCTCTCCACCTACTAGTGTTAATAATTTTCTTTTTTTAACCACAACATTAAACACCAAGTTGTTCATGGCAGAGTTCAATCCCTCTCGGCCAAGAGTGATTTTACATTAGATTTTATCCAAAGAGACATGCAAATTGTGTACAACAAGTCAGCAGCAACACCTCTGGCAGCCAGGGGGCGAGTGGTATTGTTCATCTAGTAGTGCCGAACTTGAGTGCTTCACTCAATATATTAGCATAGTAGGAGATTTGCATGAGAGTTGTGGAGTTAATGGCTCAGTCCTGTTGTAATAAGCATAGTCTGTATAGATGGTTAAGGACTGTGGGTGGGTGCTTGGTTGAGTTTATGTCCTTGATGCATTAGCTATTGAAAAGTAAGTAGCTCAAGACCTGTCTCAAACCCTGCCCCTTTTCTTGATCCTCCAATCACAGCTGTCGCTTACCTCTGACTTCCTCGTACAAACTTTGTTTGTACGAGGAAGTCAGAGGTAAGCGACAGCTGTGATTGGAGGATCAAGAAAAGAGGGCAGGGTTTTGAGACAGGTCCATTGAAGTCTGATAAGCCATAAACAACTATCTCCTGGCTGTTTTGCTGCCATTTTGAAAGCATTCTAAGCAGACAGCGAGTGGGCGGAGCTTCTTCCAGGATTTATATAGTTGTATGAGCTAGCTCCTCTATGCCATCAAGACCGGTGCTACGGTAGTCACCATTGGACAAAGTTTGAGAACACAAATAGCTAAGACCAGAGACGGTTACATGATGACTAGGAATTAGTAGTCATTTTACAGGCATTTGGGATTTTGGACACCATCTGAAACAGAATTTAAGACAATAAAAAAAAAGGCCTTTCATAAGAATTGTAAGGACCCGTGGCCACCCTTGGACAGTCTTAAAACGGTATCAACTGCGACAATTGCAGCCTGAGTAACTATGCGCATAGGGTCCATTTTTTCAGGGGGGGGGGGGGGGGGGGTGGTGGTAGGCCCCCCGAAACTACCAGTGATGTCGTGGGGCGCGCGTGTCACGGATACGTGGGGTCAACAGTGTAAGGCGGTTGTTAGCATCTGTGCATTTCTCTACACAGAGCTGAAATTAAACGATTGCACATAAATTAGGTAAATAAATATTAACAATATCATTAAGTCAACTATCCAGTAGGGCTGAGCCCAAACGTTCAAACCTTCGTTTGTTACGTTGGCATTCGAATTCTAAATCAACATTCAAATTTATTTTTTTAATAATACTTTTTTAAATATTTTTTTCTATTAATTCTGTTTAAACCAATGGGGTTTTTCTTCACAGTTGCAGATAAAGATTAGGCTAGATTAGTACCATCTTCAGGCTGTCAGAACGCAGTTCCGTGTGGCAGAACGGTGCAAAACGAACAAATACTTTGCCTAAAACGACCAAAATCGTTTTTAGTCTGGACATGGCCTGAGACTCGTTACACACAACGCTAGTCAGTGCTCCGTCGTCTCAGAATGGATTTGGTAGCTTTTTTTCTGATTGAAGATTGATTTATATGAATATATTATATATATAATATATATTATATTTGATATGAAAAACTGATTTATGTATTATAGAGCTAGCTCGCTTCCGTTTTTTTTTAAGTTTCAGGAGGGGCGGGGGGTCCCGTTGTCGGGGACCTGCACCGCCGCAGACTGCTGCCACATAGACCACTCTGACCAGAGCATTCAAGTTATAGGAGAGCAGAAAGTAAGAGTCTTACCTTGTGGTGTTGTTTGACTATAGAGACCAGGTTCTGGTGGAAGATCTGCCGTCTCTCCAGGAGACGAGAGGCTGACAGGAGGGGACGTGCTTCCCGCTGGTCTGAGGGGGACATGGAGACAGAACATGGTAAGGAAAAACACTTTGAGGAAGAAATAACAGATTCATTGCGGTTTTAGCTTTTGCCAATTTTGCATTGATGGGCAAAATTCAGTAATGGAGTCCAGGGTTAAGATTTTTTATGGCAGTGCAATTTAATAATGTAATGTAATTTAAACCCTTTTAACAGTAACAGGAGTCAATTCTATTGACCTTTGTTTTTAAACCATGAAGTGCAACAACGCGGCATCATAGCTGACAATGAGGAGGCAGCCCAACTGGAAAGCATCATGTGTGTGCGTATCCTCTCACCAGTGTGAAGAACAGGTTCAATGGTGAGCTGATAGCTGCCCCTCTTGATGTTGGAGCTGAAGCTAGGGATGTTTTTCTCCTGTCTAAAGGTGTAGGCTGTAGGAAACACAGTCTTCATCTGACCCATGTGACTCTCCTCAAAACGCCTGAAAGGGAGAATTCCAATAAGACATGTTTAGGAAAGCTGAAGACTATACATTGAAATGTCTTCCCATAATGCGACATTTTGTTAGTTAACTAATTAAATATCAAAACAATTCTAAATAATAAAATATCTCCAAGGTTGCATTCATTTTCACAATCGAAAATATCCACCACCCACTTGTGCATCATGTCCTGAACGCCCTGCTTGACCCTGGCAAAGGTCACCGTCTCGGATCGGTTGTATAGCATTGAGGCGATGGTGTCCATGCTCCGGAACATCTCAGCCAGCAGCTTGTACTGGTAGGGCAGGGACAGGCCAGGGGGGACAGCCTGTGCTAAGGTATGGTAGCGCTGGTAGGCTGGCAGACTATCACTGGAAGGGAGAGATCCAAGAGATGTTAGCACTGCATCTTACCAGTAGACGGGCGTAGGGGTTTACACTTCCAGCAGAACATTTAGATACATTTTTCTAACTCAATATAAATGAGTTTGTGAATATCTATGGCATTAACTTTCCCAGGAAATTAATGCCATTTAGTCCATTATAGACACATTGGGCAGCCAAAATTATTCACCAATATTCTACTAAAGTGACATGATCCCCTACAAGCCAACCCCCCGCCCCCCCCTCAGATACCCCGTTTAATCATAGCAAATGTCTCAGATTGGCATCAACACACACCCATGCAAACCACCCCCATCCCCAAACAAACAATCGTTCCTCACCCATCTTGTGTCTCCTTGTTCTCCTCCTCTCCCTTCTGCTCCGTCCTCCTCTGGGCTCTAGCTACTAGCTCTTTAGCCCGCGCCACAGTGGCCTTGAGGGCTGTGCCATCAACGGTGGGAGTCTTGGTGGTCGGTGTGGTATCCTTGGTGGCCGGGACAGCTGTGCAGGTGGAAGGGACAGAGTGTGACAGTTTTTCTGACTGTTTCTTGATTTTCTGAAGGCGTGACTTGAGGGCAGCGAGATCGTCTTTAGACAAAGCCTGGGGGTAAAAGACATTGTCACATTATTGTAGTCAGGTCTTTAATCATTTACACACAATAGCTGCCTAGACCACAATCAAAACATGATCGACGGCTTGCATGTTGAGCCACGTGTTGTCAGAGCAAGATCAGAGTAGTGCCTTGTACCCAGGCTGGGAAATAAGTCAATGTTATCATATTAGAGAACTTATTGACCAAGACGACATTTACAAAAAGCCTCCCTAAAAGGAGACTTTAAATATCTTGGAGGGAATATTAGAAATCGTAGTTTTCTATGACATCACACTACATTACACCTTAACAATTGTGTGTATTGTGCTGTACCCATTCTGCAATATGTTAATTAAAATGTTCAATCAAACAAACAAGATTACCTGTTTTCCAGTCTGCTTGGCGGTGGCTTGAGGAGAGTTGGTACTATTGTGGGTGACTTGGGTCTTGGTCTGCTTCTCAGCCACAGCAGGCTGACAGGGAGACTGAGCCACATCATCAACCAGAGAGCGGGCCGTTGACTGTTGAGGACAGGACAAAAAAAAGATAGTTAGATGGTTAGTCTTTCATTTAGCATTTGAAAAGAGTAAATCAAATGACATTGTTAAACGCACGACACCTTTTGCAACAAAGAGAGTTGGCGTTATTTACCATACAGTGTGAATGGTAGTCATTAGGCTGGCTGGCTGGAGGATGGTGTAAATGCTAGATCTCATCATGGGGTTATATTATTATCGATGTTTTGTTGAGGGGGGGGTTCGTCACTTTTTGACCAAGCTGCAAGTCACCTAAAAGTAGTTTATCCCTTATTTGAACCATAACCACCACTCACCGTGCACAAATTCAAGATCAATGCAAACACGTCCTTAACATGATCGATTGAAAACTTTATTAACAGATTGCAGAATGGGTACAATACAGTACGGCTCAATACACACACAATTGTTAAGGGGATGCAGACCAGAGAAAGACTTTAGTCATGTTTACATCAGGGTCCCCCATTTTCAATTCATCAGGTAACATCCTTAACATTACCTGTTGTTCGTCTTCTTGGGGAAGAAGAATCAGCTTTTTCCTGGCAGTCCTTTTCACAGTAGTTTTCGCTCCGTGTTCTTCCTTCGCACCCTCAGCACCTTTATTATCCCCCTCCACTCGCTGCTTCTTCTTGGCGGTGCTGTGGTCGGCGGTGGCGGAGAACACAGAGGCTCCGAGGTCGAACTCCGCCGCGGCCGCGCTGCGCTTCGGGGTGTGAGGACTCGGGGGGAGACCTGAATGAATGAATGAATGAAAACTTTATTTAACAGATTGCAGAATGGGTACAATACAGTACGGATCAATACATACAATTGTTAAGGGGATGCAGACCAGAGAAAGACTTTCGTCTCGTTTACATCAGATTTTCAATTCATAGTGACCTGTGTCCGGCTGCTCGTCTCCCGCGGCGGTGGCCTCTTCGATCACCCGGAGGAACTCTTCGTGGACAGAGTTCGCAGCGCGGGTGGATCTCTTTTTCGCGACTGCTGTCGATGTGCTTTTACTAGATCTTGCTTTTGGTTTGACCGGGGGGAGTGCGTTGCAGACTCCGGAGAATCCGCTGTTGTCCACAAAGATTTGTTGTTGCGCTAGTTTGTTCCCTTTTCTACGCGTGTCTGCTTCTTCAGCGCTGCTGCCTTTCTTTCTCTGAGAGAAGAAGTCCGTAACGCGGGCCTGAGACATGATGACTTGGTGGAGTAGCGACGCCGTGGAATCCGTGGATAGTTTCTCTCCCTGCTGCTATAAAACGCCACCCGCTCGCGAAATAAATAGTCTCTTAATCAATTAAATGGCTCAAAGACGAGTTTATCTCGTCTGCTTTGCCGGAAATACGCTCGACGCAGGAACCAGACACCAACTTTCGCGCGAAATCTACCTAGACACGCCCTAGCCACGCCCTCATCCGCTTCACTCCCGCCTTCTAAAGGGCGTCCCAGGCTATGATTGGCCAAAAAGGGTAGAGGGCGTTTACACGCTGCCCCCAAGCAGCGTAGATGCATAATGTGAAAATGCCATATCTCTGGTGTGTGACTGGCTTATCTTTATTGATCAAAACAAATCATTCACATGATTGATTGACATTAATCAATTGAGTATCAATTGATTGATTGACAATGTATCTCGAGCGGTTTTTGATCCACTATAAAACTATATCCACTATGAAATCCTGAAATGAAGCAATAGTTTAAGTAGATTTTGTGAAAATGCTCCAAATGTAACCACCTCTGAGCCCTCTTCAAAATATATTTAAAAAATAATCTCATGACCCACCTTATCCTTCTATTGAACTAATTCAAAAACGCATGTCTCCACTGCAGTATATTTATTAAGAGAAAGGGACAAGAGCAGTAAGTTCAGAACCAATTTATACAAATCACCAATGCCAACAACATAACATCATCTGATTGATTGAAAAGTTTATTAACAGATTGCAGAATGGGTACAATACAGTACAGCTGCTCAATACATACAATTGTTAAGGGGATGCAGACCAGAGAAAGACTTTCGTCTTGTTTACATCAGGGTCCCCCATTTTCAATTCATCATATCATCTGCATCTGGCCATTGCCATTTCCACACAAACACAATATACGTATGTTTGGCAGGTATGTATATTTAAGAATTCATACCTTATAATTATAGGATATACATTTGAATGTGTCTTTCGGTCTTTCGGCCTACACGTTGGGAATCTCTGTTCATCAATATAGCATTTAGCCGGTAGAGGGCGCCATTGGCATGTAAATCAGCAAGTGCTGCACATGAAATGACGTTTCCCTAATTTCCACGGTGTATATCAAAATATATAGACAGACAATATAAACAACAAAAGTAAAAATGTAAGACACAATATACAGCACTGCGAGATATGTAGGCTCTACTATATATAATAAAACCCTAGCCTATGTAAAATGGACATGGCCTGTTGTGGTCTGTGGACACGTGTCGTGTGCGCCATTAGACTGTCTTGGTGTCAAGAAGAGACGTTGTTAAAACTATTTTTGTATACTGCATATGGGGCCTATATATGTATCGTCCAGTTGTCAAATTGTCCTGAATGAATGAATGAATGAATGAATGAATGAATGAATGAAAACTTTATTTAACAGATTGCAGAATGGGTACAATACAGTACGGCTCAATACACACAATTGTTAAGGGGATGCAGACCAGAGAAAGACTTTCGTCTTGTTTACATCAGGGTCCCCCATTTTCAATTCATAGTGACATTTATGACATACACAACATACATGACATTTATGGCACAGGGACATACAGTTATATAGTACTGTTACATTTGTGACATATATGATATTCAAACATACAGTAGGCCTACTACCCATAGATCCTGACAGAGTATATGATGGGGAGGGTACAGTTTCTACGCCAAATGTACAATGTACAGTTTCTACGCCAAATGTATATACACTCCTTTTCTGGACACTTTTGTATCACAAACAGTACTGTATTTGCAAATCTGATATGTCATAAATGTATAGATGTAGCAGTACTGTCTATCTGTATGTCATGTATGTCATATATGTTATGATGAATTGAAAATGGGGGACCCTGATGTAAACAAGACGAAAGTCTTTCTCTGGTCTGCATCCCCTTAACAATTGTATGTATTGAGCTGTACTGTACTGTACCCATTCTGCAATCTGTTAATAAACTTTTCAATCAATCAATCAATCAATCAATCAATCAATCAATCAATCAATCAAGGGGACTGTACATTAGGAGGGGGTGGGGTTGTGGGTGGTTTTGTCCATGCATGTATAGTAATGTTTATTTACAGGCACCTGAGGTGCTACCGCGCAAGTTAGATAATTGATTTAAACTAGCATTTAACATTTTACAGCAGACCACTTAAACCCCCTCTTAATTAGACGTTAAGGAGCAAGTCCCAAGTAGGCTATACCTTTTAGAATCGGGAAGAGGTTATTATTACCACAGTAGCTGTTGCCTGGAAGGAAAATACCAGTGGGGAAGAAGTGACAACATACCAGCAGTGCGCTCAGCAGTGCGCGCACGGGAGTTCCAGAGAGACGCGCGCAGTCACAGAACAGTGCGCTATTGCTGCAGCAGCGCCGCTCAGAGTCACTTTTTCCATGAACATATAGACTGTATTACTTTACACGGAATATTCAACCCCGGGGGCCTTTGGAAGGGAACGCATGCTGCGAGAACTCTTGTACGTTGTTTTACGAAACATGGCGAGCTGCCTGAGAGAGAGAGCGACACTATAATATGATGTACCCGGATAATAATCAATATTATATTAGATCTATTCAACAACAACAACAGACAGTGGACACTTTTTGGACACAACTTTTTTTTTGGGTTATATACCATGTTCGCGCATTGGAATGATTGCATCGCCTCTCCTCTTTGAGTTCCTTCCTCCACCACGAGACTTAGTATTATTATGGTGAAACCATGTAGGGCACCGGGCTTCATATCTGGACAAGAATATTGATCGACAGGGGGATTATTCGATTTTTGTTGGAGGAATGCCGTTGGGACTGCAGGTTTTTAGACCTCCACCACCACACCGATCAGACTGACATGGAACTCCAGGTGGTCATCGGGCTGCTGTACTGCGTGCTGCTGCCCACCGCGCTGCTAGCAGGTAACTTCAAGTCTTTTAATAATAATTAATAATAATAGATCAAATTTATATAGCGCCTTTCATAGATAGAACGCAAGGTCGCTTCACACTTTGACTGCAGTTTCGAAGTCTGGATCATTCGGATTTCGGAACCCAAAAGTGGGTTGTTGGTTCCAGGTCTACGAATAGGCTATAAACTTGTATCAAGTACACTGTCAGATGAGCTGAAGTAATGTGAACAAGGGCCAACAGGGATACACTTAAGTAATGCCTCTCTCAGGTCTTACACTAACAGTTGTAATAACAAGGGGGGGGTCGAGGGGGGATCCCCATTATTCACCCCAAACCACCCCATGATGAACAGGATCACGAGGTGAATTTGAGGATTTCATAACATACCCTCTCAGATTTTTATTTTTTTTCAAATTTAAGTGTGATATAAATACATATTTTCAAGGTCCTTTGGGGAAATTGATGACAATTTAATTTAAGGCTTGTTGTCGGTAGCCGTGGTTGGGGGGGGGAAATAGTTCGGTCATATTGTAACTGTTGTATGTCTAATTATGGCGAGTGCCGCGTGTGGCTCAAACTTTTAGAGTAAGCTATATAGTCTCACCGCCGGGCGCACGGATTATTTGACAATGAGATATATCATCACCACCGACTCACGGATAATATCATTAAGTGTAGCCGTGTAGTTAGTTACTGTATCTATTATTACTGCCCGGGAAGCAGAATGGCAAGACAGCCACGCCGATGAAGGCTGTGTGCTGAAACGGGTCCCTTCTGCTGCCAAATGCATTCAAAGATAATGGAAATACTTAAGTTCTAGTGCTAGCAAACTGCCTGGTGCCCATATCTGCCAAAACAGAACTCACTTAATGTGGGTTTTGAAAGCATATAGTCTCCACATGTCCATCGTTTATTTTTTATTTTTTACTATGTCATTTTGTGATTTCATAGTGAAATGGTAGACTTTAGGTTCACACAGACACACAGACACACTGTTTTGGTCTGTTGGAATGTCACAGGCAGGAGGTCAACTCGTTGTCCCGATGCTTCAGTTGTTTATTTAACAGACACTCCCTCACTTACGCACATGCAAGGCGGGGGCACACACACACACACGCACGCACGCACACGCGCACACACGCCTGCACACAAGCCTGACTTAATCTTCCATCCAAAAAACTGAGACAGAAGTCCCAACTCTCTCTCTCTCTCCCTCTCCCTCTCCCTCTCCCTCTCCCTCTCTCTCTCTCTCTCTCTCTCTCTCTCTCTCTCTCTCTCTCTCTCTCTCTCTCTCTCTCTCTCTCTCTCTCTCTCTCTCTCTCTCTCTCTCTCTCTCTCTCCCCCTCTCTCTCTCTTTCACCTGAGTGCTTTACAGAATAGGAAGCTGTATGCTCTATGCTTCAGGGAGGAATGTTGTTCGTTATTCATGAATTAGTGTACCTCACTGCCGCATGACCGCACATTATGACACAATACTGTGTTCACACACACACACACACACACACACACACACACACACACACACACACACACACAGACAGACAGACAGACAGACAGACATACAGACAGACAGACAGACAGACAGACAGACAGACAGACAGACAGACAGACAGACCTGTCAGTAAAGATTCCTCTGTTTAGCAGTCAGCCTGTTGTTAACCTTCTGTTCAGTAGATGGAAGTTTCCAGTGGGCAGACAGTTTAACAACAGTGATATAATGACCATTCCTCTCCTCCTCTGGGCTATCCTCTGCCTCTATAAAAAAAAAGTATATATAATATAGGAAACCTCTATTCCAGGGTCTCTCAAACATTTACATGCCACTAAATTCTGTGCGGAAGGCCGGGGACCCTTAGAAAATTCTGCCACTGGGGCCTCCCATCTGAGAAGAAATTAGGTTTTAGTTATGATTTAGCTATGGATAACTGAACTGTTGTTGATGAGATACCACATACCAGTGGGGTGAGAGGCATTTGTTCCCTCATCATGCTAATTTGTTAGAAATGAGCGATGTCATGCTACTAGTCATTTTATCTGGGACCCACGTAAAGACCCACAGGAGTCCCTGGACCCCACTTTGAGAAACACACTGATCCCAGGAACAATAGTTGTCACCTGGGTGATGACTAATGGGGATCCAAATCAACTAATATTCTATGCTTTTGGTCAGGCTGTAAATGTCACTAACCCCTATGACTGTGGATACGGCAAAGCTGGCACAAGAAGGAGCGAGGCATGAATATAGATATAGATGTAAAATTAATGTAAGACATGTTAGTTGTGTGTGTGTGTGTGATTGTGCGTGCATGTGTAGGCTGACCTTCAAAGCTTTTTTTGGCCGTCGAAGCTTCGGGGCCAAAGATTCGATTTTAATTCGAAGCTTCGACAATAATAATATATATAAAAAAATTTAAATTATAATTAATTTTTTTTATCTCATGTTGTGGGACTTGTACAGCACTTTGGTCAACTTTGTTGTTTTTAAATGTGCTCTATAAATAAAGTGGATTGGATTGGATTAATTAATTAAATTAATAATGAGTCGGGAGCTGCACTGCCTGGATGGCTGCTCTCCATTACACAGCCAACGACATTACATTATTATGTTTCAACCTTCGTCTATAAAGCAAACAATTATATAAATATGTATATGTAGTTAATAGAGACAAAGGCAGAATTCGACTTAATTAAGCACGTTTTATTAAGACATGTTTGTATATGGGTCAGGACACTGCTGCTGACTGGTTATCTTATCAAACACAGGTAAAACTAAAAATACTATAGAAAATAGTCAGTGCTGTAATGTTTAAACCTTTTTAAATCTTAGACAAACAAAACACTTCTTTTATGAAATATTGTAAGCCGTCATTTGAGGCTTTATAAAAGCAGCAAGTTGTATTCAACACAGAGAGGAGTTAATGAGGAATCTCCACGTGCTTGTTGTAGTTAACAAAGAGAGGCAAAGTTAATGAGGCGTATGACGTCCGTTGCATTGGAGGCGCAAGATTTTGCAGGTGGAAATTATTATAAATTTCTTTTTATTTATCTATTATTATTTTTTTAAATATTCAACATTTTCTCCCCCGTTCGAATCCCGTGCCCATCGAACGAAGCTTCGAAGTATTTAAGACAGCGGCTGCCTACTATGTGCTGACAGGATGTCATTTCTACCACCAAGTCACATGACATTCCAGTGACTCACAGGAAGCATAGGGTGCTGCATTTGCTGCCAAGATTATCATACATGTGCGCATGCACGTGAACGTGCACACACACACACGCATGCACGCACACACACACACACACACACACACACACACACACACACACACACACACACACACATACACACACACAGTGAACCACCAGTATGCGGCTGCTAAAACCATGAGGTCTGTCATCCACAAGGCTGCTTTCTGCTTTTTCGACTACTGAAACCACCATAAAATCTCATAGGCCTTAAGTGGTATGTTTGATTTGGGGGGGGGGGGGGGGGGGGGGGGCATTTTGTTTGTGTAAAGAATTGTGGAAAACTACAGTAGAAAGAAAGTACCAAATTATATTCTCCAAGTCATTGCTTCTCAAAGTGGGGGTTCCAGGGTGGCCCCCAGCAAAAATGGGGAATTTGAATTTCTCTAATAATTTCATCACTAGAAGTTGAGAACAATGAGAGAACGATTTTCCGATTCTGAATCAATCTTCATTTGAATGAGTCATTATCGATTAATAAAATCCCAAGATCGATCTTAAAAAAAGATAAAAAATTCGATATAACCCCCCCCCCCCCCCCCCAATTTAGTCGTTAGCCAATTCCCTTCCTGATCGTTGCGCAATGCGCCCCACTGTCGGTCTGGGGAGGGTGTCGACCACGGGTCGACAATTAAGTTTAGCCTCAGGATAGGGATTTTCCATGCTTTTCCTGCTCTAACCCTGATGTGAAAAGGTTCTATCTAGAAGTATAGTTGAGGATTATCTTCCTCTTTCTCTGAAGCACTCATACCTAACTAGCTACCTAGCCATCAGCCTAATGACCACTAATTTATATTGGATGATATGGTCATAGTATACACACCTCTTCTTCACCAGTATACCCAGACTCTGCCTGCCACATATAAAGTATACTATATATACTGATCTCTCAGTCTAATCACCATTGATCTGTGTTGAATGATGGGGCCACTCTCCCCCAATGACCCTGACAGCATTAACACGGGTATGATGACATGACAGTTGATTTGAATAGTAGCTGATAAAACCCTTCCTCCTCCTCACTATCTAGATTCTAATCTAGATGATACTAGAGGTCCGACATTGCAGAGGCTAATTTGTGAACATCCCTCTCTAATCAATTATAGTATAGATCACTTGGAATGATTCAAGTTAGCTTACTATCTCCTTCAATGGTTACAATGGTTATTGATCAGGCTCATGTATTGGCTGCTTGAGGTCAAGAACTTGGAATGACCTGTGAAGCTTCCTCAGTAGTAGTTGACTTACAATAGCCGCCAGGCAGGGAGGGGTCTAGGTACGACCCTAAGTGCTATTTTCTTGTCATAACACGCTGATTAAGTGCCTGAGGTAGTGGCCTTTCAGAGGGAAACAGGACTTAAACTCCCATTGACAAACCACGTCAGTGACAAGCCATTGTTACTGCTAACACAAGTATTGAATCCACAGTACAATGTACAGAGTTGTGTGAGAGAGAGAGTACACAAGAGAGAGATATGCACAATCTCAACATCTCACCCATCGTAACTGCCATCCTCAATGCAATGAATAGAGGTTTCACTATGTTTTTATTTTTTGAACAAATGTTTTTTATTTTCCCTTTTTTAACATGAAACAAGACAAACAATACAGTAACAGTAATAATCAATGATAAATCACAGGACAATAACAGAAATAATACTAACAATAATGACAGTCCAGTAATTTAATCAGAATGAATGTAGATTAAAAGACATAAAAATAATAAATACAATACATGGGCTCTTGCTCGCTCTCCCCCCCCCCCCCCTCAGGACCCCCACTTGGACATTTCATGTGCACATCTGATTACTACATTACTACTACTACACGTGGCCTTTAAACAAACCCTGGCAAGAGGCCGTGTCTATAAGCAACAGCTACATATCCATGACCCAACCCATAGCCGGCCAGGTTGGGGTGATACCACGATGGATATCAGTAAGTTGGCAGCCATGGCAGCGTTGTCCATAGACTTGGTGCTGGTCAGGGAGGAAGGCTGTGATGGGTCAGTAATGGCGAAGTCTCATGAGACCTCAAACCTTTGGTAAATAACAGAGAACCTCTGTTGATGGTCAAGTCCCATGTGTTGGGATGTAATCTGTGGATTCAAATAAAGTCCTTAAAATGTGTGCGTTCCTTGTAGACGTCTAAACAACAGATAAAAAGTACCCTGTTTCTGTTCATGGATTCAGTTTATAATATACTTCAAAACAGCTGGCAACATGGATCTCTCACTCTCCCCTGTGCCATTCTGTGACTCAGAACGTTGGTATCCCCTCCTCCTCCTTCCCCTCTCATCTCCTCTCCTTTTCCTCCTCCCATCTCCTATAGTCCTTTGCCAAAAGATGAGTTAGCCATCTGTTTATTATCTCCACTAATTGGCAGGGGAGAAATAGAGGGAGAGAGAGAGAGAGAGAGAGAGAGAGAGAGAGAGAGAGAGAGAGAGAGAGAGAGAGAGAGAGAGAGAGAGGGGTTCCAAAGCAGGTCCTATCAGAAGCAAGGTTGAATATTACTACCTGCGTAAATTGGTGACCTCACTATAGGGTTATGGATGGTTATGACTAATGGTTCTGCTGTATCCCCCCCCACATGAAAAACTATTAGCTTCTCTTGTCATGCCTCATGGCTGTGACTCATTTTGGGTCTCAGCCACAGCTTGGGAAACACTGCTATAGAGGTGTGACTGACTGGAACATATTACCAAAACTCATCATAATAAAAATACAATGCACTAGCACTAGCACACCCTGCTCCAAACACACACACAGACACACACACACACACACACACACACACACACACACACAGACACACACAGACACACACACACACCTACGATTTGAAGCGACTGTATGCATGGTCTGAAACTGTCAGACTTATGACACTGTGACAGATCTGCTGTAGCAACTCCCTGGATTAAAGAGACGGATCAGATATAGGCCTAATCTGTGATGTGATGTGTGTGTGTGTGTGTTAATGTGTGTGTGGTTTAGACGTTCTGTCTCTTAGAGATCAAGAGTAGTGTTGTTGTTGGTGGTTTGTGTGTGTGATGTGTGTGTGTGTGTGTGTGTGTGTGTGTCTGTCTGTCTGTCTGTCTGTCTGTCTGTCTGTCTGTCTGTCTGTCTGTCTGTCTGTCTGTCTGTCTGTCTGTCTGTCTGTCTGTCTGTCTGTCTGTCTGTCTGTCTGTCTGTCTGTCTGTCTGTCTGTCTGTCTGTCTGTCTGTCTGTCTGTCTGTCTGTCTGTCTGTCTGTCTGTCTGTCTGTCTGTCTGTCTGTCTGTCTGTCTGTCTGTCTGTCTGTCTGTCTGTCTGTCTGTCTGTCTGTCTGTCTGTCTGTCTGTCTGTCTGTCTGTCTGTCTGTCTGTCTGTCTGTCTGTCTGTCTGTCTGTCTGTCTGTCTGTCTGTCTGTCTGTCTGTCTGTCTGTCTGTCTGTCTGTCTGTCTGTCTGTCTGTCTGTCTGTCTGTCTGTCTGTCTGTCGGTCTGTCGGTCGGTCGGTCTGTCTGTCTGTCTGTCTGTCTGTCTGTCTGTCTGTCTGTCTGTCTGTCTGTCTGTCTGTCTGTCTGTCTGTCTGTCTGTGCATGTGTATGTTGCTAGCCAGTGAGTCAGCACCATTTCAGACTGGGGTGGTTTAACAAGGACTTTTCATGGCTCAGTGAGAAATGCCCCCACTGTATGTGAGCTAGTTCCACTCTAAGATACCACACTGTATGTGAGCTAGTTCCACTCTAAGATACCACACTGTATGTGAGCTAGTTCCACTCAGATACCCCACTGTACTGTATCTGAGCTAGTTCCACTCTAAGATACCCCACTGTATGTGAGAGCTACTGTCAAGTCAAGTCAAGAGTCAAGTCAAGAGTTTTATTTGTCACAGCATACAAGTATACAATGAAATGCGGGTGGACTGTAGTTCCACTCTAAGATACCTCACTGTATGTGAGAGCTACTGTAGTTCCACTCTAAGATACCCCACTGTATGTGAGAGCTACTGTAGTTCCACTCTAAGATACCTCACTGTATGTGAGAGCTACTGTAGTTCCACTCTAAGATACCCCACTGTATGTGAGCTACTGTAGTTCCACTCTAAGATACCCCACTGTATGTGAGAGCTACTGTAGTTCCACTCTAAGATACCTCACTGTATGTGAGAGCTACTGTAGTTCCACTCTAAGATACCTCACTGTATGTGAGAGCTACTGTAGTTCCACTCTAAGATACCTCACTGTATGTAAGCTAGTTCCACCCTATAATACCACACTGTATGTCACTACACTTGTGATTAGCTAAACCATTCCCACTTGTGTTGTTGTGACAGACCTTTTAGGCTACATAGACCTGTAGACCTGTTACATAGACCTGTAGACCTGTTATATAGACCTGGTTGTAGACCAGTTACATAGACCTGTTACACAGACCCGTATACCTGTTACATAGACCTGTTACACAGACCCGTAGACCAGTTACATAGACCTGTCGACCTGTTACATGGACCTGTTACATAGTCCTATATAGGGCTGCAACGATTAGTCGACATAATCGACGATGTCGATTATAAAAAATCGTCGACGAGGAATTGTTCCGTCGATTAGTCATAAAAATAAAAAATATAAACGATTATAATTTTTTTTTTTTTGCACTACCTATCTTTGTGAAAGTGGCTTCTCAGCTCTGGTCCAGCCAGCTGAAGACTTCTTAGCTTAACATAACAGACCGACAGTAAGTTTGGGGGAACTAATGGGATAACTGGGGATGTTGTTTGGTCCTGACAAGAGTCTCAAAGCAACTCTGAGGTCATGCTCAATGTCCAATCTGTTCCTCTGCTCTGTCTTCAGCTGGACCAGAGCTGAGAAGCCACTTTCACAAAGATAGGTAGTGCAAAAAAAAAAAAAAAAAAAATATATATATATATATATATATATATATATATATATATAATAATAATTATTATTTTTTATATAATTGTTTTTCGATTAGTCGACTAATAAAAAATAATCGACAGATTAGTCGACTACCAAAATAGTCATTAGTTGCAGCCCTAGTCCTATAGACCTGTTATATAGTCATGTGTAGATCTGTTACATAGACATGTAGACCTGTAACATAAACGTGTAGACCTGTTACATGGACCTGTTACATAGTCCTATAGACATGTTACACAGACACAGTGCTTAATCTGTAAATCAGGAGGTGCCGGAACACAGAGAGGGTGCTGATCCGGTGGGTCGGCGACTCAGTGTGAGAGAAAAAAGTCACAGAACACATCAAAACCACAGTGCCTGGTAGACAACACCTATAGGTGCTGCTGTGCTGAAAGTAAACAAGAACACCATGTGCAGCACTGAGAATATTGTTGCATCTTCTGACACGACAGTGGAGCCTAAAGCTACACACGCACTATATGCCACAACGATGAGGCTAATAATTGACCAATTACCACACAACACAACACCCACTAGCTGTGGGGCTTACAGTAATATGCCAAAATATTTAGACACAAAAAAGCATTAATGTCAAACCACTTGTCAGCAAACAGTCAGTGTATCTATTTATGGGGAAAGCATTTCCTCATTCATTGCCCTATGTCTTAGCCTAGCCTACTCCTCCTCATCATCATCATCATCATCATCATCATCATCATCAATAGGCCTTGTCATTAGGGGTGTAACGATGCAACCTCACAACGATTAAATTCGATTACGATTCTTCAGGCAACGATTCAATGCATCATGAAATCTCTTCATTTGACCACGATTCGATTCGATTAATTTTCTATCAGTTAATTCCCCCCAAAATGTTGAATACACAAATGTGGCTGGGGGAACTGATTCACTCAGCATGAATGGACTATATTAAAAAAAAAAAAAAAATCTTTTTTTGATTATAATCGATTCTAATCGATTCTAACATTTTCAAATCGATGCAGTTGAATCGTCACATTAGGATCGATGCATTTCGATGCATCGATGCATCGTTACACCCCTACTTGTCATCAATCATTCTTCTTATCGATCATCAACACTATTCAGAGAATGGTAATAAAAGTGTGTGCAAACCATTCTGTTAATTTCATTTGAAACGGCCCACAAACAGCCATGGAGAGCCACCGGCCTCTTTCTCCATGTAACATTATTCCCAGGGTCCTGGGACCTACTGTCTGTCCTTTGATAATCCATGAACTATCAGCAGCCTGTTGACTGTTCTAAACCACTTTGGCCTGCAAGGATCCGACTGGTTTGAAAAAGCTCAACAAATACCACTTTGACATTTTACTAGTTTTCCACCATGTTGGTGAGCGTTGTCTACTGCATGCAGTCAGCTGTAGGACAGAGTTCACGCTTGCAAAACTCAACACTGCACTCAGGGCAGGTGTGACTGCATGCCCAGATTGACGTTTTCAAGAACAGTTTACTGTCATATTTTTAAGATCTGATTTAGATTATGGCATTAAGCCAAAAGAGTCTATGCTATGTCTACTTAAACATGTGATTTATGAGTAACTTTAATGGTAAATAAAATAATGAAAGAAGAACACATAACATTCAATCTTTTTACACAGTTTTACACTAATTGTATTGACACAGATTATGACAGTGACAGAGGAGATGCCGGATCCCATCAATATAAGTGCCGGCCCCAACCTGGGAGGTCCCGGATCCTGTTCTGGCAGGAACCAGCACAAATGAAGCCCTGCATAGACCTGCCAGCCTGTTACATAGACCTGTGGACCTGTTACATAGACCAGTAGACCTGTTACATAGAACTATAGACCTGTTACATAGACCTGTAGACCTGTTACTTAAACCCTCTTAGTTTAGTATTTATCTACTAAGGACTTTATCAGTTTACTATGGGGCCAGTAAAACTAACTATCCAACCACTCAATTACCTTCAGTAACACGTATGATTAGGCTGCACAATGCCCTGTTTGTTTCAGTCCTCTGTGTGCATGTGTGTGGGTGTGTGTGTGTGTCTGTGTGTGTCTGTGTGTGTCCATGTCTGTGTGTTTGTCTGTCTGTGTGTCTGTGTCCGCTTGGCCATTTTCTTTCCACAAAAACAGGAAAGCAGGTCAGCATGGGCTTAGCACACACACACACACGCACACACACACACACACACACACACGCACGCACGCACGCACGCACGCACGCACGCACGCACACACACACACACACACACACACACACACACACACACACACACACACACACACACACACACACACACACACACACACACATCCCAGTAACAACAGAAACAGACACACACACATACAACAGAAACACACAACACAATGTTCCATCAACAATGGAAAGAATCAGTGTTATGTTGGACATGGTCACATTTAGTTTAGCTGGTCTCAGACCTGATTTGGGACCAGAAATGTTATTTTGTGTCTCCAATTAGGGCTGGGAGGTATACTCAATATATGAAGGTATACCGTCATGGATCCATGCACAGGTATGGATTTTTACAATACTGTCATCAACTATATATTACATACTTCAAAGTACTTCAAAATAAGGACATGATGAGAATGTCATATAACATTGTATTGTAATTTGTAGTGGAAAATGAAATACCCTCAAAAACCATTATACTGACAAGCCCAAGAGAAAAATATTGTACTATGATATTTTGGCCATATCACCCAGCCCTTCCAATGTTCACACACACACACACACACACACACACACACACACACACACACACACACACACACACACACACACACACACACACACACACACACACACACACACACACACACACACACACACACACACACACACACACACACACACACACACACACACACACACACACACACACACACTTGAAGGATTGCACTACAACACTACAACTCGTACACCTTACTGTAAATTGTACCTAAATTGTACCTCATCCCATTTCTGCTTTGCACTATATAGTATTGTACATTAGTACACTGCATAGTATTGTATATTATATGTGTTCTGAAGGATCAGATTAAACCGAATATATATATTTATTTATATATATATATTTAATTGTATTTGTATATCCCCTGATATTCCTTGTATATTCCTTGTACAATATGCATTGAATATCCCTTCTAGTCTACTGAACATCCCATAATAGTCTCCATTCTACCATTGGACGAGACCTTGGTGCCAGGTCGCCATACCCCTCAGACCAGGTTCAATCGTACCGCTCAACATGTATGGACAAGTCCTAGTTCCGCGTAGGAATATGTCTACCGCACCACTAATGGTACTATTTGTTCATAGTGCGTATATATACTGCGCTATTAAAGTAGAGCTTTCTTTTAGTCCAGTTCCTTACCCTCCAACAGAGTGACAGACGCAAAAGCCTCCCCGCGAACCACGTGTGGGCAGTAAGGCCAATTCGGCCCAGTATCGGCATTGAGACATCGTGTATATTAATATTTGAATAGTCATATTTGGCACTATATCGTCGAGTTGGACGTATTCTATTAAGCTAATAATAGTCTATTCATATGTAGTGCTTCGTGCGGTAAGAGTTCTATAGTAATCAGCACCCCCATCGTTTCGGGCATCAGCTGGACGCTTATCCAGGGTGGTTGACCCCACGTGAAGCTGCACCCGAGGAGCTCCAGGCCAAAGAGCGAGTGGACCTGTATATTGGATTATTCTACCGACGACGGCTAGCCTTCCCCGGCTTGGATTATGCTTTGAGTACTTTGATTATTCTATGGATAAAGGCCAACACTGCGGTGTGTTGGAAATACCCCCCCCGGAGAGGACGACAGGTGAGACGGCGCTCTGCACAGTGAGGTCGCCTCACGTCTCTCCGTCGTGGACCGGAGGACGCCGGCCACAGAGGGTCCAACTGCATTCATCTGTGGATCGAGGATCGTTGGGCACCGTGTCGCACATCTGTGGACTCTCCCAAGATACCCTCGGCCAGACGGGATCCAGCCAGTGACTCTCTACCCCCCCCCCTCCAGCTGTCCTACAAGCAGTCGGAACCTTCCCCTAGTGTATCCAGCTATATAATCATTCAAGTATCATTGCTATTGTTCCCTAAATATTCCAGGTTGTATATTTGCTTCCTGCGCAATCAGAGATTGGACATTCGATATTGATCTACCTACGAATACTCATTTGCCATAAAAGTGCATACTATTTCAAATCATAAATGTAATTAAGTGATCGTTGTACATACCTTTTGCTATGTATTAAAACTCAAACTTTCGATTTGGTACATTTGTGTTGGATCCGTTTATCAGGTGGGAGTGTTCAACATATTCATACCTAGTACTGGGTGGCCAGAGTCTAAAGTACAAGAGGTAGTGGTAGTAAGTATCATATCTAACCATACAGTCAGGGAATTGTACCCCTCAGTTACAATTGGTCCTTCGAGCCGGAGGGTAATCAGTGTAATATTAATATAGTGTTATTAATATTAAAATGGCCTATGATGAACACTCCACGAAACGATCCTCCTAACCAACAACGCCCGCGGCGCAAACGGCAGCTCCCTCAGTACCTAGAGGCTTACGCTGTCAGTCAACAACCTAGTCTTCTACCAACAGTAAACGCGGTAAAACTAGAAAGTAAAATGTAAAATTATGTCTAACCCTAACGACCAGGCTACCCCGACCATAGAGGCCCCTATGGGTTCTAATGTAACTGACCAAGCTCACGGTGGGGACCAGGGGGAACCAGACATGACTTTACACCCCGCCAATACCGAAGAAGTAGTCCCCGACGAGTCCCGGGAGGAAGACAACACTACCGAGAGAGAACTCGGCACGGAAGAAGATGAGGAGAGCACCGTGGAGATAGAGCTCCAAGACTCCGCACGGAGTACCCCAAGGGACGGCTCCCCTATACAACCGTCTTCTCCCAGCGAGGCAGAGAGGACACTACAGCAGGCATTCCTCGTCAGCCTGAAAGCCTCTACTGAACGCGATAGACTCCAGGGTGAACGCGATCGATTGCAGATACAGCAACGGAGCGAAGAAGAGCACATACGCCTGGAAATAAGACGCATTCAGATGGAAGAGAATATGGCAAGAGACCGGGCCGACGCCCAGCGCGCCGCCACCGGTGCCCAGAGAGAATCGGATCTCACCAAGCGCGAAGCCGAGCGCGACAGAGCACAAGCGCAACTAATAGAACAGCTGATCAGAAGGACAACACCCCCTCCCTCCACCAGAGGCTCCAGGAACGCGTCTAGACATCACTCCAGGGCGGCATCCCCTAGCCGAGTAAGCGACCCTGAACTTGACCAACAGACGAGGTTTATACCCCCCGCAGACCCCCTTCCCCAACCGGTCCAAGCGAGACCCAGCCACCGGGAAGGAGCAGCATGCACTGCGGAGAGGCTAAATCAGAGACTACAAGCCCTGGATGACCTAACGGAAGACGAAGAGGAAGAGGAGGAGAACCACGCCCGACGACAGCACAGTACTCTACCGGACCAGGAGGTCCAGTACAGCCCAGGCTATACCCCCGCGGAGCTGCGCTACAGACCCCCGACGCTATTCACGGGTGAGCACGACGCACGACCCGCACCGAGGAACAGCACCTGGACCAGCGGGCCATGGTACACAGCCGGTACCAGCCCACGCCAAGGAGCAGGAGGAGACTCGCCTAGGAGGCCTCTCCCCCAACGCTCGCCGATGTATCAACAATCCGCGTCATACATTGGCACACCTATGGTACCAGACTTCACCCAGGAGAACCGGGCCCAGTATACGGAGCTCCGCATGTGTCTGGAGACAATGTTGGTGGATGTCATTGATGAACGCCATAAATACGCGATACTACTGAAGCATTTAAAGGTACCCCGCGCGCACAACATAGCGCTCGCCTACGCCACTTCCACGACCCCATACACCGCAGCGCTGGTAGCGTTGGACCAGGGATATGGACGTATATGGGATTACGTGATCCAGGAGATCAGGCACATCGACCGCCTACCCCCAGCAACAGACAATCGAGCACTGGACGACCTGTCCATCAGAGTGCAGTCCCTGGTAGGGATGCTGGGAGCGCAGAGGGAAAAGGGTAGGCATGAACTATACGCCAACTCAAATGTAGAGAGGATCTTGGAGAAGCTACCGCCCGCCCGACAGGAGCGCTTTAGGCGGCAGAGAGACCACCGAGACCCTAATGGCCCCGAACCGAACCTCCTCGATCTAGCCGACTTCCTGGCGAGAGAAGTCAGCAGCTTACGGCTAGATACATTCGGACGGAGCACCCCTGGCTCCAGAGAAGGAACCAGGAGACTAAATGATGGAAGAAGATCGGTGACTGTCATGCACCAATCGGAGTCAGTGCCAAGCAGTAGGAGCCACAGTACCCCCTCAAGAAAGGAGAAGTGGAAGATAGTGTGCCCCTACTGTGAGAAAGAACACTGGCTGTCACAATGTGACTCATTCCCCAAGATGAATGCGGAGGAAGCGAGTCAATGGATAAAGTCCAACAGACGCTGTTTTCGCTGTGCGCGATCACACATGGCAGCCGAATGCCGCTTAAAGAAAAAGTGCAGTCGGTGTGATGGAGCCCATCTGGACATACTCCACGACAGTAACAGACGGCGGCCTCCACCCGCACCATCAAGCAGCAAAGCAAGCGTCATGTACATCGACCCCGCCAGCAGCAGCGGAGCCAGAGTGCTCTTAAAGGTAGTCCGTGTGACATTGAGCTACCAGAATAAAGTCATGGACACTTACGCCGTCCTTGATGACGGGTCAGAGAAGACCCTTCTGCTCGCGTCCGCTGCGGCCCAGCTAGGGCTGCGGGGGAGCGAAAACCAAATGACAATTCGGACAATAAGAAGAGATTTGAAAACGATAAAGGGCGAGAATGTCTCATTCTCTATCGCAGCAAGCGGCCAGCCCGAGCGACGGTACAGGATTACAGACGCTTTCACCAGCCAAGAAATAGGACTGTCGCGGTACACATACCCCGTAGCCAAGCTGATGGAGAAATATGTACATCTACGCAAGCTACCGATCCCACTCATAGACGGTGCTACCCCGACACTGTTGATAGGCTCCGACCATGCAGACCTCATTGTCCCGATAGACCGGGTTCATACCGGACCCAGAGACTGTCCTGCAGCAGTCGAGACCCGCCTAGGATGGACTCTCCAAGGCCCACTCGCCAAATCTCTCAACCGAACCACAGCCACTAGCTGTCTCCACTCCCGAGTCACAGAGGGAGACACCGCACTCCTGCAGCATGTAGAGAGGCTATGGACCTTAGAACAAATGCCCTTTAAGAACGAAAAGAAAGACATTCGCTCTAAAGACGACATCTACGCCATTAACCTCCTCGAGACGGGAACAAAGAGAGTCCCAGTCAGCGGCGTGTTGAGATACGCCACGCCACTCCTGCGGCGGGAAGGGATGCCTACCTTTCACGCAAAGAAAGACGCCACAGAGCGGTACCTACTAAACACAGAGCGGCGCTTAGCCAAGGACCCCGCCCAAGAAAGTGTATACCGCGCTGAGATTGAGAAGCTCATCACAGCGGGACACGTCACAAAGATTGACATTAAAGAGGCCGACCAGACGACTGAATCGTGGTACGTGCCCCACCACAAGGTTCATCACAACGGCAAAGACCGCATCGTGTTTAACTGCAGCTACCAGATCGGATCCCAAAATCTGAATAAAGAGCTATTGCCCGGTCCTACACTCGGCCCCTCCCTACTAGGCGTACTACTCCGCTTCCGCCAGGACAAGGTGGCTATCAGCGGGGATATCAAAGGGATGTTCCTGCAGGTGAGATTAGTAGAGGAGGACAAGCCCCTGTTGCGGTTCCTATGGAGAGAGAGGCCAGGAGATGAGCACCCAGCCATCTACCAATGGGAAGTCCTCCCTTTCGGAACTACATGCAGCCCATGCTGTGCTACATTTGCACTACAGAGACATGTCGCAGAGGACCCAGCAGCGGACGAAGAGGTCCGACACAGTGTGAAGAACAGCTTCTACGTAGATAACTGTCTACAAAGCGTTTCGACCCAGGAAGAAGCCGAGGCTCTCCTACTTAAACTCCGCGCCTCTCTGATCAAAGGCGGCTTTGATCTCAGGCAGTGGGCCAGCAGCGATCCGCACGTACTGCGCAGCCTCTCCTCCGCGGACAAGGCAGCGAGCAGCGAGACCTGGATGGCCACAATCCCAGGAGAAGCCCAAGAGATGACACTAGGACTAGTGTGGCGCTTCAAAACAGATTCGCTCCACTATAGACACAAACCCCTGACCACGGAGCAGGGAAGGTCGACGGCAATACCGACCACCAGACGGAGTGTGTACAGAACACTCGCCAGACAATATGACCCGTTAGGATGTATACTACCGTACACCACCAGGGCAAAGATGACTGTACGAGCATTGTGGGACAAGGACCAGGGCTGGGACGACCCCATTCCCGCACACCTTGCATCCACCTGGAGAGAGTGGGAGATGGAACTCCACTCACTCCCAGGCGTTAATATACACCGAAGCTACTTCCCACCCACGGTGAGGCCAGAGACATGTAAAATGGATCTACACGTCTTCAGTGACGCCTCCGAGGTCGCCTACGGATCAGTAGCCTACTTGCGGGCCCAAGAAGAGGGGGGAGAGATCTACACAGCATTCATCCTCGCCCGCTCGAGAATAGCCCCACGCAAGCAACAGTCTATCCCACGTCTAGAGCTTTGCGCAGCCCTCGCAGGAGCGCATCTAGCCACGCTCATCCAACGTGAGCTCACCATTCCGGTGCATAGAACAATCCTGTGGTCAGATTCCACGACAGTACTCGCCTGGATCAAATCGGATTCATGCAAATATAAAGTCTTCGTGGGAGTCAGAGTCACTGAGATTCAAGAGTTAACCGGAGAGTTAACCGGAGAAGCAAACTGGCGCTATGTTGATACAAAACACAACCCAGCTGACGTCATCACCCGGGGAATGTCCCTAGATGACTTAACCCGTCGTAACATCTACAGTGACGGACCAGCATTCCTCAAGCTCCCGGAAGGAGATTGGCCCACGCCCACCCCGAGGGAAGCAAGTGACGAGGAGGCTGAGAATAAGAAACCTATGTTCTGTGGATTGAGCACTGTTGTCTCCGCAGACCCCAACATAGACGATTGCATTACCATAGAGAGTGCGCAGCCACGGACATTCCTGCGGCACCACCCAGAGATTCAGTCCCCCGCTGATATGTCAGCAGCTGACTACGAGGAAGCAGAACTGCTTCTACTGCAACGAGCCCAGAGAGACTCGTTCCCCGATGAACTAGACTGTCTACAGGGAGGAAAGCCCGTCCCATCAGACAGCAGATTGATTCATCTGGCCCCAGAGAGTGACACACATACCCTCATCAGAGTGGGTGGTCGCCTGCGGAGAGCCCCCAATTTACCGGATGACATTAAGTACCCGATCGTATTGAACAGCCGACACAAGGTCACAGAGCTGATTATAAAGAAATACGACGAGGATGTACACCACGCAGGAGCAGAGAGAGTCTTCGCGGAGATCAGACGTCGTTACTGGATACTTCAAGGAAGAGAGGCGGTGCGACGCTTCCAGCGAACCTGTCTAGACTGCCGAAAGTGGCGCGCGCAGCCCAGCATACCACGGATGGCTGACCTACCTCCATGTCGCCTCCGACTCGGCGACAAGCCATTCCACTCAACAGGCATGGACTGTTTTGGCCCGCTGCACATAAAGAAAGGAAGAGGCACAGAGAAGCGGTGGGGTATTGTATTCAAATGCATGACCACCAGAGCGATACATATCGAGCTCCTTCCGACCATGAGCGCAGACTCATTCCTTATGGCCTTCCGAAGATTCACATCACGGAAAGGAAAACCGTCTACATTATTGTCCGATCACGGGACAAACTTCAAAGGCGGAGAAAGAGAGCTGAGGGAGAGCTTCCAAGCTATGGGCCCAGAACTTAAGACCCACCTCGCTCCAGCCCAGATTGACTTCCAATTCAACCCCCCAAACGCACCCCACTTCGGTGGAACTTGGGAACGAGAAGTACGTTCTATAAAGACAGCCCTGTACGCCCAGACTGTGGCGGAAGAAGTCCTAATGACAGTCCTCACGGAGATTGAGGGAGTATTGAACTCAAAGCCCCTCGGTTACGTCTCCAGTGATGTAGCAGATGTCGACCCAGTCACCCCCAACACCCTCCTGATGGGGCGGCTAGATCCCGCATTACCCCAGACAATGTACCGGCCTGAAGAAGCGAACGGCCGACGAATGTGGAGGTACAGCCAAGTATTAGCCGACAAGTTTTGGAGCAGTTTCCTACTGCACTACCTACCGTCTCTACAGACCCGCCAGAAGTGGGTAAAAGAGAGAGACAATTTGACGGAAGGAACAGTCGTCATGATTATTGACCAGTCACTACCCAGAGCTATGTGGCCGGCTGGCCGCGTAAGCAAAGTGATCACCGGTGCCGATGGCAAGGTCCGAGCAGCTGAAGTACTCGTCCAAGGGCGCATTTACACCCGTCCTGTGGCGAGGCTCATAGAACTGCCCCGACTCCCAGACACAATCGATGATGACCATGACCCTATGACTTTGTGAGTTGACTGACCCTTACAGCGAACCCTTGAGTGGTAGACAGTGCGGTTAATCTGTCTCTGCTTAACTAATTAGGTTGGGACCAATTAGGGGGCGGCTGTTCTGAAGGATCAGATTAAACCGAATATATATATTTATTTATATATATATATTTAATTGTATTTGTATATCCCCTGATATTCCTTGTATATTCCTTGTACAATATGCATTGAATATCCCTTCTAGTCTACTGAACATCCCATAATAGTCTCCATTCTACCATTGGACGAGACCTTGGTGCCAGGTCGCCATACCCCTCAGACCAGGTTCAATCGTACCGCTCAACATGTATGGACAAGTCCTAGTTCCGCGTAGGAATATGTCTACCGCACCACTAATGGTACTATTTGTTCATAGTGCGTATATATACTGCGCTATTAAAGTAGAGCTTTCTTTTAGTCCAGTTCCTTACCCTCCAACAGAGTGACAGACGCAAAAGCCTCCCCGCGAACCACGTGTGGGCAGTAAGGCCAATTCGGCCCAGTATCGGCATTGAGACATCGTGTATATTAATATTTGAATAGTCATATTTGGCACTATATCGTCGAGTTGGACGTATTCTATTAAGCTAATAATAGTCTATTCATATGTAGTGCTTCGTGCGGTAAGAGTTCTATAGTAATCAGCACCCCCATCGTTTCGGGCATCAGCTGGACGCTTATCCAGGGTGGTTGACCTCACGTGAAGCTGCACCCGAGGAGCTCCAGGCCAAAGAGCGAGTGGACCTGTATATTGGATTATTCTACCGACGACGGCTAGCCTTCCCCGGCTTGGATTATGCTTTGAGTACTTTGATTATTCTATGGATAAAGGCCAACAC
>NC_140173.1:128401895-128454395 GCF_963971535.1 Notolepis coatsorum
AAGCGTCTCTTTTGGACACACACACACACACACACACACACACACACACACACACACACACACACACACACACACACACACACACACACACACACACACACACACACACACACACACACACACACACTTACCTCCAAGTCCCTGACTGCTTAGCTTTATAATGTTAAATATAGACTAAATGCTGCTCAGACCAACATTCCTGAGAAAAGGGAAATATAAATGTTATATTTTTTTTATTTTCTTTATTTTTAGAACGCATAAACCGACCCTTTAATTAGGTGTAACATTAGATTCTACTGTCCTTAGTCCTTTATGGTTGACAGCTATTCCCTGTTTCCCCACATATGGGACAACAGTTCCGCCTGTTATGACTGAAACGTCTGGAACCATATGTCTTATCGTTCCCACTGAAATGAAAGAGAATTTCAATTCATTCAATGTTTCCTGCTGTTCTTTTGATTTGAAAGACAATAGAAATAAAGTTTTATTTAGGCCTAGTTTTATTTATCTTGACTATTGCTCAGTGGTTTGGTCAAGTGATACTAAAAAGATCTGTACAAACTTCAACTTGTGCAGAACAAAGCTGCACACCTGACTCTTCACTGTCAGATGGCATGCATCAGGTTCTGTCATGGCTAAAAGTCCATGACAGATTGACAGAGTTACTCCACCAGACAGGTAACACAAGGTCACATGGTCGTCCCTGTACCTCAAACGTGTGCCATGCAGAGGACAGTTTTTATAGAGCTGCCACTCTATGGAATGAATGACCTAGTCTGTTAAAAAGTGCATCCAACAAAAGCTGCTTTAAAAAGCAACTAAAGGGATGGAGTTTTGATTTTAAGTTTATTATTATTCTTATTTCAATGTGTCAACTATTATGTGTGTGTATGTACCTATGTGTGTGTGCGTGTGTGTGCATGCGCCCGCGCATGTGTGTATTTCTTTTTTCTTTTTCTTTTTCTTTTGTTCTAATTTTTTCTGTATTTTGCTCCCATCCCAATTTAGTCATTATGTCAATTCCCTTCCTGGTCGTTGCGCACATTGCCCCACTGTCGGCCTAGGGAGGGTGTAGAACTACCACATGCCTCCTCCGATACATGTGGAGTCAGCCAGACGCTTCTTTTCACATGACAGCGAGGACTCTCACTGGGGGAATGTGAATAAAGACCTCTAAAGAGGTCCTGCATTAAATTAAATAACGCATGCGGAGGTTCATGCTATTTCCCCCCGATCCCCTCCCTGCTGAACAGGCGCCCCGACCGACCAGTAGGAGCCGCAGTTTACAACGACCAGGACACATATTGATTGAATTGATTGATTGATTGAAAACTTTATTAACAGATTGCAGAATGGGTACAGTACAGTACAGGTCTAATAATGACAACGATGTTGTCAGCGGGAGCTTGGTGGTAGATTTGCGAGAAGCATGCAGCTGCAGACCCGCAGAGCAGGGTGTTTTCAGGTCCGGTCTGGGGACCGCTCAGCAGCGCCCCCCACCCAACAGCTGAATTGCCAATGGCTGAATTGGAGTACTGCACTGTGCAGGGACAGCTCTGTGAGACTGCGGCTCTGCAGCTGCATGCTTCTTGCAAATCTACCACCAAGCTCCCGCTGACAACATCGTTGTCATTATTAGACCTGCTTGGTGAAGCAACGATGAAACAAATGTAATGATTGTTTCGTTCATCGCATAGGCTATTTAATTTTAGCCTATTTTAATACAATTCAAATAATCAAATTGTGCTTAGAGGGAATTATTTTCACCGGACATTATGACCTGAGAGATTAAATATGTCGGACTTCAACAGATTTTGTCGGTCAAATACCGGTAATTACCGGACAACGGAAACCCTGATACTTGGTCATTTACTGTACATTGGAGGGGGTTGGGTTAGGACATTTGCAGGGGCCAGTTTCGAATTGCAGTCTCCCGTAGGTGTTCTTTGAGAGTGTTTTTGAATGTGGGTAGTGATTCACATTCCTTTACAGCTTTGGGTAGGGCGTTCCACATTGATGTGGCATAA
Organism: Notolepis coatsorum; assembly: GCF_963971535.1. Taxonomy (NCBI): domain Eukaryota; kingdom Metazoa; phylum Chordata; class Actinopteri; order Aulopiformes; family Paralepididae; genus Notolepis; species Notolepis coatsorum. The sequence continues at coordinate 128,403,923 of NC_140173.1, forward strand.
TTGCGAAACGTGTTTAGTCCCTTGTTTGAGCATACCCGCCGGCTTCCCACCCGCTAACACTGCCAATTAGGCCTGCCACGATAACAAATTTTGCTGGGCGATTAATTGCCCCCGAAAATATCGCGATAAGCGATATTATTGCGACCGGTTAGAGATTTTTTTTTTTAGAAATTTATTTCCCAAAACTTTTATTTTGAAGCCCACCGCTCCGTCTTTTCCGGTGTTTAGACTTTTATTTTGAAGCCCACCGACCGGACCGGAAGTATTGTTGTTATTATCCTAGCTTGCTGATGCTGCTGGTGGACTGGGGCCAGCTAACGTTAGCTTGCTGATGCTACTACTACTTCGACATGCTGCTAGTGGACTGGGGCCAGCTAACGTTAGCTTGCTGATGCTACTACTACTTCGACATGCTGCTAGTGGACTGGAGCCAGCTAACGTTAGCTTGCTGATGCTGCTGGTAGATCGACATGCTGCTAGTGGACTGGGGCCAGCTAACGTTAGCTTGCTGATGCTACTAGTAGATCGACATGAGCTAATGATAAAACAAATGTTGAGATTGTTGGTGAACAACTAACTTTAAGTTAGTTTTAACGTTAGCTACTAACGTTAAAACGCTAACGTTACACTACAAATAACGCTACTTGGTTAAAAGGAGCAACACTATTGAGAAATGTAGTTAAGCTATGTGGTGTTGCCCCACGGAGCCCCTGTGCTGTGCTCTCTGCTCTGTAGTAAAGCCAGCGGCCCGCCTCCCAACACGGACAGTGACTGACAAGGGGCACTGGTTCCGCCTCATTAAAACAAACGCGCAAATAGCAATTAATCGCGCCCGTCAAAATCATTGCATTAATTTTAATTATCGCGGCAATTAATCGATTTATTGCTTATCGCGGCAGGCCTACTGCCAATTGTGTTAGTAGGGACGACTGACCAAGCCGGAGGTACCGCTGACAGCTGGATTCGATCCCAGAGTCTCTGCGGTGGTAGGCGAGTGCATTCTCCACTGCGCTACCCAGTGTGTGTATTTCTTAACGTCACTTTTGATCTGAAAGTGTCCATTATTCTTTGTGTTTTCAAGTGTTTGTTCAATTTTTGGAAATATAGGTATATGTATTGTGGCAGATATCATCCCCCGTCCCATGGCTACATGAAGGACGGCAGACACTACTGCCACGGGAGGAGAGGAGAAGCAATTAGGCAGCTGATTAGGATTGATAGAACACACCTGTGTGCACCACGAGATCACCCACATCCCACACACACACACACACACACACACACACACACACACACACACACACACACACACACACACACACACACACCAGACACACATAACATAAAACACTAGGACAGATAGAGTATTGTTGAGTGGAGGTGAGGTAGGAGCGAAGTACAGAGAGAGAGATTGAGATACAGAGTTTTGTAAGGTGAGAGGTTGTTGAGAGGAGAGGTGAAGGCGAGAAGGTGTTCATTCTGTACTGGACCCTAGACTGGCTGAGAAACCCCCTTGTGTATTGACCCTGGACCGGACGACTACCCTGAGTATTGAACAATCCCTTTTTTGTACGAGAGCCTGTTTTTGTGTTTTTGACCTTGGACTGTATTACAACTACTCTAATTGCCCATTGAACTGGATTTGCCTTATTCAATAAATATCTTTTATTGATTGAAATTGTGCTTGTGTGGACAGTTGAATTAGTTTGTTTTTTAACTGTGACGAGTCTGAACACCACCAGGCTCGTCACAGTATGTATTATATGTGTGTGTGTGTGTGTGTGTGTGTGTTACACCGCAGCACAAATGCAGCTACACGAGGAGGAGGAGGAGGAAGAGCTGCTGATTTTAATCGGCAGGAGAGAGAAAGCGTGTCAAAGCCGTATATAATATAATAGCCCCGTGGTGCGGTCGGAGGCAGCTCAAACTACCTGTGTTGTATTAAATTAATTGATTGATGTTTAACTTGTCCCTGTGTCCAGTCCTTTCGACTAGCAAACGTTGTCTGTATTTAACGTTACCTCAGGAAACCACTGTAACACCAACACCTCAACACCAGCCATGGGAATACTATTTACTAAATGATGGAGGCTTTTTAATCGTCAAGGTAAGAGAGGATTTGTCATGATCAACTGAAGGCGTATGCTATGGAACAGTATGTGCTTGGCTACTACTTGGGTTTTCAGAAAAAGTGCATTTAGCTGTAAAAGCCTGATCAAGCTCAATAGCTTCTGTAACACTGTAAGGGAGATGTCAATCCTGTTCAGGGGTGCAGTCGTAATATGGGCGGAGGCCAAACGGTATCCTATTATTATGCAAAGTCTAGGCACTTATCACCTAGACTTTGCATAATAATAGGATGCGCGCACTTCGGAGCCCAAACGCCGTTTGACCGCGGTTGCCCAGCACTGCACCACTGATCCTGTTGTTGACGGTGGTTGTGATGTTAGCTGAGTTTGCACATGCGGGTTAAGGGAGAGGTGGGCTATCGCGTTAACGGTTCAGGAAAAGACTCGTATCGCTTGTAAAGACGGCCACGCAAGGGGAGTGTCTTCAGATTTGCGCACTCTGGAAGCCGGTTTCAGAAAATAGCGTCTTCAGGCTGCGACAACACAGTTCCGTGTGGATGAAAGGTGCATACGATCAAATACTTTGACTGATACGACCGAAATCGGTTTCGTGGCCTGAGGCTTTGTTCCTCCAGCTGTGGTTTCACACAGAGTGTGTGTGTATGTCTGTGTCTGTGTGCAGTGCACGTGTCTGTGTACATAGTTTCACTTCCCGCTGTGGCCGTTAGCTGACTGGTAACCAGATAACATGGCCACACACACACACACACACACGCACGCACGCACACACGCACACACACACATACACACACATAAAGCGATAAAGTGTTTTTCAATGGGACACCTGTTGCAGTCTCAGAGCTACTTTTATATTGAATCAGGAGAGAGAGAGAGAGAGAGAGAGAGAGAGAGAGAGAGAGAGAGAGAGAGAGAGAGAGAGAGAGAGAGAGTTACCGGTTGATCTACCTTTTAGCCTGGGCCTCTTGCATCAGTTAAAATAAATGGGGCTGTGTGTGTGTGTGTGTGTGTGTGCGTGTGTGTGTGTGTGTGTGTGTGTGTGTGTGCGTGCGTGTGCGTGCGTGTATGATGATGAGGCTGAGATCTGCGTCAGGATCAAAGGTGGCTTCAACCCCGCTCCTCTAATCCTTGCAGAGAGGACTTGACATTCCAGTTGTTTAGCGTGATGTTTACATAGAATAGAATCAGAACATTATTACACGTGTCCGTACCGAACCGTTTCAGTACTGGACGGACCTTAGGTTCAGTACGGCTGTGTACCGAATGAATACAACGGTATGTTAACTCAATGGGCGCCATACCCGAGTAAAGTCGGGTTAACTCGCCAACACTTGAGCGCCAAACCCGAGAAAAGACAGGTTTTCATCGTTATTTCTTTTATTCGATATTTCCATTCATTATCCATCCAGGGAGCCTGGTGTTATCATAGGGAATGAGTCTGAGATCGCAAAAGTGCAATACCGGCCGCATCCTACCAGGCGGCGGTATCGAGCACCCTTTGAAACCTTGTGTCTTGGGTTGTGCGTCGATTATATGGGTCTGGGTCGGCTATTTTTCTCCGGGCAAGATGAGCAGTTATAATGCTCGGTTTGAGAAGAATCAAATACTACCGATGCATGTTGTGTGGTGGATTATGTTGGCGACACGATGGACATCAATACTTGGAATGGCGATCAGATAATTGGAATATTCTTTTTGGGGTACATCCTAGTCAAGGTAAGGGCTATATGATATCAATCTTGCATTGATCCAAGAATGTCTTCATTGCACTCCGAGCGTATGTGTGTAACGTTAGTCCACAACGTATTCCGTTGGTGACGATCAAAGCATCAAAAAACGACCCCTCCCACCCTTTCATGCATTCATGATGGAACATAATACCTATCATATGCATTTGATTTTTGTATTGTAGCGTGTGTAGGGACAAAACGCCAATGCATTTAGTATAATACACGTTGCGGGCTATTACCAGCCTCCCAGGAATGACCCTAGACCGCTCTAAAACCATACTTATATTCACCACGGTATAAAACGGGAATGTATCGATGACATTTTTTTTCTTTTTCACAAATTGAACGATAGATACTCAATGTCAAATGGGTCATAGTATTGTATCCATAGCTATAATATAGAATATAGTTATAGCCCTGCAAACACCGCCACATATTCCTATAGTTTAGAGCGCCGGCCTTCGGAGGCAGTTCTTTTCACAATCTAATATAATTCTTTTTTTTCTTTCTTTTTTTTACAAGTCGATTATTAATTTCAATATAGAATATTTTTTGACAGCCCTACAAGTACAATTTGTTACTGCACACACATCACCCCTGCGAAAGCCCAACTTTCCCCCACTGTACCGAAAACCCGTACCGAACCGTGACTTCAAAACCGAGGTACGTACCGTACCGTGGTTTTTGTGTACCGTTACACCCCTAGAACATATAGAAAGGGACCTTTTTGGTCGGTGTATCATAACGATGTAATGAGCCTACTGTTTTAATGAATGGTAAATGTTTCGTCTGACATTTCGGGATGTGAGATAGATTCATGTTTCTGATGACAACTTAATGATACTGCACTTTACAATCCAACAGAGTGTTCGCACCGACGTCACGATTTGGTCAGTAACCTGATGCACAGCCATTTTGGCGATAAACATTGACGTAAACAACGGGGTGATTGCACGCTGAATTTAAGATTTAAGACCATTTGAACATGTCTAAACCCAAAAGAAGTACAGGAAAACGCATGGAAGCTGCTCTGTTACACACAGAGAAGGACTTAGTCGGCAGGAAAGGGCGCGATATTCTCATAAACTTAGACTAATAGGTGGTGAAGATCCATACGAGCTGGCTCCTTCATCTTGGAGTTACGACTAAGGATGTCCGATATTATCGGCCTACCGATATTGGCATTAAAATGTGATATTGGTATCGGTTTTAAAATTTTATTTTATTTTAAATTTTTTTACATTTCTATAACCTTTATTTACACAGGCAAGCAAGTAAGAACAAATTCTGATTTTATTTATTGTCAAAAGTATGCATAATGTTGTGTTAATTCCACAACAAGACATATGTAATGTTAATTTCCTGAAATGATTCAGTTTTTTGGGGGGGAAACCCTGCATATATCGGTATCGGTTGATATCGGTTGATATCGGTATAGGAAATTAAGAGTTGGACAATATCGGTATATCGGTATCGGTAAAAAAGCCAATATCGAGCATCCCTAGTTACGACCCAACAATTCTGCCTTCTATTGCCTATCCCGACATACTACCTAATTTTTTCACCAAGCCCATACACAGATGAAGACCTCAAATCTTACAAATGTTTGGATGCCTATTGCCTACTATTGCCTGGTGTGTGGATGGGTGAGCAGGGCACAGTATCAGCTCATCGATGACATGTCATGTGTATTGTGAAAGCCAAGGTAGGCAATTCAATAATGTTACTAGATCGACTGATCTTTACATTTGAATTTTTTTTCTAATAGTCTACTAGTACAAATGTTTGGATCGAAATGCTGATCGTTACTTTGGTAGTTCGTTCAGATGGGAGAGTAGAGGAGAGGGTGTGTTCGCCTCCTTTTTTGCACTCTTCTCCCTGATTTGTAATAGCTTTTGGCAATCTGAAGTACTCCAAATGCTTTTTCCGGTCCGACCGATTAGTACAGCCAAAAACACGGCAATAATTGACCATTTTGAGCAACAATGACCAGGAACAGTTGCTAGTTCGCTTGCGTTGGATACGTTCAGTATCGCCCAAAAGGGGCGACCTCCGGTTTGATGACGCGCTGTGAAAACACTCTATGGAAAACTGCCTCAGGCATTTGTTATGGATGATATATGAACAGAGACATTAAAATGGTTTCATGGCTGGAATCTTCTGGTCATACAGTAGATGCCTTTTCCATTGTAGTAGCACACCACCTTCATGACGACCCTTTCAAACGTTCTATAGCAGCCAACCAGCCAACTTTGACCTGTAATACCCATTCTATCCATTAGATTACACACCACTAGAGTTCAATCTTGATAGTTCCTTTGGATGTAGCTGAGGCTCAGCAGTGAGTCTGGCCTCTGCTCTTCAAAGACAGCCAAGCTGAAGTCTGCTTTTAGAGCCAAGCCCAACATCACAGCATAGTGAGAGATAGAGGAGAACCTGTTACTTTCGTCAAGCAGCTAAAGTGGTCTGTTAAGGCCAGTATACACAGACGGCAAGTGGAGACAATATAGATTGTACCAACAGTTATTATGACTAACACAATTTTTTACCATGTTACTTTCTTTTCTTCTTGCCAACCATGTTAAAAAAACTATGTACAACAACAATAGTTCTGTATCTGTTACATTCTGCTAGCTAACAGATTATATCCTGCTAGCTAACAGCCATCTGTTACATTCTGATAATGCTAGCTAACAGCTATAGCCCTGTTACATTCTACTAGCTAACAGCTATATCTGTTATATCCTGCTAGCTAACAGCTCTGTTACATTCTGCTAGCTAACAGCTATAGCCCTGTTACATTCTGCTAGCTAAGAGAAGCCGCCTATTCTCAGTCCTTGCCCCACAATGGTGGAATGAAATACCCATCCCAGTTAGGACAGCCGAATCCCGTCCAATCTTTCGCCGTCGACTAAAGACGCACTTCTTCAACCATTATCTGAAAAAAAATAAAAAATAATAATAATAATAATTCTAACCCTAACTAACCTTACTGTCATGCACTTGTCCTAATAAACTAACCTACACTGTAACACGCAACACTTTGATGAATATTGTTACTCAGCTGATAGAGTTGTATCCTTCCTGATGACCTGTCGTACAGAACTTGTAAGTCGCTTTGGATAAAAGCGTCAGCTAAATGACTAAATGTAAAAAATGTAAATGTAACACCTATATATCTGTTATATCATGCTAGCTAACAGCTATATATCTGTTACATTCTGCTCTAGCAGCTATGGATCTGTTACATCTGGGCTATTCAATTCCAGAAATGTTGGAGTTGAGTCAGATTCTGCTTCCACACGATGGGAATTGATGGGGTTGATTTCAAGAGTCAATTCCAGACCCTCTTTGTTTTTATTCCTGATTAGGACTAAATCGATTTTAGACACACATATCTTTGTTTATTTTTTATTTGATTTTAACTGTCTCTGTTTCACTCTCTACACCACATTCCTAGACTCTCATATGTTAAAACTGGTGAATTCACCTGTGGAACAATATGCTGCACATGGGTAAAATCAATTCCACATCCATTGGAGTCAATTCTACTCTGCAATTGATTCACAGCTTTGGGGTTGACTAGTTGAAGAATAAATTATTTTTGGAATCGACTTCTCCCAGGCCTACATTCTGCCAGCAGGAGTGCAGGAGGAATTAGTGGGAACAGGTTGCATCAAACAACATTGACTGAATCCCCCCCCCCCAGTTGATAACCATCTATTTGCAAACAGGATCACAGAAACATAGTTTGGGTAAAGATGTAGCGACCTAAGCATAAGCCCCTCCTTAACCCTGTTGGTGGGTGGAATCATGGCTAGTGGTGGAATCTAATTTATAATAATCGAATAATTCTCCTACGCCAGCGTCTGCTATAAAACAGGCTCAGATTGTACCATAGCCTACTACGGAAGCCCTAAGAGGGCCATACATTCATACATTTCATTTACTCCGTTTTCCCGTGATAACGAGTTAATTTAATTTGTTTTCTCGAGATCTCGAGTTATTTATGTCATTATCTCGAATATAGAGCGAGACATATAGCGGGGCGCGACAGACCAAAAAAAAACAGTCATCAGAAGCACAGAACGACATGAGGTGGATTTAATTAGAAGATCTGATTCTGTGCTTCTTTAGCGAACATTTAATAAAACCTGGAACCTCTTTAAATCTGGAACATGGACTAAAGTAAAAAGAGCTGTTCCGGGTTTTACTCAGTGCAGAAGTCAGGCTTACTCAGTTAGCCACCTTCGTGAAATACCCCCCCCCGCGGTTGTGTGTGCTAGCCGTCTTCTTAGATGACGCACACTAATGTGTATATTATCTGGCATAAAGGCATAAAGCTATTTCAGCCTGTGTCAGGCCTTGATTGAAGAGATATGTGACATGACTTCGGGTTCCTGAGAAGCGCTTTACAAATACAATGAATTATTATTATTATTATTATTATTATTATTATTATTATTATTATTATTATTATTATTATTATTATTATTATTATTATTATTATTATTATTATTATTATTATTATTATTATTATTATTATTATTATTATTACGGTGATCAATATCCTCCTGCTCCTCTGACATTGCTACACTGAATGATGTTTCCTGCAGTGATTTAATATACTAGACTATCGTTTCGTTTTCTCGAGATCGCGAGAAAATGATCCCGTTATCTCGGCAAAACAACATTTGTTATTTCGAGATAATGACATAAATAACTAGAGATCTCGAGAAAACAAAATAAACTCGTAAATTAACTCGTTATCACGGGAAAACGGAGTACATAAAATGTATGAATGTATGGCCTCTTAGGGCTTCCGTAGCCTACCTCTGTTTGGTAATGTAGCATTCCTCTCTCTCTCTGTGTCTCTCTATCTCTCTCCCTCTCCCTCTCTGATGATATGTCCTGACAAGCCCTCTGACTGTTCTTTATTACACCTTGGTTACCAGATATCACAAAACACACCATCACAGCTCACCTGCAACCACGTCTCAGTTTCTGTTTCTGTTTGTCACATAGTACATTACACACAAGATGACAATTTTTTTGCAGAAAAGCAGACATGGGAGCAAATAGACATCCTAGTTAAACTAGACAGATGAATCTAAGGGTCAGTCCCCGACCAGGTGAGATCAGGGTAGGTTGAAGGAGAGAGAGAAAAAAGATGGGTCTCATCTATCCCTCATCTATATCTCCACTATCCCACATCTACCCCGCATCTACCCCGCATTTACCCTGCATTTACCCTGCATCTACCCTGCATCTACCCTGCATCTACCATGCACCTACCCTGCATCTATCATCTATCCTGCATCTACCATGCACCTACCCTGCATCTATCATCTACCCTGCACCTACCCTGCATCTATCATCTACCCTGCACCTACCCTGCATCTATCATCTATCCTGCATCTATCCTGCATCTACCCTGCACCTACCCTGCATCTATCATCTACCCTGCACCTACCCTGCATCTATCATCTACCCTGCACCTACCCTGCATCTATCATCTATCCTGCACCTACCCTGCATCTATCATCTATCCTGCACCTACCCTGCACCTACCCTGCATCTATCATCTATCCTGCACCTACCCTGCTCCTACCCTGCATCTATCATCTATCCTGCACCTACCCTGCATCTATCATCTATCCTGCATCTACCATGCACCTACCCTGCACCTACCCTGCATCTATCATCTATCCTGCATCTACCATGCACCTACCCTGCACCTACCCTGCATCTATCATCTATCCTGCATCTACCATGCACCTACCCTGCATCTATCATCTATCCTGCATCTACCATGCACCTACCCTGCATCTATCATCTATCCTGCATCTACCATGCACCTACCCTGCATCTATCATCTATCCTGCATCTACCATGCACCTATCCTTCATCTATCATCTATCCTGCATCTACCCTGTATCTACCCTGCACCTACACTGCGTCTATCAACTTTCCTACATCTGCCCTGCATCTATCCTGCACCTACCCTGCACCTACACTGCATCTATCATCTACCCTGCATCTATCATCTACCCTGCATCTATCATCTACTGTAACGTCCCCTCTCTGTACGATCAATGATGATGATCAATGAAGTAGCCAAAATGGTCACTATAACGAACTTGATAGTTGATGATAATAAATATTTCAGTTCATTATCAAAAATATTGTAACATCATTAAGTCTGCTATAAGCTATTCTCCCTATTGTGTGTGTGTGTGTGTGTGTGTGTGTGTGTGTGTGTGTGTGTGTGTGTGTGTGTGTGTGTGTGTGTGTGTGTGTGTGTGTGTGTGTGTGTGTGTATGTGTGTGTGTGTGCATACATTTACTATATGCTACTCTTTTTCACATGGATTAGGCTAATTAGCTTTAACAATCCTGATTCCTGAGCCTATTTTATTCAAAAGGAAGATAATTATTAAAATATGTATATAGCCTATATATAAAAAAATACATTTTAATCGTATCTCCTGTGCTGGCACAAGCACTACCATAGCGTGGAGTGGAGAGATAACACACAATACATATAATAATTCATGGAAATATACTAAAAAGCTATTTATGGCCGGTAAAAATATCTCTGGCTGGTCGTTTTTTAAATCTAAAGCTAAAAAGGATGAGGATATTCAATTGAAATAGATTTTTTCTGGTAAATGAATGGTTAATGATTAATCGACTAATCGATCAAATAATCAACTGATTAATCGATAGTCGTTAGTGACAGCCCTAATCTACTGTATAATCTACCCTGCATCTACCCTGCATCTATCATCTACCCGGCAACTACACTGAATCTATCATCTACCCTGCATCTATCATATATCCTGTATCTACTCTGCATCTATCCTGCATCTACCCTGCATCTGCCCTGCACTCAACCTTCACCAAAAAAAGTGGAATTTCTATGATTACAACATCTGTATTTGCTCAAGATAATTTCAGTGCTAAAATGCTCCTGGTAAAGCCACACTGTTCTCAGGTCTGTGGGGGCAGAGAGGTCCGGGAGGTCGAATCAAATGCTCTTGGTAAAGCCACACTGTTCTCAGGTCTGTGGGGGCAGAGAGGTCCGGGAGGTCGAATCACATGCTCTTGGTAAAGCCACACTGTTCTCAGGTCTGTGGGGGCAGAGAGGTCCGGGAGGTTGAATCAAATGCTCTTGGTAAAGCCACACTGTTCTCAGGTCTGTGGGGGCAGAGAGGTCCGGGAGGTCGAATCAAATGCTCTTGGTAAAGCCACACTGTTCTCAGGTCTGTGGGGGCAGAGAGGTCCGGGAGGTCGAATCACATGCTCTTGGTAAAGCAACACTGTTCTCAGGTCTGTGGGGGCAGAGAGGTCCGGGAGGTCCAATCAAATGCTCCCTGACTTTTACAACAGCCTCTCCACATTCTGTTCTTCACGCTGAATGCTACTTTTGTTATGGAGCATTTTATGGAAAATTACTTCAAGGGTGCCGTGTGTGAGAGAGAGAGAGAGAGAGAGAGAGAGAGAGAGAGAGAGAGAGAGAGAGAGAGAGAGAGAGAGAGAGAGAGAGAGAGAGAGAGATCTGGACTCAGAGATGAAATGGTGCAATATCAAATACCACAGTTGGGTAATAAAACAGAAGAGATGTGAGTTAAGGACAAAAATTATCATACAGGAGGTGAAAGAGATAAATTAATTGAGAATAAAGGGTGGGGGGGGGGGGGGCAAGATAACTGATAGAGGGAGAGAGAAAATAAGTTGTTACTCAGCTGTCTTATCATGTTGGACCATATGTTAAGTGTGTGTGTGTGTGTGTGTGTGTGTGTGTGTGTGTGTGTGTGTGTGTGTGTGTGTGTGTGTGTGTGTGTGTGTGTGTGTGCATGCATGTGTGTGTGCACATACAGATAGTGTGTACATTATGTGTGTGTGCGTGTGTGTGCTTGCATATGTGTGTGTGTGTGTGTGCGTGCATTGTTTGTGTGTGTGTGCGTGCATATGTGTGTATGTGTGTGTGTGTGTGTGCATACATACAGTGCATGCATGTGTGTGCTGATAGGTCGACACAGCAGGGTGGAGATGTCTTCTCTTGTGATGTCCGACCGAAAGCCCCACAGCTCCGCGCTGACGCTGCATTACATCGTAAGGATGTGAAATTTCCATCCCAGCGATTTCCACCCCACAGCATAGCAGTAACCTTTAAGTGAGAACAGTGTATATTTCAGATGTTATCTAACATTTGGGAGGACGTGTATAAGTTATGACATTAACTCGCCTGGCATTGATACTGCTGTCAAAGGTCTTACGATTTATCCAAGAAGTAAATCAACCCGACGTTAAGATTTGTTTGAAACAGACCCCCCCCCCGTGTCTGGAGAAGCAGTGTAGACCGGTGATTTTCAACGTGTGGGTCTTGGGAAGATGGGCAGTACTCCCCCTGCCCTCAATGTCCACTAAAAACATACATTAAATAAAACACTGTACACAGTAGTAACTAGCCTAATAGTTACTAGTCTAATAGTTGGATAAATGTTGAACTATTACAAGAATCCGTTTTGGGTCATGAGAATATTTATTCTGAGAATGTAAGTCCCCTGAATTTTACCACTGGTATGGACGAGAGTCACTAGAATTTTAGGGAGAGAGTCAATAGGCTGGTTTCCACCACCGTTTAAAAAAGTTATCCATTATTAAGCTAGGTCACTCAGTTTCCCCAAAACATCTCTGGATTTTCTTTGAATCTTGGGTATTCTATTCTATTCTATTCTATTCTATTCTATTCTATTCTATTCTATTCTATTCTATTCTAGACCCCCAGAACCATACAGTGTTTATGTGAGAACAATGCTCAGAATACAAAGTATTGGCTAGTGAATGGAGAGAGTGAGCTGGCAGAGTGTAAAAGTGGACTGAGTCACTGGGGGAGAGAGGAAACGCTTCCTTCAACTCAGAGGCTGTGTTTTCACCGACCCGTTTCAAGCTGGTGGGAAACGTCCTACAGTTACCGTCAAAAGCCTCAGTATTGACCATATTCACACAGTGGCCATGTTGCTCTTATGTCATACTCAGGTTGGGATCTCTTCCCACCCTGTTCCCAACCTGTGCAATGGCCGGCGTGTGAATATGGTCAATGGAGAACATGAGCTTAAGACGCTGCTTTTTTCTGTTCCTTTTCTTCTTTTCTTTCATATAACATGGAGATCCATAATCAAATATTATATTCTCATTCTTTTACCTCTTTCACCCTCTGTTGCAGAGTTTAAAACCTTGATCTCCAACCTTTGTCAATCAAGTTGTACATGTTTTAATTGATTTGTGTTATACTTACCTTTTGCCTTGCCTTGTTGTCTTATTGTTATGATTTTATGTGCCTTTTTTGAGCTTATTTCTGTATGTACACTCGACGTGACTGTAAAGGAGGGAAACCTCCGTTGCCTTTCGAGTTTTAGTATAGGTTTTAAATTAAATTAAATATTCATCTTCCAGTGGCATATTATACTTCAAATGATACAACAGCAACAAAAATAAATACTAACTTTTACTCACTGCCCCAATTCATAGTATGGTACAGTACCTTAAACACAACTCATTGGCTACAGTGGTAATTTAATTTCACATGTTGGTTGCCTCCCAAGATGTCTGTGATAATGATGTAATGTAATACTATGGATACTCGTGCTTTTTACTTTATCCTCATCCAACAGTATGGGAGCTCTGTGCCTCATAGCTCACGAGTAAACAGATTCATAATATAGGCTACATCATTTCACTACAGCTGTGGTTGAAGTCAAGATTTAAGCAGCAGTGAAAACAAGACCTGTGAGAGATTCCTCTGCTGTCGTCTTTTATTTGACCCTGGAGAGCAGTTAGGCCTATCTCTCTTTCACACACCCCCACATGCACACTATCACACACACAGTTGTCTGGCATTGCTTACACATATGCACACACATGCCCGCGCGCACGCGCACGCACACACACACACACACACACACACACACACACACACACACACACACACACACACACACACACACACACACACACACACACACACACATACACGTACACATACACATTTAGAAGTAATTCCTGTGGTGAGAGGTGTTGTGTGTGACAAGCCTATATACTTTAGTTGTGGTTGGTCCAGCTACTGTCACACACACTAACTTTAGGCATAACAAAAAATATAGTTTGTTTCCGGTTGCCGACCGACCCTGCCGATTTAGGTGCGACCCAATATATTTTATGAGTTTAAAAAATAAAATAATTTTTATTTTTATTTTTTTATAAAGTTTCATAGAAATCTTAGTCAAACCTTTAGTATTATGGATATTAAACATGCTGGCAGAGTACATGCATTCATGTTGTTGTGAACATTTTAATTAAATAAAGAAATTCCCTATCCATAGTCGCTGTGGGAAAGAATAAAATAAAAAAAAAAAAAAAAAATTCCCTACCTACCCATGCCTTAACTGACAACCAACAGGAAACAAACAATATTTTTTTTTATGCCTTATCCTTTCAAATGACTTTAACGGAAGTACCTAGTTACTATTAATTACTTACCTCTATTTGTATGTCATATACACCCTTCCTCAGCCATCTCTTTCTCTCTCTCTCTCTCTCTCTCTCTCTCTCTCTCTCTCTCTCTCTCTCTCTCTCTCTCTCTCTCTCTCTCTCTCTCTCTCTCTCTCTCTCTCTCTCTCTCTCTCTCTCTCTCTCTCTCTCTCTCTCGTATCTGTCTCTAGAGAGAATAAATGGCCTGTTGCTCTGTCTCTGTCTCTGGCTCTAGGGGAAATAAATGGCCTCTTGCTCTGCCTCTGTCTCTGGGGAGAAGACATGGCCTCTGCCTCTGGTATGCAGCTTCTGTATATGACGGGGGAAACGGAATGATGGAAAATGGACAGAGATAGAAGAGAGAGAAAATGGGTAGAGTTGGAAAACTGGATACTGGAGAGAGAGAGAGAGTGGGTGAGAGAGAGGGTGTGATAGAGAGTGAAGGGGAGTGTGTGTGTGTGTGTGTGTGTGTGTGTGTGTGTGTGTGTGTGTGTGTGTGTGAGAGAGAGATTTAGGAAGTGTTATAGAGAGAACATGAATGATGGAGAAAGTGAAGAAGGGAGTAGGGGAGAGGAAGAGAGAGTGAGGGAGGGAGAGAGAGGGTGTGATAGAGAGTGAAGGAGAGTGTGTGTGTGTGTGTGTGTGTGTGTGTGTGTGTGTGTGTGTGTGTGTGTGTGTGTGTGTGTGTGTGTGTGTGTGTGTGTGTGTGTGAGAGAGAGAGAGAGAGATTTAGGAAGTGTTATAGAGAGAACATGAATGATGGAGAAAGTGAAGAAGGGAGTAGGGGAGAGGAAGAGAGAGTGAGGGAGGGAGAGAGAGTGAGGGAGAGAAGGATAGAGAGGGTCAGGTGAGGGAGAGAAGGATAGATAGAGTGAGAGAGAGAAGGATAGAGAGAGAGTGAGGGAGGGGGAGAGAGAGACAGAGAGATAAAGCGAGGGTAGGGAATAGCAGAGGTTAGAGAGAGAGAGAGAGAGAGTGAGGGACATAGAAAACTAGGAAGAGAGCAATGGAAAAAAATGGAACAGATTAACTCACATGTTAAAAGATGGACTATCGCAGATTGCATGATAAAGTTACAGATAATTACTTAATGACTTCCATGTGTCACTGTCACTCTCTCTCTCTCTCTCTCTCTCTCTATCTCTCTCTCTCTCTCTCTCTCTCTCTCTATATATATATATATATATATATATATATATATATATATATATATATATATATATATTATATATATCTCTTTCACACTCTCTCTCATACTCTTCTCTCAGCTGACATCATGGAACACATGCATAGAATAACTAGCCCTACATGGAAATAAATCCCCTCCCAAAAATGTACCTATGTTAAACGCTGTCCTCTTATCTTGATCCTCCAATCACAACTGTTGTTTTCCTCCGACAAACACACAAAGGTATGATTGGAGGATCAAGAAAAAGAGGGTGGTGTTTGACATAGGTCAGCTTTTAGAAAGGGATTGTTTGGTTCCCAAGAGATGCAGTAGTGTTTAAACTAAGACCCTCTCCAGCCCAATAGGCCTGGGCAATATACCGATATTGCATGTATATACGGATATTACATGGATATACAGACATTGCATGTAACCATTTAACATTTTCCCATGTGATCGCATTGTGGGATTTTGTTTTTATATTGTGATGCACATTCTTCTTGTATCTATGAATGATAATATTCAGTCAGATTTCTAACTAAATTATTTCTGAATGATTTGAGAAGTGAATATTACAGTTTCATTTTGATTACACTTCCCATTTGCCTGTAGTCTGGACTGGTGAACATCAACGGACTAATGCTGCGTTCCATTCAAAGTCAGATGGCCAGACGCTCCCAGTCGGTGGGTCAGAATCATGACTTCAGTGGGTTCCAATGCCCAACTTGGAAATACCAAGGGCGGAACCATAGATATGTAATGTAATTTATCTAGCTTTCATTGTCCTCTAGAGATTACAAACATGTTAAAATAATGTTGTTTACAGTTTATAGTTTATAGCCATGGTGACATGAGTGATTACTATCAGTGAGCTGGATGCAATCCTACCTGGAGGGGAGAGAACAGATGGTGGAGGTAAACGGTACCCTACCCCCCCCCCCCCCCCCGCCCCTCCCAGTGAGCTGTGGTGTTCCACAAGGAAGCATAGCCTACTAGGACCGTTACTGTTCCTAATTTATGCAAATGTCATGTCGTCAGCTTGTGACTGCAACTTGTTCCTGTTCGCGGACGACTCAGCCCTGCTGGTCTCTGACAAGAACAAGTTACAGGTTGAAAAAACCCTCAGCTCGGAACTCGGCAGAATCTGCACCTGGCTTGCTGATAACAAACTATCATTACACCTGGGCAAAACAGTGTCCATTCTCTTCGGTTCAAATAACAAACTCAGCAAGACAGACGGCTTCTCAGTTACAGTGGGTGACAATAAAAGGAAAGATGAAATTACATACCTGGGTTCCATCCTAGAGGCAAATCTTTCCTGTGACAAAATGGCATCCAATGTAATCAAAAAAGTCAACCAACAAACTAGATTCTTGTACCGGATCTCCTCTCTGGTAAACAAGAATACCCTGAAGACTGGCAGGAGCACTCATTCAAGGGTACTACGACTATGCTTGCACCTCATGGTACCAAAGCACCTCAAAGGCGCCAAAAACAAAATGACAAACATCACAAAACAAACTGGTCAGACTACTGCTTGACCTTACTCCTAGAACCCACCTCACCCCTGCCCACTTTGACAACCTAGGATGGCTTAGAGTAGACGACAGAGTACAGCAACTTGCAATGGGCCTGGTCTACAAGATACAGTACACCACTCAGGTACATGTCAAAATACTTCCCAAAGGTCAGTGAATACCACGACCACAACACCAGAGGGAGCTCCACAAATCATGTTAAACCCAGATTCGGCTCAAACAAGGGACTAAACACGTTTCGCAATTATGCCACATCAATGTGGAACGCCCTACCCACAGCTGTAAAGGAATGCGAATCACTACCCACTTTCAAAACCACTCTCAAGGAGCACCTACGGGAGACTGCAATTCAAAACTGGCCCCTGTAAATGTCCAAACCCAACCCCAACCCCCTCCCTACAGTTCCCCCCCACCCCGCCTAGTAGGAGGTAGAGCTGTCCCCGAAGCCTGTTTTTGGGATTCGAACTTTGGCAGGGTTTTTCGAACGGACGTTCGAAACATCGTTTTTAATCATGCAAAAAATTTGCTCCTAAATTTTTTTTCTGGTTCAGTACTGTCGAGTCTCGACTTTAGGCACATTTAACCTAGAACATTATGTGCATATTGATGCGGTTATTAAAAGTAGTAGTACTTACTTAATGGTCACCGGAGGCTTCAATAACGTTTGGATGGTAATCCATTTTGTGAATCCATTTGTTGAAACAACATCTTTGTTGGCCGACGGCTCCTGTTATCTTAACGTTACCAAGCTAAACGTGCATAGCTTAATTAACGTGCATAACATACCTGTGTAACGTTAAGTAACTTGTATTCCGCTGGGAAAGTTCAGCATCACTACATACACTTGGTTTAATCCAAAACATCCATTCGGAAACGTTGTATTATGAAATAAGACGGGTGAGTGTGAGTGAGTCTCTCTCTCTCTCTGTCTTTTTTGCATGATTGTTTCATTCCCTGATAATGTATGACGGTGACCCCTCATCTCGACTAGACTGTTGTGTTCGTGCGTGACTTTCAAATGATTGTAAACAAAACATAGTACTGTGATATTCTGATATATATCACATTCTTTTTTGATCCACGTTTTCTCCTCCTATTTTTCTGTATTTTCCTCCCATCCCAATTTTTTGTCGTTATGCCAATTCCCCCCTCCCCTTCCTGGTCGTTGCGCGCATGTGCCCCCCACTGGTCGGTCTAGGGAGCCCTGAAGTCTATCACATGCTTCCTCCGATATATAGGAGACAGCCAGCAGCCTCTTTTCACCTGGCAGCGAGGACTCTCATTGGCGAAGTGTAACGCGTGGGAGGTCACACTACCTTCACCATCTCCCTCCCTCGCTGTGCAGGCGCCCTGACCGACCTGTAGGAGTAGCTGTTTACAACGACCAGATTACCACCCACTGGCTTCCCTCCCACTGACACTGCCAATTGTGCCAGTATGACGACCGGCCAAGCCGGAGGCACCGCTGACAGCCGGATTCGATACCAGTGTCTCTTGCAGTGGTGATGAACGCTTAGTCCGCTGCGCCACCCAGCCGCCCCTATATATCACATTCTGATATACATTTTCCGTGTAAAATAAATAAATAAATAAAAAACGGAAAAAAAATTATAAAAGAAAAAGAAAAAAAAACAGAGGTTCGAACCTATTAATTAAGATTTGAGTGCCAACGTAACGAACAAAGGTCCGAACCTTCGAACGTTTGGGCTCAGCCCTAGTAGGAGGTCGGATTACTCCTAATTGTGACCTCAGTGGAATTAATTCACCCCAGCAGTACGACCACTGGTCTCATGTCAGCCCCAGCAGTACGACCACTGGTCTCATGTCAGCCCCAGCAGTACGCCCACTGGTCTCATGTCAGCCCCAGCAGTACGACCACTGGTCTCATGTCAGCTCCAGCAGTACGACCACTGGTCTCATGTCAGCCCCAGCAGTACGACCACTGGTCTCATGTCAGCCCCAGCAGTACGACCACTGGTCTCATGTCAGCCCCAGCAGTACGACCACTGGTCTCATGTCAGCCCCAGCAGTACGACCACTGGTCTCATGTCAGCCCCAGTAGTACGACCACTGGTCTCATGTCAGCTCCAGCAGTATGACCACTGGTCTCATGTCAGCCCCAGCAGTACGACCACTGGTCTCATGTCAGCCCCAGCAGTACGACCACTGGTCTCGTGTCAGCCCCAGCAGTACGACCACTGGTCTCATGTCAGCCCCAGCAGTACGACCACTGGTCTCATGTCAGCTCCAGCAGTACGACCACTGGTCTCATGTCAGCCCCAGCAGTACGACCACTGGTCTCATGTCAGCCCCAGCAGTACGACCACTGGTCTCATGTCAGCCCCAGCAGTATGACCACTGGTCTCATGTCAGCCCCAGCAGTACGACCACTGGTCTCATGTCAGCCCCAGCAGTACGACCACTGGTCTCATGTCAGCCCCAGCAGTACGACCACTGGTCTCATGTCAGCCCCAGCAGTACACCCACTGGTCTCATGTCAGCCCCAGCAGTACGACCACTGGTCTCATGTCAGCTCCAGCAGTATGACCACTGGTCTCATGTCAGCCCCAGCAGTACGACCATTGGTCTCATGTCAGCCCCAGCAGTACGACCACTGGTCTCATGTCAGCCCCAGCAGTTGTACGACCACTGATCTCATGTCAGCCCCAGCAGTACGACCACTGGTCTCATGTCAGCCCCAGCAGTTGTACGACCACTGATCTCATGTCAGCCCCAGCAGTACGCCCACTGTTCACAATCAGACAGGCAGGATCATATCTGTGAAGCAACTATTAAAGATATTAACACCGGTATAATTTGACCTTTAGCAAGACTAAACTATTGTCGACTTCTACACACACCTCCTCTCTCCATTTCTCCTCAGTTGTGTTTACACAAGTCAGTCTCTCCATTAAATTTTTTAATAAAACACAGGCATACTTCCTGCTTCAGAGACATAATCCACCCTCCACAACCACAGCTAGTGAGGCCTAAAGATATACAGCTGATCTAACATTTTGATTAGATAGATAATTTTGATTAATTGACAAATGTGTGCATAATGTATGTGTGTGTGTGTGTGTGTGTGTGTGTGTGTGTTTGTAACATAACTGAGTCTGTGCCTGTTGCAGGGAGAAATGTTTAAATCTGCTCTGGACCCAACTATCTAGATCATCCAGTTCAGGGCCCCGTTCCTCGTACGTTGCTTAACTAGTCCTGGATAATATGACATATTTAGTATCAGACTATCTTGATGATTTGCATCTGGTGAAATTGCGTTCCTCAAACGCAGGATTGATGAGACAAGCGTGGATTCAATCATCCAGCATAAACGCATGCTCCCGTTTTGACATGAAGGGAATGTGAGTAGATTATGATGAAACCATGATGATCAGTCATATGATTGGCTGATGGAGGGATTATGGCAAAACCTGTGAAACAAAGGACCACCCACTTTCTCTCGGTTGAGCGAGTAATAATGGATGGATGTGAGGAACGACAGTAATCCATATAGTGAAATATAAAACTGCCAAAGCATCTAAATTGAGACAACAAGCTGGTCATACATTTGCAGATAATCTAAATGTGTAATAAAATTCCATCCGGCAGAGTAGACTAATTGCACCACCACTTGTACTATAGCATAAGAATATTGAATAGTCAATTGTTTTCCTTTATAGGCTAATCGTTAGTGTCGCTAAGCTAATCGTTATTGTCGCTAGGCTAATCGTTCATGTCGCTAAGCTAATCGTTAGTGTCGCTAAGCTAATCGTTAGTGTCGCTAAGCTAATCGTTAGTGTCGCTAGGCTAATCGTTAGTGTTGTTAGTGTTATTCTAAAAGCTTTCCTGATTATTTCCTGATTCCTGAGAGCTGCACTGGCTTGAATCCGCTTCAAGGTCCTCGACCTGGCATATCGTGCAGCGAATGGAATGGCTCTAACTAACTACACACCCTCATCTTCTGCCCACCCTCATCTTCTACACACTCCTATCCTAGCTCTGGGGGGGTCATCAAAGAGAAGCCGTCTATTCTCTGTCCTTGCTCCACAATGGTGGAACAAACTTCCCACCACAGTTAGGACAGCCGAAACCTGAAAAATGTTCCGCCGTCGACTAAAAACACACTTCTTCAATCAATATTAAGCTAATATGTCTTTACTACTATGCACTCAAGACTGTAGCACCCAAGTTTCAACACTGTTTGACGAAACATTGTTACTTAGCTGAAAGAGTTGTACCCTTCCTGCTGACCTGTTGTACAGAACTTGCAAGTTGCTTTAGATAAAAGCGTCAGCTAAATTACAAAATGTAAATGTAAATTATAATAGCGATTTGATCTATTGGCACTTATCTAAACATGGTATTTTCCTGACAGTCATACTGGCGATTCAGCGTCTGGATTCAGGCAAGGATCCAATCTAATCCAGTGAATAAATGCAGGTTTTAGCTGAAGGAGTTGTTGCTCTACTGGGCTAACACCTCAAGTTCAAGTTCAAGTTCAAGTTTCTTTATTAGTTGTTGTCATACAGAAGTACAGAATACTTTTATAAAAAATGCTTCTTTCTGTTACGCTCCAGAGACTGTGCTAGACAAAAAGATAAGTATAAAATAAAATAAGTATAGCAAGTAAAAAATAGAAGTCACGTACGTAGACACAAGTGTTCAGTATGTACATATGTACAATGTTCAATGTAGGGTAGAAGTAACTGAGTTACCATACAATATACTATACAATATACTAATATACAATATACTATATAGTGCAAAGCAGAAATGGGATGAGGTACAATTTAGGTACAATTTACAGTAAGGTGTACTGAGGTATGGGTTGTAGTGCAAATTCTTTGCCAATAAATATAAAGTGTGTTTAGGTGTTCTTTTTTTTAATCTACTTTTTCTCCCATTTTCAATTTTTCTCCCATCCCAATTTCATATCGTCCAATTCTACCCTCCCCTGTCTCGAACGCTGTTAGGCCATGCCTCCCACAAGCCGGCTGCAATGTGGACTAAGCCTTACATCACGTGTCCCCTCCGGTACTCGAGGAAGCAGCAGTCGCATCTTTTCACCTGCACAGCGCGATCTCTCAGCGTCGGGGGTCTGCGTTTTGGGGGGCACGCCGCCCCCGTCGCTTCCTGATTCTGCTGCGCAGGCGCACCAACCGACCCACCCCCTAATACTGCCAATTGTATTAGTATGAACGACCAGCCAAGCTGATAGCAATGCGGAGAGCTGGACTCGAACCCAGCGTCTCCTGCATTGGTGGTGAGCGCCTTGCCCACTGCACCACCTAGCCGCCCAGTGTTTAGGTGTTCTAAAGTGTGTAGAGTGGGTGCTGCAGTGAGTTGTTTGTTTAAAGTGAGTGTGTGCGTGTGGATGTGTGTGCTGTGAGTGCATTTGATGGTTGTTGCATAGTGTTATTGTTCGTTGAGCAACCTGATGACCTGGGGATAGAAGCTCAGCTTGCTTCAAAGTACTGAAAATCCCGGGGGGTTTATGTCAAACTGTCGCCAATCTTATCCAGCGAACTCAGTTATCCATGTACGTGGAACGGGGCCCAAGAGTTCTGCCATGGACTTTCGACTGAAGCCTTTCCAATGCTTCATGAGAGAATGAGAGAATTATGTCTTCCTCTCTCTTTCTCTGTCTCTCTCTCACACGCGTGGGCACACACACACATATCTTGAAAGTGAGGTCAGAGGACCAGCTGTGGGGGGAGAGCGAAATCTTTTGGACAGCCCATGTATTGCAGTTGTAAAGTCAATTCGGATCACTTTGGAGTGTGAATGTGATACATCACCAGAAAGTACTCAGCCTCTACTGTCTTTAACATAATGAATGAATGAACATAATACCATCTTTTAGGAAAAAAGTTTGAAAACATTATATGGTGTTGGTTGGCACTGTAGATGAGCTGTCAGTCACTTTCTGATCTCTGGCTTTCCATTACACATACAGTTACACATACAGTAGGCCTGCGTGGGGAGATGAGATGGAGGGAGAAAAAAGACGCTCCTGCATGTAGTTCTATGGTTGTTCCCTCATGTAGTTCTTTTTTTTTTTATCCAATTTTTCTCCCATTTTCTATATTTTTCTCCCATCCCAATTTCGTATCATCCAATTCAACCCTCCCCTGTCACGAACGCTGTTTCTTGCCTCCCACAAGTCGGCTGCAATGTGAACTAAGTCATACATAGCACAAGTCCCCTCCGGTACTTGAGGTAACAGCAGTCGCATCTTTTCACCTGCGCAGCTCGATCTCTCAGTGGCGAGGAGTAACGCGTGGGAGGCTCACGCTGCCCCCGACACTTCCTGATTCTACTGCGCAGGCGCACCAACCGACCTGTAGGAGTCGCTGTCCACAACGCCCGATCCCCACCCTTCAGTTTCCCTCCCCGTAATACGGCCAATGTGTATTACTGCGGACGACCAGCTAAACTGAAAACAATGTGGAGAGCTGGATTCGAACACGCGAACCCAGCGTCTCCACATTGGTGGCGAGTGCCTTGCCCACTACACCACCTAGCCGCCTCCCTCATGTAGTTCTATTGTTGTTCCCTCGTGTAGTTCTATGGTTGTTCCCTCATGTAGTTCTATGGTTGTTCCCTCATGTAGTTCTATGGTTGTTCCCTCATGTAGTTCTATGGTTGTTCCCTCATGTAGTTCTATGGTTGTTCCAACTAGTCTAGTGGATGTTGTTCCCTCATGTAGTTCTATGGTTGTTCCCTCATGTAGTTCTATGGTTGTTCCCTCATGTAGTTCTATGGTTGTTCCCTCATGTAGTTCTATGGTTGTTCCCTCATGTAGTTCTATGGTTGTTCCCTCATGTAGTTCTATGGTTGTTCCCTCATGTAGTTCTATGGTTGTTCCCTCATGTAGTTCTATGGTTGTTCCTACTAGTCTAGTGGATGTTGTTCCCTCATGTAGTTCTATGGTTGTTCCCTCATGTAGTTCTATGGTTGTTCCCTCATGTAGTTCTATGGTTGTTCCCTCATGTAGTTCTATGGTTGTTCCCTCATGTAGTTCTATGGTTGTTCCCTCATGTAGTTCTATGGTTGTTCCCTCATGTAGTTCTATGGTTGTTCCCTCATGTAGTTCTATGGTTGTTCCCTCATGTAGTTCTATGGTTGTTCCCTCATGTAGTTCTATGGTTGTTCCCTCTTGTAGTTCTATGGTTGTTCCCTCATGTAGTTCTATGGTTGTGTCTGGTGGCACAGCGCTGATACAGTGTGAATGAGAGGCTGGTGGCACAGCGCTAACACAGTGTGAACGAGAGGCTGGTGGCACAGCGCTAACACAGTGTGAACGAGAGGCTGGTGGCACAGCGCTGACACAGTGTGAATGAGAGGCTGGTGGCACAGCGCTAACACAGTGTGAACGAGAGGCTGGTGGCACAGCGCTAACACAGTGTGAACGAGAGGCTGGTGGCACAGCGCTAACACAGTGTGAATGAGAGGCTGGTGGCACAGCGCTGACACAGTGTGAATGAGAGGCTGGTGGCACAGCGACAACACAGTGTGAATGAGAGGCTGGTGGCACAGCGCTGACACAGTGTGAATGAGAGGCTGGTGGCACAGCGCTAACACAGTGTGAATGAGAGGCTGGTGGCACAGCGCTGACACAGTGTGAATGAGAGGCTGGTGGCACAGCGCTGACACAGTGTGAATGAGAGGCTGGTGGCACAGCGACAACACAGTGTGAATGAGAGGCTGGTGGCACAGCGCTGACACAGTGTGAATGAGAGGCTGGTGGCACAGCGCTAACACAGTGTGAACAAGAGTCGGGTGGCACAGCGCTGACACAGTGTGAATGAGAGGCTGGTGGCACAGCGCTAACACAGTGTGAATGAGAGGCTGGAGGCACAGCGCTGACACAGTGTGAATGAGAGGCTGGTGGCACAGCGCTAACACAGTGTGAATGAGAGGCTGGTGGCACAGCGCTGACACAGTGTGAATGAGAGGCTGGTGGCACAGCGCTGACACAGTGTGAATGAGAGGCTGGTGGCACAGCGCTGACACAGTGTGAATGAGAGGCGACCAGTGGAACAAATCAATCGGAGCGGAATGAGATGTATTCAGATTGAAATGACAACATGTTGCACACAAGGGCTGTAAACAAACTGTCACTTGGTTGCGTCACACAAAATCAGTTATATCACCTGTGGCAGCGAGGTAGCCAGCTGACGCTATGTTGGCTATCTAGCCAGGGAGAGAGAGAAATCTGAAAACAAAATGGAAATGTTTTTGACAGGAGCTAAAAGAAAAGCTGACGCAGCCATGGCATGCATTCCAGGTAACGTTAACATCAATCACGTCACAAAGCTAAGACCAAGACAGTATGACTTCACGTCTAGTCTACTGAGGTCGGCGCGATTTCCCCCTCAAAATAAAAGCGTGAGAAATGTATTGTTGTTTTTTAATCAAATTTCTAAAGCGGTTATCTTACTATGAGTCCCATCAGAACACTGTTTGGATGAAAAGAGACCAGTAGAAAAATAAATACAAAATAGATGGTGTGGGGGGTGGGGGTGCCTAAATGTTTCCAATTATTCAAGGAGGGTCTGACTAAAAAAGTTTGGGAACCACTGATGTACATTATAGCTTTTTCGTACCAAGTGATATAAATTAGGTTTGAATTAGATTCGATTCTGTGTCAGGGACCCTCATCTGAGAAGAGGCACAGTTGTTGGATTTGGATATGATTTAGTCACTCAGATTTTTCTATTGGCCATATTTTTCTGGGGACCCCCTGAAACTCACTAAAAGAACCCTGGGGGTCAGTGGTGAAAGTACACCAAGGAGCTATTATCTTTCTATAATAAAGGATCCGAACCGATTGAAGTTTATGGATACCATGACTGTGGTACGTTTTAAGGGGCTAGCGTTACACAATAAATGAGTTATAATAATACCACAAGTGTGGATTCACTCGCCCAAACCCTGTAGCCGCGCATCGCAGTCAGGAAAGGGGCTAACTAGGTCGATAGTCCAGCAACGTTGTGACTGTCCTATTCATCAATCTCACAATATTCGCTAACGTTAGACAGATGGAATACAGCCTTCCATCTAAAAACATAAATTAAAACTTACCACAGTCATGGTATCCATAAACATCAATCGGTTCGGATCCTTTGAATGAAATGAAAATGTAAACAAACACTGGTGTCATGTTAGAAAGTAGCACTGCGTTGCGTGAAATCACTGCGCCCAGAGAGGAGTGGTTCGGCATTTTTTTTTTATTTCTCCACATGGTAAATACACAGGTCACAACATGTTTACAGGAACGTTTTGGAGTTGTATTTGGAGTGTATTTCATGACTGTAGGGGACTGTAAGGAACTTCAGGGTAAAAGTCTGACCCATTTCCAGCTAAGCTAAGCTATGCTAATGGTGCGGGCGTTCCCTAAGCCTAATGCATGCAGATAGACAAAAAAGGTATGTATCTTCTTGTCTAACTCCAGGGAAGATGTTAAATAAGCAAATTTCCCAAAATGTTGGAGTTTTCCTTTAACACTTTGGATGCCACACCTCCCCGTCTCAAAACATGGTTGAATGCCAGCACCCACTTCAATGATAGCGCTGTGAACGCATAAACTATGTCTTAAATTATGGCTAATGTGTCTAATCTGGCCGTTGCTTATCAATGACTTGTTTGCAGTCAACATTGTCGAAACGGATTTTTTTTTATCGGTTCATTTCCGTTTTATACCATTTTGAAAAACCCTCGTTTTCTTGAAAGTTTCAGGAAAATATAAAGATTCTGTGATAATCGCCCGTTACTGGAATATTCTGGAATAAACTAAAAACGTTGTAATTTTTCGGCCTATTTATGAATTGTTTTCAAATAAACGCTAGATTATCGATAGTATATGTGGCAAAATAATTGACCTTCACTGACGTTTAAAACACCTCGGCGAGGCGCCTCGGTATTTTAAACTCTGTGTCGGTCAATTATTTAGCGACAATGACCTCGTAGCTATACATTATCCCTTACATAACGTCGTTGGCACTCAAAGTGTTAACTTTGATAGGCAAAACAAATATTTGCATAGATATCACTATGAAACTTTCCCAAATTGTTATGTACATATAAACTAAGAAAAAATATATTGCAAGTTTTCTGAATTGTATGTGTATATATGCAAATTAGGCACTTCCTCATTAACACTTTCAGTGCCGTTCACGTAGAACTACATTTCTGTCGTCCGATCGCTGAGTGCCGGAAACGTAGATCTACGTTTCTGTCCCAGTATTTCTTTTATTATCTATATCCATTAATAATTTAGCGGGGCACCTTGTGCATACTGTTCTGAGTGTGTCTGAGCTGGCAGACGGTATTATACCGCCCTCTAACGCCTTCGGCCAGTAATGCACCCGGTTAGAAACGGGTTCGCTTATTTTCTATACTGAGCTGCGGCGTGGGGGCGTGTCCTAAACACTCCGACAAAACACATGCTTCTAGGGATGGCTTGGACAACTGACCCCGCCCGCCCATTGAAGAGCAATGCCCAATAACGTCGGAGGCACGATCGCTGTGGATAACTGGAATGGCGATGAGATTATTGGATTATTTTTTTTCCATTACTTCAGAGACCAGGTAAGGACACCATATATGAAAGCTTGCGTTGATCTGATATTTATTTCTACTGCGATCGAAGCTATATGTGTTTATGTGTCTAGCTGTTCTGCCGTTGGGTTGCAGGAGGGGGGGGGGGGGGGGGGGGGGGCGCCGGTCTAAGCCACATTGCATGCGCGCACGACAAAGGATAATAGTGATGATCTAGCATTGATTTCAGGATAATCAGGCGAAAAATTACAACGTGTTTATTGAATTACACAAAAACGCTGTTTTCGTGTCTTGAATTGCTCAGAAGCTGCCGGACTATGTTCATATTCTAAACGGTATAAAATGGAAATGTACGGATGAAAAAAGAATCTGTTTTTTGCACGTTGACCAGAAGCAGCTCAATGAGACTCGAGGGCGTTATTAGACCCATAGCGATACTATAAAATATAGGTTTAGTTCTACAAACTACAACTACGTTTACATGGGGTTAATGGGCGGCACGGAAGTGGTCACTTCCCGGAAGGGGCGTGGCACTCAATGTGTTAAATATGCGTTCATTTGCATATATCGCCAAGACACGAATTACCAACATGGATAATGCCAGATTCAAAAACGTGGTTTAGTTGATACATTCAAAACTAAACTTTTTCCAGAAGGGATTGTGTCCTCTTATCAGCCCATACATCCTACTGTCTCGCCTTAAAAGGACAAAGCAGCAGCTGAGGTCCCAGGTTAACAACTGACTGGCCTGATTTGGACATTTCTGCTGTGGATAGAAATGTTATTATGAGATTCCAAATAGCTGCTTTCATTTGTTGTTTGTCACGCTGTGATTCTGCCCTGCAATTAATCTAACTCTAGAGAGAAACAATACAAGGATAATACATTAGGTCCATATATGGATATGGCTTAAAGCGTTGGTTTTCAACTATATCGCAGGGGCTATTTCAAACTGGGATCCATGCTTGTTCTGTGGGGAGCCCATTTCAGGACCTAGTTTAACAAACCACAGACTAATGACGCATGACCATCTCCCATTCTACAATATAACCTGTAGTAACAAACATGAAGGCCTGTAGTAACAAACATGAAGGCCTGTAGTAACAAACATGAAGGCCTGTAGTAACAAACATGAAGGCCTGTAGTAACAAACATGAAGGCTGTTACCACCTGTTCAGAAACCACATGTAAAAGGCAAAAAGGCACCATTGGAACATATGCAGTAACAATGTCTCACAAGGAAAATATTTGGCATAATTTAGATAGATAGACAAAGAACATTTAGGAACTGTATTGGCAGGGAAAACCTTGCACTGGTTTAGGATGTACAGTATGAGCGGCACAGTAATGCAGTGGTTAACACTGTCGCCTCACAGAAACAGCAACTTGGTTCGATTCCTGCTTGGGGACCAGGTTGCCAGGTACCTAGGTGGGGTATCTCCCGGGTCTTTCTGTGTGGAGTTATGTATGCATGTTCCCCCGTGCTCGCAAGGGTTTCCCCTCCAGATAGATAAAAACATGCAGAACAGATCACTAACGCTATCGCGTCCCTGGCGAAGACGGACAGGAGCACTTGGAATTGGTCCCCGGGCACGGCCCCATGCCACAGCCCATGTCTGCTCCCGGCTGCCCTTGGGGGGAAGGACGACGGGATGGGTCAAGCACAGAGAGGAAATGTCATCTGTCGTGTGTGTGTGTGTGTGTGTTCCTGCATGACGATGTAGCAATGTGTCCGGTTTCATGAGGTGAAAGGTTTTAAGCCTAACCAGTCTTGCCATGGGATTAGTTGTTAAAAGGAGTGAGGCGCTTAACCAAAGTGTCAAAGCGCTATAAATCTTGTGATAGGCCTGTATAGTGTTTTCTACACCAACCTCCGTTAGCTTGCCTTGCATTGTTAGGAGCATACACTACAATGAAGGAATTTACGTTTTGAGGTTTAATTAGGAACTGGAAGAATACACAGATGAGAAACAAAACGTCTTTGCAACATCCAGATCCGACTGTGACTCAAAACGTGATGTATTTGATCCATTTTAAGCAGTGAGAGTAAAGCACAAACTATCTGCAATTCCCTGCTTGGGCTCCAGTTCTGTCTGCATGTGGGTTTTGGACTGAGCCTCCTGGTCAGATGGGGAAGTTCCAACATGCATTATACTTAATGCCTCTGATATTAAGATCCAGCTAGACTAATCTAAACCAGAGAGAGACACACACACACACACACACACACACACACACACACACACACACACACACACACACACACACATACACACACACACACACACACACACACACACACACACACACACACACACACACACACACACACACACACACACACACACACACACACACACACACACACACACACACACACACACACACACACACACACACACACACACACCAAGCTGAACAAACTGGTGAAGAAGGCTAGCTCAGTAGTGGGTGGTGAGCTGGATAACCTAGAGGTGGTGGCTGAGAGGAGGATGAGGAAAAAGCTAGAAGCCATCCTGGAGAACCCCTCTCACCCCCTCTACGAGGAGCTAGCCAGAATGAAGAGCACGTTCAGCCTAAGACTCAACCTCCCCCAACAC
Organism: Notolepis coatsorum; assembly: GCF_963971535.1. Taxonomy (NCBI): domain Eukaryota; kingdom Metazoa; phylum Chordata; class Actinopteri; order Aulopiformes; family Paralepididae; genus Notolepis; species Notolepis coatsorum. The sequence continues at coordinate 128,434,144 of NC_140173.1, forward strand.
ACCACAAACCGCCTGGGCCGGTCCTTCATACCGGCAGCCATCAGGCTCTACAACAAAGGGCTCGGGCGGCTGGATCGGCCGGTTCTGCTGCCAGAGCTATCATCACTGTCACAACTCAGGACTTGAGAACTAGAGACTCACATCACCGTACAGACTATCTTGTTTTTTTGCACTAGAGACTCATATCACTGGACTCTCACCACTGGACTATCTTGTGTTTGTACTTTTTATATTACTATTGTGACGAGCCTGGTGGGTGGGGTTCAGACTCGCCACGGTTCAAATACAAACAAATTCGAATGTCCACACAAGTGCAATATCAATCAATACAAGTATTTATTGAATTAAAGGCAGAATCCAGTGGGAAATGCAGAAGAATGGTCGTGATCCAGTCTGAGGGTCAAAAACACAAAACAGGCAGAAAAATTGATTGTTCAATACTCAGGGTAGTCGTCCGGTCCAGGGTCAGTACACAAGGGGGGTTCTCAGCCAGTCTAGGGTCCAGTACACAATGAACACCTACTCGCTTTCACCTCTCCTCTCACTACCTCTCACCTTCACGACTCTGTATAACACAATCTCTCTCAATAACAACAACTCCAACCTCCCCTCCGCTCAACTTACTCCTCACTAACCTAGTGGCTTTGTAGTGTGTGGGTCTGGGCGTGTGCACGTGAGATGTGGGTGGACTAATGATGCACAGGTGTGTTCTATCAGTACTAATCAGCTACCTAATTGTCTCTACTCCTTCCGTGGCAAAAGTATCTCCCATCCTTCACATATCCATGAGAGGGGGGGTTGAGATCTGCCACACTGTATTTGTATTGTGAAGCTATGCATCCCCCACCCTGTATCAATAAAGGATTATCTTATCTTATCTATCTTATCTTATTTGTATGGAGATACACTAGTGTTCATACTGGATTCAAATAAACAACGTAATTTGTTTGTGAACATTTCCAACTCAAGAGTCCACGCAAAAAAAGCCAATACTGTTCACTGAAGACCTGCATTGAAGAATTAAAAAATAGAAGAAAATACACAAGTTGAAACGTCAGCGTGGATATGGTCTTTTTTGTGACCTTTATCTTCTTCTTCTCTGGTCTGACTCCTCCCCCCTGACAGAAATGAAAGAGAATAGCTTGTACCAGAGACCCGTGACGTCATCCCGTACGGCTCCTATGAGTAATTACTAAAAGGTGGCGGAGTTGACGGCAGGATGAGCCGAGGGAGCGCGGTCAGGTTCACGGTTGTAATTGCCGCCGCGGATCAATTAGCGCGGCTCTAAAACTAACCTGGATATAAAGGCTCAAACAAACATTCGATGAAATCTGTATAAAGAGAGCATTCACACCGCGTACCGACCGCCACATAAATTTATGGCAGATCACAGCTTGCAAACTTAATTTAGATGTGTGTGGTGTGTGACTACTAGAGGCAGTTGGACCATCGCTTACATTAGGGAGGCATGGAAACTGCACTGTAACTCTATGGCGCACACACACACACACATACACACACACACACACACACACACACACACACACACACACACACACACACACACACACACACACACACACACACACACACGCACTGTGTTATGGCCCTACAGTGGGTATGCTGTTGGTTTTTCCAAACCTGAATTAGCATAATTTCCTGAAGCGTTACAGGGCACACTGTCAGTTAAAAGGAGATGGTTCCTGTGTGTTATTCCAGTCATCACATCTTTCTGTTCATATTCACAGGCCTGTCGCCTCTGTTCCAAGTGGGTCACTGTTATATTACTGTTATATATTGTCCATAAATCTTTACACATACCACCAAGACAAATTCCTGCGCGCCGGTTTGGGCAGCGGTGGACTAAAGGTCACAGAAGCAGGCTTGTGACCCGAAGGTCGCTGGTTCGACTGCCCGGAAAATCTGGGTGGGGGAAGTGAATGATGTTCTGCCATTCCTACAACTACTGACGACCACTGACATGCCCCTAGAACAGTGCTTTTCAAACAACTGACTACCATTACTGACATCATTGTGACATGCCCCTAGAACAGTGCTTTTCAAACAACTGACTACCATTACTGACATGCCCCTAGAACAGTGCTTTTCAAACTACTGACAACCACTGAAGTGCCCTAAGCCAGGGGTTCCCAAACTTTTCAGGCCGGGACCCAGAAAATAAGGCGTCAGAGAGCCGCGGCCCAATGCACATCGTCAGGCTTTTTTTTCTTTTTTGCCAGGCGACCGATTTCTTAAGCCAAATATCACTTCAATCCTATTAAGTTAGTTCAAGTTAGTTATTCATTTATATGTGCTATTTATGAGAGGGCTAACTTGTTGCAAAATGATAATGATAATAATAATAGCCTCATTAAAATACTATTGTTGCTTCGGTTGTTTTCAGCGTTTTATGTGCATAATCTGTTATTTAGTTTGAAATGTTCGTTGAAATAAGTAGATTTTTCGTTTTTGTTTATTTATTAAGTTAATATAAAACCATATAGTCACATTTTAGAATACAATAGAATAGAATTTTAGAATACAACTAGAAACACTGTCCTGGCCTGCTTCTAAGTTCAGTGACCTGACAAAAATAAATAAATTGAATTTTCTTTTAATTTTAAATTTTTTTTAAATCATCTCGCGGCCCTCCTGTGGCTGCTCGCGGCCCACCTTTGGGTCGCGACCCCGACTTTGGGAACCACTGCCCTAAGCAGTGCTTAGGAAGAAAGTTAGTGTTTTATTTTTTTTGTAGTTTTATCTTCATTTCAGATATTGATTGAAGAAGTGTGTTTTTATTCAATGGCTACTGACAACAACTGTGTCCTAAGCAGTGCTTTTCAAACTACTGCCTAACATCCGTATCCAAGAGAAAGGCATTCTGTGAACAGAATATACTGTAGTAATGCTATATTATTTCCACTAACAAAAAGCCAGCAAAAACACAAGGGCCCTCATTCATCAACGTGGACTTTGACCTTGACCTACTTCCACACGTAAGCACGGAATTTAGAACTAGCGCACGCACAGGGAAGTCGGCATTCATCACACGTGCGTAAGCAGGCTCTACGCACACCTGTCATGATGAATCCCACCTTGGCCCTGCGCCGCAGCTCGTGCACGCTTTCACGTATTTGCATACCAAAACCGCCCCGACCAACCAAATATGGTCAGGCCCTCCCCTTCAAATACCATGAGGGAATCCCTGTGCGTGGAATGTTGGAGGATGGCAAAGCGAACGAAAAAGAGAAACTACACAGACACCGAGGTGGAGGTCCTCGTAACGGAGGTGGATAAATAAAAGGCGGATTTGTAAACGGTGATGTCAGATATCAACGGCTCCCTAAGACCATTGCTGCAATTCTGCCTGGACAGCTCAAAATACTAATAAAGACCGTTCGTTGACCACTGTTTGGCGTTGGTTGTGTTGTGTGTCATTATAACCGTGCTGTACAATATGAATGCCTTTATTAGTTGTGTTCGATTGGCTATATGATTTTTAGAGGCATCTATTTTGTTGTCGGCTAATAAAGACCGCGCTGGAATATGACTGCCTTTTCCCGTGTTGTTTGATTAATACCCACGGATTAAAGTTCTCCTCAATTCTATTCCAAATCGCGATGGATCTCCCGTCAATTTTCTACCTGCTGCATGATTTCTAGAGGCATACTACTACAATCTATTTTGATGTCAGTATTGGGTAGCCTATATAAACAATATAATACGAGAGCATATACAAGAACAATGAATCTCACTGCATGTATGATGTATCCTGCCTTTCAATACATGAACTTGAATTCCATCATATAGTCTGTCCACTATCTGCATGGTGTCATTGCAATGCGTTTTCTATTCTTTCTTGTACAGTAAAAAGGGGGAAGAACACTATATTCATATGACTTATTCTGCTTACAGCTTCGAAATTCCACTTGTTTCGTTTAACGTAAAGCCTTTTAAATATAATCAAAACGTTCCCGTGTTTCGGCGGTCTGTGCGCAAAATAATAACGAGTTGAGCTTTATGATTTATGATGAATTGAAAATGGGGGACCCTGATGTAAACAGGACGAAAGTTGGTCTGCATCCCCAATTAACAATTGTATGTACTGAGCTGTACTGTACTGTACCCATTCTGCAATCTGTTAATAAACTTTTCAATAAATCAATCAATCAAGCTACGCGGAGCGCAGTCAGTCAGTAGCCTACACCCCGTATATTCCGATAACGCTATATAAACCATGAATGAATGAATGAATGAGAACTTTATTAACAGATTGCAGAATGGGTACAGTACAGTACAGCTCAATACATACAATTGTTAAGGGGATGCAGACCAGAGAAAGACTTTCGTCTTGTTTACATCAGGGTCCCCCATTTTCAATTCATCGTAACATATATGACATGCTGCATTCATTCTGAGAGAAAGATCTATTATTCCAAATGCTATTTATAGGGTTTTGACCATAATTACACTACTGTTGCTATTTTACAATGAACTATAATGAACTACGGTTCATAGAACATCCAGTGTTATTATGCACAGAAGCTCATTTCCTTGTTGTAATAATATATTCTACCACTGGGCGCGAGGTACGCCAGGTCCGAAATGTGCGTAGATGTAAGCACGAAGTCAAGTTCAAGTTGAAGTTGATGAATCCCACTCTTTGCTTAGAAATGATCGTACGCACGGGTTACGCACAGATCTGTGCGTAGAACACGTTGATGCATGAGGGCCCAGACACAATTACTACAATAGAGAGAAAGAGAGAGAGAGCGAGAGAGAGAGAGAGGGAGTGTGGGGGAATAACAATTTCTCAGATGAATTTTCCACAAAGCTTAAAAGAATTAAGTCTACAATAACTTACTTTCCTGCATGCACGTGCGCACACACACGCACGCACACACACACACACACAGACACACACACACACACACACACACACACACACACACACACACACACACACACACACACACACACACACACACACACACACACACACACACACACACACACACACACACACACACACACACACACACACACACACACACACACACACACACACACACACACACACACACACACACACACACACAGATCCATCCAGTGGAAAGAGTGCAGTAATGGCAGCAGAGAGGTAAACAGAAGTTCAGCCAATCAGAGAGAGAGGGAGAGAGAGAGAGAAAGAGAGAGAGAGATGGAAATAAAAAAGAAGAAAAGGAAGTAGAGGTGAAACAGAGGGAAAGAAAATATTTATTTTCTCACTTCAGTTGAGTTACAACTAATTTATCATTGTCCTGTGTGTGTGTGTGTGTGTGTGTGTGTGTGTGTATGTGTGTGTGTGTGTGTGTGTGTGTGTGTGTGTGTGTGTGTGTGTGAGAGAGAGAGAGATACACACTTCTGTTCATCTTCTATATGTAGACATTCTCACAAATATAGCAGGATTACCAGAAAATGACTTGCAAGGGCACCTACCTGCTCTCACAATGGGAGCAGGATTATTTAAAGGGGAAATACGCCCAATTTAAGAATTCACATGTTATTCCCATGGTCTAAGACAGTCCAAATATATTAGTGAATATCTTTCACTGTCTTTGCTCCATAGACAATGAATTATGAAAGATAGTAGAGATGACACGGAGAGCACCCATGGGAATGTTCTGATTATACAGGTATATTTTCTATTTCAGAACTGAAAACAGTACAATATAAATTAAAAAAAAAACCACATAAAGCTCATAAAAAAATCTAACTTTTTGTGGGTCCACAAAAAGTCTCCTATTCATCGTCAATGGAGCAGCTCCAGAGTTTATCTGATGACATCACAGGTTTGAGTCTTATAGACGTATGTTGTCCTTTACGAGTCAGGGGTCAGGATTAGGTCATGGCTTAGACATGTAGTGGTGAAAATGTATGTCAAGGTCAAAGAGCAAATCTAAGACAAAGGGATATTCTTGGCAATATAGTGTGTGTCTGTATTTCTGACAGTGCCCGCTTGTGTGCGTCATAGAAGCAGAGAGAGAGAGATTGTAAAGAAAACTAGTAGGACTTGACACAGACTGATGATTATTGTCATAAATGATGACAATACACCATTGTTCTAACTAAGTCACTGTCCACTCCCAGCTATCTCTGTGGGCCAATGCTGACGTCAGCAAGGAACTAGAACAGAAGTTATGATAGGCCAGCCATCTGGTTCAGGGTGGACATGCGCACACGCACACACACACACACACACACACACACACACACACACACACACACACACACACACACACACACACACACACACACACACACACACACACACACGCGCACACACACACACACACACACACACACACACACACACACACACACACACACACACACACACACACACATGCTTTTATAAAGCCTCAAATGACGGCTTACAATATTTCATGAAAGCAAAGTGTTTTGTTTGTCTAAGATTTAAAAAGGTTTAAAAAGGTTAAAAGTCCCACAACATAAAAAAAAAATATAATAAAAAAAATTGTAAATGAAAAAAACAAAAATTAATTTCGAAGCTTCGAATTAAAATCGAATCTCGGCCCCGAAGCTTCAAATTCCAAAAAAAAATCGAAGGTCAGCCCTAGACGAGAGAGACTATGGGTGAGGTACTATTATGTGTGTGAGACAGAGATGGAGAGAGAGAGTAGAGAGAGAGAGACGTAATGTCCTGTGTTTTCTTAGTATATATACTGTAGGTTATTTTCTTTCATTGGTGTGAAGTTGTCAGGGTGACCCTGTAACACCATCGCAGTGGGAGGGGCTAACGAGCTGGTTAACGAGACTCGTAACTCTGACTTTAAATCAGTCCCACACACAGAGGGCATGCGCACACATGCACACGCACGCACGCACACACACACACACACACACACACACACACACGCACACACACACACACACACACACGCACACACACACACACACACACACACACACACACACACACACACACACACACACACACACACACACACACACACACACACACACACACACACACACAGTAAATAGCTTGTTATCTCATGGTTAGTTAGGATCGCAGCATGATTCGTGGGTTACGTTTAAGCGAAAACCTGTTAACGAGAATCCAGTTTCCTCTTCACACCTATGCTTATTGCAAGAAGTTAGAGAGAGAGAGAATAGAGAAGAACGGAGAGAGATGGAGAGAATAGAGGAGGAGGGGAGAGAGGAACAGCAGGCAGAGGGAACAAAGAAGGAAACAGAATAAAGAAAAGACAGATGAGGGAGAGAGGAAGAGAGGGATAGAGGGAGAGAGGAAGAGAGGAAGAGAGGGAGAGAAGAAGAGAGGGAGAGAGGAAGAGAGGGAGAGAGGAAGAGAGGGAGAGAGGAAGAGAGGGAGACAGGAAGAGAGGGAGAGAGGAATAGAGGGGGAGAAGAAGGAAGGCATTCTTCCCTCAAAGAGCCCAGAAAAAAAGAGAAGAGAGAATACACTGAAAAGGAGAGGGGTTGAGACAGGAATATGACGGGAAAGGGAGGGGGGAGAACGGGAAGAGAGGAGGGGAAGATTCTTATAGGATTAAAGGAACTTTCCTACAAGGTATGAGAGGAAGAGAGAGAGGAGAGGGGAGGAGGAATGAGAAAGAGGGGACCATAAAGTTCTTTATTTTTTTCCCCCGTTAGCACTTTCACACACGTTCACGTCACACACACACATTCACACATGACCTCGTATGAGTCACTGATTACCACGGTTACCACACATCGAGTCAAAACAATGGCTGACGTCGCCCAGACTGTAACTTGTGGTAGCGCTATCTTGAGATCATTCTATGTGTGTGTGCGTGTGTGTGCACGCAGGAATGTATGAATATACACTTATGGTGTCCCATGGAATCAACCTTTACCAGTTCATCCTTTAATGCTTATAGCGAGTGGCATAAATGTTAAAAGTGGTTTTGTTTCTGGGTTATATAATAAAATACAAGGTAAACTAAACAGAACTACAGGTAATATCACTGTCTGGAACATAGATTTAAAGGATTACAACGCCTGCATAAATTGGCAGAATGTATGGGATAATATTCCGTTAACCTCTCGTAATTATAATAATCAATTAACTCTTTACAAATTGATGCACATATTTGATCTGTCACCCAGGAAACTCTGTCAAATAAACATTTTACAAAGTCCCCTATGTTCTTAATGTCCGCAAAAAGTCATGGGAACACATATGATGTGGGAATGCTAGAGCACAGGGCGCAAGGACAGAATCGATTCAAAGTTGACTTACTGCGGCAAGAAACGCCAACGATTATAGTATAATTCATGTTGCGCCCTATTACTCGCTTCCCAGGAATTATCTCGGATCACTCTGAAATTATACTTATATTCACCACGGGATAACGCGTGAACGTATGCATGAAAAAATTCTCTCTTTTTTGCATCTTGGACGGAAGACAGTGAGATGACCATAGTATTGTCCCCATAGCTATAATATAGAATATAGATATAGCTCTACAAACAAGGTGACGCACTCCTGTCTTTAAAGCGTGGCATAGCTACAACGGGACCCGGCTAATGGCTGGACGCTGAATGAATGAATGAACTATAGATTTATATGTAATTCTTTAATCTATTCTTTCACTATATTTCACTATATTGCGCGATTGGGTTAAGCGGCAGGTGAGCCAGATGGATTAGTGAAGTATACTGTTACTGTATACATACGAGCGGTCATGCTCAGATTGCTCATTGAGTCATGACTATAAATGCAAAACGTAATTGTCGTATTTATTATCATTATAATTATTTAATTCCGATGAGACCAGAGCAAGTCGTTTCCCATTGGGATCGAGCAGTCGGCTGGGAGGTCCTGCGTCGCCTAGCCCTGAAGACTGCAAGTGCCTTGCTCACGTGATCGAGATTTCCGCGGCTCCAGGGAGCGAAATTAACTTTTTGACTCACCGGCCAGTGGCGGGTAGATGGGAAGAGTCTACCCGCCAAGCATATTTCTTACCTGCCAAAAATTTTTTTTTTTGATCCACTTTTTTCTCCCATTTTTCTATATTTTCTCCCATCCCAATTTCGTATCATCCAATTCAACCCTCCCCTGTCACGAACGCTGTTTCTTGCCTCCCACAAGCCGGCTGCAATGTGGACTAAGTCATACATAGCACAAGTCCCCTCCGGTACTTGAGGTAACAGCAGTCGCATCTTTTCACCTGCGCAGCTCGATCTCTCAGTGTCGAGGAGTAACGCGTGGGAGGCTCACGCTGCCCCCGACACTTCCTGATTCTACTGCGCAGGCGCACCAACCGACCTGTAGGAGTCGCTTGTTCACAACGCTCGATCCCCACCCTTCAGTTTCCCTCCCCGTAATACGGCCAATGTGTATTACTGCGGACGACCAGCTAAACTGAAAACAATGTGGAGAGCTGGATTCGAACACGCGAATCCTAGCGTCTCCACACTGGTGGCGAGTGCCTTGCCCACTACACCACCTAGCCGCCCTACCTGCCAAAAAATTTTTGATTAAAAAAAATATATATATATATATTTTATATAAAAAATTTTTTTTTAAATAAAATATATATTATATAATCATACTTGTAATTGTATTATCTGCGAGACATCGCCACCACGCAATAAGTCAAAATGCTTGCTATCTGCAAACAGCACCACTGTGTGTATACTTGAGTAGCCTCCAGCTCCAGCAAGGATTCTCCGGCCCTGCAGCTAGACCCTATATTCAGCTAGACCCTACATTCAGCATGCAAGGATTCTCCGGCGATGCAGCTGGACCCATTTATAACATTACGGTTATGTTGTCAAATCACATTCAACATGCCCTCAGCTAGAATACGCATTCAATCAATGTTATAAGACATTGATATCAGGAGCTATCTGTAGCTACTGCTAGCCCGGTAGATAACGTTAAGACAATTTAGTTTACTGGGACAGATCGATCTAGCGTGAGCTAGCTAACGCGAGCTAGCTAACGAGGGAACGGAGGTTTTATGCACTCGAGTAGACTATTGCTGGAGCATTTGTTGATATCAGTAGCTAGCCAGCTAGATACCGTTAGACAATGCGTTAGCACTAGATGCTGCGGGCGAGCTGCTACCATTCTGGGAGCTTAACGTTAGCACTAGATGCTGCAGGCGAGCTGCTACCATTCTGAGAGCTTAACGTTAGCAGTGGCACTAGAGCTGCGGGGCGCGGGCCGCTCTGTGTTGATACGAGCAGAAGCCAATAGTATCCCGCTGCAGGGGGCTGGCTCGGCTGGGCGGATATGACTCGTTGCCACGTTTTCTTTCAAAATAAGAATATCATACTAACCGAATGCTGCTAACTGCCGGAGCCATCGATATTATGACTCTAGCTGCGCTTGGGCCGGAAATGAGACCCGCACAGATCTTCAAAATAAGAGTATCATTATGAACTACACGTCTACACGCCACACGGCGGGCAGGGCTCTCAGTGGCAAGCGGCAAAGGTAAAAACTGAGCGCCCCTGGCGGGCGGCGGGCTTTAATTTCGCCCCCTGCGCGGCTCGCCTAGACAGATTTCCAGAGCAAGTTGGATGACATTCTAACCGCCATGCCACGCCATCTGCACAGTGATTGATTGAATGAAAATTGTATTAACAGATTGCAGAATTACTGTTACTGTATTGTTTGTCTAGTTTTATGTTAAAAAAGGGAAAATAAAAAACATTAGTTAAAAAAAAAAAAAAATTGCAGAATGGGTACAATACAGTACGGCTCAATACACACAATTGTTAAGGGGATGCAGACCAGAGAAAGACTTTCGTCTTGTTTACATCAGGGATTCTGTTGAATCGTATGTGTTGAGACATTCCATTTCTATAGGAAACCACTTTACGTTTAAGTTCCCGACTTGAGATCAGCTGTAATGGCTTCAGTGTCGAGTCTAGAGACTGTGTTAAATACCTAGGTGCAGACCTCGACCAAACACTCTCAGGGAAAACAATGGCCCTGAAGGTGATCAAAAAAGTTAACGCAAGGGTGACATTTTTGCACAGAAAAAAGAGGTTCTTATCACTGGAAACTATGAAATTGCTTGCCAACTGCATGATCCTCAGCCAATAGATTATGCATGTATGTACTACTGGTATAGTGGTGTTACAGTGGAAAGTAAACACAGGCTACAAACCAGCCAAAATAAGACCATACGATTGGTCCTAAATCTGCCACCTCGAACCCATATTGAGCCATGTCACTTCAATGAGGTGGGATGGCTCCCTGTGGAGCAGAGGGTCTCCTTTCTGAAACTGGGAAATATGTATAAAATGTTAAATGGATCTGCCCCCAGATATTTATGCTCTCGCATTGTCCTGCGTGGCCAGGTCCACGGACGACAGTTACGGTCTGGACAGCTTTATGAGCCTAGAAAGGGTTCCTATTCACAGAATGGCTTTCTGTCTACAGCCTGCCGGCTGTGGAACTCTCTGCCCAGGGCCATCCAAAACTCCCCCACTATTGCTGTCTTCAAGAGGGGTGTGAAGCGACATCTGCAACAATAGGTTGCAGTGGGTGCTTGGCCACCACTCTTGAAGAACAGGAACATTTCATAAAATTGTGTTGTCTATTTTATCTACTTGTTGTATCTATCTTATCTTTTTAACTCTTTCTTTGTGATTTATTGTATTCTTCTTGGGACCATGTTGGAAACAAGTCGACAGACTTTCACATGTTATCCTTGTACCCCTTGTTTTTATACTTTTGTATAAATTGTATGTACTAAATAAAAATCAAATCAAGTCGCCCATTTTAAATTCATAATGAATTGTAAGTAAGGGTGCAACTTGCTCCGTGCAATCCATTCTTTGTGGATCTAGCCCTGAGAGAGCTATGACATTGTTGGATTACGTCATAATCAGCCAGTTTCATCTCGTCACCTGTGGTTCCGTGAAGTTTCTGCGCTGTGTTGTATGAATCTCTTACTCCGAAGTCGACCTTCCCCGTACTGGCTGTACAACTGTTTCAACCCCGTTAATGCAATCCGACTCAGAAGAATTCGACACTGGAAACGTGATCTCTTTCCTTAGATCGTGGTGTTTATTTTCATAAACATAGACTCGTATATGGAAACAGTTTGAAAGTCTTTGAAAGTCTTTGAAGAAACTAAATTCATTATTCTAATGATCTCTCCTGTTACCCGCTCTCGGTGGTTGTTGCGGCCTAGCTGTTAGCCGAAGCCTTTCCTGTTAGCCGAGGCTAGCTCCTCGTGGCGTTCTCCTCCCCCACCCCAGCTTCGTTTTTTACTTATTTACACCGGAAGAAACTCACAGCTATAAACTATACTCCTTAGCAACGGCTGACCGCCCATAGCAACCGCTACGTCTCCCGACCTACGACCCAAATTTCTCGGTCTCTCTATCTCTAACCCATGGCAACGGCTTCTCTGTTGATATTAACTCCCTTTCTATCTCCCCATAGCCCTCTCTCTCTCTACCATGCCCCCATCACCTATAAGCGATGACCCGACTGCCACAGCACTCTGGTGACCTTGGCACTATCTACCACCCTGCCTGCTCTGCTTATGGAGACTTCTAGCACTATCGTCTTCCCTGTCTGCTCCCAGCATAAGGCCTGAGTGTCAGAGTAAATGCCGTCATCTGCAAATATTTACATTATGTACACATTGAAAAACAGGGCTATTCTATCAACATGCACCAGATGTCGTTGAGCCAGCTTTTAGTAAATAATGCCCTGATTTATACCAGTGTTTCTAAAATGGGGAAATGTGGGAGTATTATTTAAAAAAGTAAAAAAAGAAATAAAAAAACATTGTATCACTTGAATATGATTGAATATGATGCTATTTCCCACGATACGACAAGGAATATATAATGTATGGGGTACTTCGCAGAAATAATGTTTATGCTACACAGTGCCAAAACAAGTTTGACAACCACTGTTTCATAGAACGCACTCTGCTGAAGAAAGTTGCTAGTAACCTGACTTGTTTGTCTCCACTCATTGAAGTGATAATGTTCTGTCGATGAATAGGGCAGGATCCACATGAAACAGAGACACGAAGGATCATTAAACTAGTTTAACTAATAGATATGGGAGATAATCGTTATCGTGTGTGTGTGCATTGAATGATCTTGCTGTTTTTGTCAAGAAGAGAGGGCTGCACGTCTAGGGAGGGGGTTCGTCATACAGTCTCTCTCTCTCTCTCTCTCTCTCTCTCTCTCTCTCTCTCTCTCTCTCTCTCTCTCTCTCTCTCTCTCTCTCTCTCTCTCCCTCTCTCTCTCTCTCACTCACTCACCCCCCCTCTCTCTTACTCTCTCTCTCCCTCTCTTCTTCTCTCTCTCCATCTCCCTCTCTGTTCCTCTCTCTCCCCATCTCTCTCTCTGTCCCCCTCTCTCTCTGTCCCTCTCTCACTCTCCCTCTATGTCCCTCTCTCTCCATCTCTCTCCCTCTCTCTCTCCCTCTCTCTCTCTCTCTCTCTCTCTCTCTCTCTCTCTCTCTCTCTCTCTCTCTCTCTCTCTCTCTCTCTCTCTTTCTCTCTCTGTCCCTCTCTCTATCTCACTCTCCCCCTATCACTCACTCACCCCCCCCTCTCTCTCTCTTTCTCTTAGGGCGCGTTCACACCTACCCTGTTTGTTCCACTTTAAGTGGGCCATGGTCCCTTTAGATCGATAGTCCGTTTGGTTTGTACAGGTGTGAACGCAAACCGAACTATTTTGAGGACCAAACAACCAAACCATGGTCTTCTTGAAAAGTTGGGACTCGGTTAGTTTCAAAGTGGACCATGGTTCGTTTGCTGTTGGTGTGAACGCGATCGAACTTTATATAATACCTAATCTAGAGCAAATGAGTGACAGGTGCCTAGTGGCGAGCGGTCGCGCGACCCAACTTGACATGGCCAAGTGACAGCTTGCGCACGACTCTCTCTCTCTCTCTCTCTCTCTCTCTCTCTCTCTCTCTCTCTCTCTCTCTCTCTCTCTCTCTCTCTCTCTCTCTCTCTCTCTCTCTCTCTACTCTCTCTACTCTCTCTACTCTCTAGTGGACTTGCGCCGTGCTCGTAATAGTATCTCTCTCATTGCGCTGCCGGCAACTGTTTACGTTTGTGAGTGCTATAGTCCAATAGATGCAACAGCATGTCCTTTGTTTACAAATTAGATCCGCACCAAACAGGGTAGTGTGAACGCAGACCAAATCAAACAATGTATCATTTTCACATTTGGTCCACCAGAAAGTCCGGACTATCCCCGGACTTTCAGGTGTGAACACGCCCTTACTCTCTCTCCCTTTCTCTTACTCTCTCTCTCCCTCTCTCACTCACTCACCCACCCTCTCTCCCTCTCTCTCTTACTCTCTCTCTCCCTCTTATCTTCCCTCTCTCCCTCTCTGTTCCTCTCTCTCCCCATCTCTCTCTCCCTCTCTCTCTCCCTCTCTCTGTGTCTCCCTCGCTCCCCCCTCTCTCTCTCCCTCTGTTACTCTCTCTCTGTCCCCCCCTCTCTCTCTCCCTCTCTCACCCCCCTCTCTCCCTCTCACTCTCTGTCCCTCTCTCTCTCCATCTCTCTCTTTCTCTCACCCCCCCCCCCCCCTCTCTCTCTCTCTCTCTCTCTCTCTCTCTCTGTCAGTGTGTTTCCTCAGGACAGAGTCAGTCATTGTGTCTATACTATGTATGGTAAATAGCTCTGTGGTAATTATACATCTGACTGAAGAATATGGTGGGCAGGGCTAAGGCAAAAGATGTGGTTATACAGTAGATGTTTGTCTTTTGGAACCTCTTTGGAACAGCCTGGGTAAATATGACAAGGCTGTGGCTTGTCACATTTTATGACACTTGGCTGTGTGAAATGCACTGAAGTCCTAGGCATGGCAATTATTTGCAAAGATCTAGCAAAGTTTTCATTTGAAATAGCTTTAATTGTATACACACTATAGGGGCAGAGTGGCTAATGAGTCGGTCGCTTTCACACAGGGGCTGTTTGGTCCGGACTTTCGGACCAGAATTCGATAGTCCGGTTTTTCGGGTCTGTGTGAATGCGCGTCGAACTCGGTTTGCGGACCAAACAGTCGAACTCTGGTCCGCCTGAAAACGTAGGTCTCGGTTCGGCTTCATCGAACCAAACGCGAACCAAATATAGGAAGTGATTATTATTACCACTGCTCGCAGCACTCACTGCAAAACAAGCACACTGCATCTAATCTCTCTATCTCTCTATCTATATATCTGTGCATCTTGGGAAGAAGGAAGAAAAAACGCGGCTTATTATTATTACCGAGGCGCGCGGCTTATTATATTATTAATAAAACAGCTACTTGTGGGCACTCATAAAAACACCGTGGTCTACAAGTTGTTTAGCGAGAGGATGGTGGTAATGTGCTTCAATAGAACAATGGATCAATGCCATGTCAAAATTCGGCTCCGCTGATCTGGAGGACTCGCAGTCCACACAGACACACACACACACACGCGCGCACACACAGGATCGCAGCCACACACACATTTCCACTGTCCAATAGACAAGCGCCCTTTTCGACCGCGTGACATTGTTCAGAAGGTCTCGGTCCGCCTGACAGATATCTGTGTGAAAGCAGGCGAACCAAATGAAGAATGCAACAATGTTGCAACTTCACCCCCAGAACCGCACCGAGTCCACCAAAACTATATGTGAAAGCGACAGTTACATTGCCGGTTGTAGAGATGCTTCACATCTAGAAATGGAAATGGCATAAAACAACATATCCAAAATGTATAAATAACTCTGCACACTGCTGAACTGCTTCCATAGATGTTTATTTTTGTATACGAAGCACTTCTATGGCCGGCTATGTCAGTCAGTCAGTCAGTCACTCACTCTGTCCGTTAGCTGCTCTGCCCCTAGTGGCTGCTCACATGCATTGCACTCTGTGTAAGACGCGTTTGCTTCACATCTATGACGCTGTGTCTCCTTGTTTCATCATTTCACACAGATCTTGTTAGGATGTAAAATAAACGTTTAACAAACACATACAAGACCCATGGGTTTAGATAAGGACAACAGAATGTTTTGTTACTTTCAGCACATGTTTTTCAAGTGTGGTCATTCCCCTGCAGTGGCTCAGAGCGAGGAGAGAGGGAGAAGAGAGAGGGAGAGGAGAGAGGGAGAGGAGAGAGAGGGCGAGGAGAGGAGAGAAGAGAGGTAGAGGAGAGGGAGAGAGGGAGTAGAGAGAGGGAGCAAGGCGAGGAGAGAGAGGGTGGAGAGGAGAGAGAGGGTGAGGAGAGAGAGGAGAGGGAGAGAGAGGGAGAGGAGAGAGTGAGAGGAGAAGGAGAGAGGGGAGGAGAGGGAGAGAAACAGGGTGAAGAAAATGAAGGGGGTGGAATTTGGCAGAGACTTGAAACAAAACATTGATGGAGAGAGTGAAGGCAGCTTTGGGGAAACCCCTTTGACCTGTGGCAGACAGCCACACGCACGCACCCACACGCATGCGCTAAGGCCAAGGGTGATTTGGCTTGCTGTGCTGTGTGTATAGTAACATACTCCCGAACTCACACACACTACAGTACCCCCTCCCTCTCTCTCTCTCTCTCTCTCTCTCTCTCTCTCTCTCTCTCTCTCTCTCTCTCTCTCTCTCTCTCTCTCTCTCTCCCCCTCTCCCCTGTCTGGCACAATCATGCTAGTCATTACATTTTCCACTGTTTTTCAGGGTGGTAGAGGTTGGGGGTGGGGGTGAGTGTGAGTGTGCATGTGGGAGCGGAGGCGCGTGTGGGGGGGGGGGGGGGGGGACTCCCAACAATTCTCGCTATATTTCTGTTCTTTGGAAAGAAGGCCTTAGGGCTTGTGTCCATAGCGGACGTTTTATGAGTTGTCAGCTCCTTCCTGTCATTCATTTCTATGCTACAGGCGCGACAGGCACGCTCCTCTTCCCAGGGGCGCGCCTCGCGTTTATGAGCTCTCGGCGGCAGCGTTTTTGGGCGGAGCGCTCCCAGTGCATAAAGTTGAAACTAGTTAAACTTTTGGAAAGGAGCGCGCTCATCAAGGTAATCAACATCGAGGAAGGGGCGGAGCCGCGGCAGTCGCGAGACCCAGGAAAACACTCTGAGCTTTTTTTCCCTTTTTTTCAAAGCGGTCCGCCTTGAAAAAAACGTCCGCTATGGACACAAGCCCTTAGCCTGATGTTGGCCTTGCAGGTTTTATTGTTTTATTGTGGATCCCCATTAGTCTACACCAAAGTGAGACTACTCTTCCTGGGGTCCAAACAGGTAACATTGGTTTCAGCATGTTAGCGCACACACAAACATAGAAAATAGGAACTGCCATTGTTGTTTTGCATAATCTCTCCATTCATAAAGCCTGATCGTCCTCCACTGATTTCCTTATGATGATGATGATGATGATGATGATGATGATGATGATGATGATGATGATAGTTCTGCACATTTGTTGTTTTCTCTGGCACTGCTTTATTTCTCATCTGACAATTTATGACTATGAATTTATGATTATTTATGATCCTGTTTAAACTCTTTGTAACCGCTGTGATGCTGTGAGGTGAAAAAAAAACCTGCATCTCCAGTCGTGTGAGTGTTTTTACTTGAATGGACTATAAGTGAGTCTATGTGTTTTGGTTCCATGACCCGTCCCTAAGGACTCATAACCTCAAATGTACATGGGCGTATAATATTATCTAGAAATGTGGTTGCTTATCTCAATTTCAATGAAGAAAAGGTTCCAGAATACACATAAATAGAGAGAAGTTACAAAACAACTTTCCACACATTAAATCTGTGTTCCTCCAAGGTTCTGCTTCAGGGCTGCTTCAATTGAAACTAATACTGAGAAAGCGTCCATTTCCAAAGCAGACAAGCAGCCCAGGGACTGCTCAGGAACATTGATTGATTGATTGAATTGATTGATTGATTGATTGATTGAAAACTTTATTAACAGATTGCAGAATGGGTACAATACAGTACGGCTCAATACACACAATTGTTAAGGGGATGCAGACCAGAGAAAGACTTTTGTCTTGTTTACATCAGGGTCCCCCATTTTCAATTCATCAGGACATATATGACATACATGACATACAGATAGACAGTACTGCTACATCTAGACATTTATGACATACCAGAATATGTCATGTGTACACATCCCTCCACACTACGTTAACGGACTTATTATGGTAGTTTAAATACATTTCCGTATAGCCTATAATCTACAGGATGAAGTCCTCCTAGCGTGTGTCAGTACAGTAGTCTGACTTGTGTTGTTGTTTCTCTCCACAGCCTGCCTGTTTCGCTACAACGCTCTGTCTCTGGTCTACCTGCTCTACCTGCTGCTGCTGCCGTGGTTCCTCTGGCCCAACAAACACACCATCAGAGGTAAGGGTTCTGCATTCCTGCTCTGTGTGTGCCCACTGCGCCACTTAGCCGCCCAGGGTAGCGTTAACTCGAGCCCAAGAGCAGAACACAGGGAGAGGAGAATGAGGCGGTTGAGGTTGTTTAATATAGGTACCAAGCAGACAGGTTATTATTGAATGTTCAGGAATGTTCGACAGGTGCGAGCAGCAGCAGGAGCACTCCTCGCGAAGCACAGGAACGTCCTGGCGGGTGGTGTCTCGGGAGACAACGTAGACCGGGCGACAGATGTGTAGCAACACTGGGACAGGGAGTGGCAGGAAACGCAGGTCTCTTGTCAGGGCTGCTGGTGATGACCTGACGAGTCTCAGGTGTGCAGATTGAACCTGGCTGACAGCGTGTGGAAGCAGCGACAGGAAGTTGCCCATATAAGGGCGTGGAAGCAGCAGGTGAGAGAGAGAGAGAGGCGCCCTGGCTGTGATTGTAACACTACGCAGGTTTTACATGTAGTGATGTCATCATCAGGGACCAGGCAAGGGGAGTGAAACAGAACATTGTAGAATAAATGGAATAGTAAAAAGAATAGAACTGAAAATAATAGTATAAAGCGCAATAGAATAACATGGAACTGGTGGACATAAGAGAGAGGTCTAGATTTCAGTGATGGAACTAGACGTGGAAAGAACTATTACAGATTATAAGATTTGGTCTCACCAGGCTATTGTTCGGAATGCCAGGGCCCACCCAACCATAGTGTGTGTGTGTGTGTGTGTGTGTGTGTGTGTGTGTGTGTGTGTGTGTGTGTGTGTGTGTGCGTGTGTGTGTGTGTGTGTGTGTGTGTGTGTGTGTGTGTGTGTGTTGAGTGTATGTGTGTGTGTGGTCTCCAGTATGAATACAAATGAATATAAATGTTTATTAACTTAGGAAAACCTATTATAGTTTAGCGGAATAGTGCTTTTAATGATCCTAATGTGCTAGGATGTGGTCTGCATTATTTAATGACAGACAGACCACAGTGAACTGGACTAAAAGGACAAACAGAGAACTAACAGTAAAAACACATTGAGGCTAGAAGACGGTTTTCCACTTCGGATGCAAGTGAGAGAAAATTAGCGCTTCATTTTTCAGTGACAGGGTTATGTCACTCAACATGTTGCTTTTCACAACTGAGTACACACACACACACACACACACACACACACACACACACACACACACACACACACACACACACACACACACACACACACACACACACACACACACACACACACACACACACACACACACTCCTTGTAAGAAATAAAGACAAATTAAAATAGAAATGAACTGAAATCTATTTGTCAGTGTTTTTTTGCTGATTTGGCATGTGAGATTAAGCAAAATTCAACCTGTTTTAAATGGCAATTCTACAATCATCTGTAGAAATGTATATTGGGCTGATGATACCGATCGTCTGCATCACGACATAGGATGCATATTAACCCTTTCACTGCCACACGACAGAAGGTTAGCCCTTTACTATCACACAACCGACGGCGATGCTCCATCATTAGCATCATTAGCTCCGCATCCACATCCGCATCCGCGGAGCTAATGCCGCTAATGATGGAGCATCGCCGTCTGTTGTGTGATAGTAAAGGGCTAACCTTCTGTAATGTCACAGTGAAAGGGTTAACCGGCTGTCCCGTGGCAGTGAAAGGGTTTAACAGAGGATACTGTTGAGGACGTCTCGCAGGCACAGAGAACACCACACTGCCTGCCTGGGCACCGGTTACAGTGGAGATGAACTAAGTGTTGCCAGCTGTTTGGCCCTCCTCCCCGACAGGCCTGAGGTCATCAAGCCGCCACATTTGCACTAAACAACAGCCTAATCATACCTTAACTTATTTGGCACTTCACCAAAAAAGAAAAAAACACATTATCTCACAC
>NC_140173.1:128459395-128480756 GCF_963971535.1 Notolepis coatsorum
GGAGAAGAGTAGCACCTCACTTCGTCGTTAGACTGGGCGAGCTATCCAAAGGAACACTGTAAATCACACGTTATACACACACAGAGAAAATAACAGTTAGTTAGCACTACTGAATACTTCAGTAGAATATTCAGGCTGCTACACATACATACATACATACATACATACATACATACATACATACATACATACATACATACATACATACATACATACATACATACATACATACATACATACATACATACATACAGGACAGACAACACAACGGAACAATAGAAAAAAGACATATGTAAGACAGACAACACACAGAACAATAGAAAAAGACACATATGTAAGACAGACAACACACGGAACAATAGATAGTAAAGGGTTAACCTTCTGTAGTGTGGCAGTGAAAGGGTTAATATGCACTGTCCCTTTTTCAAATAAACTTAAACTTAAACCATGCTCCTCAGTACAGCTACCATCATCAACATCAGATCATCATCATCATCATCATCATCATCATCATCAACAATGACAGTCAACAACAATGTTCATTAAAAAATGTCACTGCGGGGCGGTCTGGTGGCGTAGCGGAGATTGTGCTCGTCACCAATGCAAGAGGCTGCGGTCTCGACTCCCGGAGAGTCAGCATTGCCTTGGCTCGGGCTGATCGCTATACTAACTCGTTTGGCTGAGTTAGGGGGAGGGGAGCCGTGGGTGGGTCCTGGGCGTTGTGGACAGCGACCCCTACAGTTCGGTCGGGGCGCCTGCTCAGCAAGGGTAGGATCTGGAGAGAGGTAGTGCGACCTTCCACACGTTACACTCTCCCGGTGAGAATCTGCGCGGCCAGGCTGGCTGCCGGCTGGCTGCACATGCGTCGGAGGAAAGCATGTGACAGTCTCCGGCCTCTCTGACCAACAGTAGGGGAAAGTGCGCAACAACCAGGAAGGGGGTTGGGAATTGGCATAACGACTAACAGTGGGATGGGAGAAAAATCGGAAAAAGATAATAAAAAAAAAAAAAAAAAAAAAACGTCACCGCAGCACAGGTATACTTCCTGAATCCCTCTAAAGCCTGTCGCTAAAAGAGCTCCTCAGCTCGCTGAAAACATTGTACATTAGATGATCCTCATTTTGCCCAAGACTCTTGAGCTTCCTACCCATTCTTTGCTCCATGATCACGTCTAGTGAGTCAAAGGTCAAGCCAATAATGGATCCTCCCTTCCTGATCAGTTTATTGATCTTGTTCCCGTCCTCTTGAGCGTAAGTGGCAGACAACAGACAACGGCATAAAATAGGTCACTTGCTCAAATGCTTCGATAAAACACGTGCAGGAGTGACCTGCTGACATAAAAAAAAGAAAAAAAAACAGAGCTTCCTAATAGATACAGATGAGAGGAGCAGTGCTGCATCACGTCCTGCTGCTGACCCAGGAAGTACATAGTGTAGATACCATGTCTCCAAATCATTCTAGGGTCCCATTGAGCTGCTGCGCTGCGCTTATGTTTGGGGAAATTGCCCGGATCCTGTTTCGAGTGACTGTCACTTGGATGCGCCACAAAATCAAATCTGGATGCGGCATGAAATTAAATCTGTACAGTGTGCTGACCACACAAGAGGCTCAGGAATTATGATACATATCAAAATACAATATTATTATCATGATCCCAGCAATGTCTGGCTGTTCCGAATCCTGACCATAAACAAGGATCACAGTAGTGCAGGCATTTAGTCTAAAACCCCAAAAGGCCAATAGCATTTATAATGAGCTCACTAGCAGCTGACGACCCAAGGAACCTGTAAAAGAAGAAAGAGTCATTACGTCACAGTGTAGCGCGCGAACGCACGCTGGTGCCAAGACTGTGATAACGACCAACATTGAGTTGAATGAGATCAGCTATCTCCTCGTTTATGACCATTTAAACAGGTCATCCCATTTCTGCCTTGCACTATATAGTATTGTATATTAGTACACTGCACAGTATTGTATATTATATGGTAACTCAGTTACGTCTATTCTGCATCGAACATTGTACATATGTCTATACTGAACACTGTGACCTCATTTTTTTTTACTTCTAATTTACATGCTATACTATGTTATTTTATTTCATACTTATCTTGTCTTGCACAGTCTCTGGAGCGTAACAGTAAGAAGCATTTTGTATAAAAGTATTCTGTACTTCTGTATGACAACTATTAAAGAAACTTGAAACTTGAAACTTGTATGTCAGAATCATCTGCAATCTGTTGAATCGTTAACTAGCTAACGTTTGGTACAGTATATTGGTTTCCTCAGATAGCTGGTGTATTTAGAATTGTAATACAGGCTTCAATATAACTGATACCAAAGTCTGGTACCAAGCAGAGCATAAAACACTGGTATTCTGACGTAATGACCCTTCCTTCTTTAATGACCCTTTTCCTAGACAAACAAGGAAACGGTTATGATTGACTTGTGTAAACAGTAAAACACAAGACATTATCCAGAATAGAGAATGGACAATACTCAAAAAAGCATTTACCAAAGAACAATATGAATTGTATTTCATGTGCGTCATGTACTTTGTTGTGTGTAATAGTTCAAAGCTTGATCATATCCAACCGCTGAGTCATTATTGTTGGCCACATCCGCACCACATCCACGTTTTCACATTTCTAGTAGGGCGGGGAGATTCATAGAGTTTCTCTTTCAATTATGATTTTGGCTTCCCACGATCATGAAAATGTGTGTGTGTGCATGCATGTGTGTGTGTATGTGCGTGCGTGCGTGTGTGTGTGTGTGTGTGTGTGTGTGTGTGTGTGTGTGTGTGTGTGTGTGTGTGTGTGTGCGTGCGTGCGTGCGTGTGTGCGTGCGTGCGTGCGTGTGTGTGTGTGTGTGTGTGTGTGTGGTTGCGCACTGGTCTGTGTCTATTATGAAATAACAATTGCACGTCATTGGAATTCTGATAATTTTCTAAATGGGCGGGTCTTAGGTACAGAAATGTGGCACAGATTGATCTAACGTGAGTCGGTACTCGGTAGTACAGACGTAATTCGGTCGGTACTAGGGATGCCCCGATCGATCGGCCACCGATCGTTATCGGCCGATAATCAGTATAAATATGCGACCGGTGATCGGTGATAATGCTTTATTTTCGCCGATCGTCAAAACCGATCTCATTCGCTGAGTTATGTCTCAGACACCGGGTGGTGCGGCGTCTGCTCATCCCTCCAGCCCCTCCTGCACGCATGTAAACACGGGTCTAGTAGTCTAGTGGGACGGGACACGGGAGGACGGCGTCTCCCTGAGCTAACGTTAGCTTAGCTACCGTTACAAAATGACCCAGTCAACTATTCACTTCCAGTCCAATACATGATGAGGCATTGTCTAACCGAACGGTATCTAGCCGGCCAGCTACCGATAGCTCCTGACATCAACAAACGCTCCACAAAGTCTAGTAGAGACGTGTATGATACCTGTTAGCTGTTAGCTGTTAGCTCACGTTAGCGCAAGTTAGTTCACTGTTCAAAACGAAATGTCCCATTGAACTAAATAATTCACTGAGGCGTTGTATTAACGTTATATATCCGGCTAGCAGTAGCTACAGATAGCTCCTGATATCAATGTCTTATAACACTGATTCGATGCGTATTCGAGCTGAGGGCATGTTGAATGTGATATGACCACAGTAACGTTATACCAATAGGGTCCATCTGCAGCTCCGGAGAATCCTTGCCGTAGCTCGAGGCTACTCGAGTATAGGGTCCAGGTGTAGCTCCGGAGAATCCTGACCGTAGCTGGAGGCTACTAGAGTACACACAGACAGTGGAGCTTGTTGCGTGGTGGCGATGTCTCGCAGATAATACAAGTACAAGTCTAATTATATAATATATATATTTTATATAAAAAAACAAAAAAATTATATAAAATAAAATAAAAACATTTTTAATCAAAAACGATCGGTATCGGATCGGTATCGGCCGATATGGCTCACGACGATCGGTATCGGTGGCAAAAAACGTGATCGGGGCATCCCTAGTCGGTACCCATAAAAGTACAGAGTTTGGTACCCAACCCTATACATCTGACCCATTTGTCGTACAGTCACAAAATCTGCTGTGATATCCATTTTGGTGACCCTGTGCCCTTTTTTCTAGCACTACCATAAATTATGGACGTATAGCCTGGGTCTGGGCAGTATCGGCAACTCTTGTTTCTGTCATCTACACAGTAAAATGTTGCTAGTGAAAGTAATGGCAAAGAGAAGGAGATTGTTAGGCCTTGGTGGAGGTCTTCTGCACACTGAATAAAGAACACTGAG
The DNA here is from genome assembly GCF_963971535.1 of Notolepis coatsorum. NCBI lineage: Eukaryota > Metazoa > Chordata > Actinopteri > Aulopiformes > Paralepididae > Notolepis > Notolepis coatsorum. The sequence goes on from NC_140173.1 coordinate 128,463,687, forward strand.
TGCACGACTAGAGGATTAGTGATGATGATTAGTATTTGCCTTATTCGCTTCGCTGCTGTATTGGTCGAATTCGATGCAATGACAGGTACAGACATGGACGTTTCCATTCATGTCAATGTTAAAAACGTAGCTATAACAATGCAACTTCAAGAACCAAAGTGGTCAAAACAGCCAGCAGAATACAGTATCGGATGTCAAGGCTAACTTTGTATTTATTATGTCCAGGTTTAGGGGATGATGGCGCGAGGTGGGTCAGGAGACGACGGGGAGACTAGTGCTAGGAAGCCGGGTTGAGGCTCACCGACGAGGCCTTGGGCTGGAGAGCAGGGGCGGCACGGCATGGCAGAGCAGGCTGAAGGCAGGAGCACGGAGATAGGAGCAGGGGTCAGGAGTCAGGCTGGGAAACCGCAGGCACAGGAAAACACAAATTAATCACAAACAATGCTGACAGAACAGCAATCAAAAGATAGTATCTAGGCTAGAGACATGACAGACTTTAGTTCCAGAGTTTACGATGTAGCAGCGTTGCGAAGTCTGGACCCGGTCTTTATGGCAGGGCTAATGACAAGTGAGAAGATGACAAACGGCTAGCCTGACTCGCAAGCAGAGGGATAGAGAGAGAGAAAGAGGGAGGGCACTGCATGCTAGCGGGAGTAGAGGGCGACACCGGAATGACCGAACCCGAATCGCATTGTTTCTGCCCGCTGTAGTTGTTGTGTCACAGCCGTAGCTTTAGTGTTTTGAAACACATGGCAGTGATTTAGTCATCAGCTCAACGAAATGAGTTCATAGCGATCTACGAAGATCAAGATGGCAGAGAGGTGAAGACGGCAAATTGAAAAGCATTCCTGCTTGTTATGGGCAGCGTCGACTCCAGAGACACGATTGCTCCAGGGAACACACACACACACACACACACACACACACACACACACACACGCACACACACACACACACACACACACACACACACACACGCACACACACACACATGCATGCACGCACACACGCACGCGCATGCACACACAAATAGGTATAGACATACAGACACACACACACACACACACACTCCTGTCATTGAGGGTTATGTCTCTAATTCATTCAGCTGTTTGTCTTCATCATTACTCAAAGACAGCAGACATTCCAGTCTGTCAGTGTGTCTTTCTAACTGATGTATTAGAGGGTGTTAATGGGAGGGATATAAATATATAATATATATAACACCATTAACACCATGACTCAAGAGACCTTCTGATACCAGGTGGTCATAAGAAGTTTTGAAAATGTAAAAAAGACTGTTGGTCGTTATTAAATAGTTATTGCAGCTTTATAGGGATAGTTCAGATTATTTTACATGAAGTGGTATGAAATACTTGCCAATAGTGTAATCGTTGCATAGCCAGTAGCTGACTTACTGTGGTCCGAGTTCTGGCCGCGTTCCAAGCGAACCAGGAAGCTTCAGGCAGGCAGCAAACAGGGTCAGTCTTGCACAAAATAGGATATGCGCAAGGATGGATGGTTAAAACTTTTCTTGGCATGTTGTGATCTGGATTAATACTTTTTTGTTTTCGAAAACCCACATTTGCTGCCCGTCAGAAGCTTCCCAGTTTGCTCGGAACCCAGCCAGAGCTCCGACCTCAGCACTCTGTAAGTAAGCTAATGGCTATGGAACAATTACTCCACAAGGCAAGTATTTCATACTTAATGTGAAAGAATCCAAACCAACCCTTTTAAGGTGAATATCATCTCAACATGATTCTGGGTTCAAATCTGGTCATTTGCCATTTGTCTTATGTCATTCCCTCAATATACTATTGAGGCTATATTATTATTATATTATGAAAATACTGTCCCCTTTATAGTATCTGTCATTGTGGGATGAATGAGAGAGAAAGCGAGCTGGGCTGCAGCCAAACCCATATATTTAAATGGTGGTCAAGATGAAAAGGTCCACCATGACGGATATATGTGTTATATGGATGCTGTGCTATATAGAGTACCTCTACTAGTCTAAATGAGACCCAAGGCCATCGTCATCACAGCAAGCTAATACTGGATACTATAGCAATGAGGGATATGTGGAACTACATTTATAGATAGAAGATCACTGAATAATCCAGATGATTAAACTTCCATTTAACCGTGTGGCAAACATGCAGCTAACCTGTGGCATTTACAGTAGACTAAACTGTATTGGCAAGTTTACAGCAAATATACAATGGGGTTTTGAATTGGTTTCCTCTGGTCTAACATCCTGGAACTCCTGCAAGGTCAAGGACCTTGTTTCTTTACTTTCAGTTGAAGTAAAACAGAGGCTTCTGGTCGCTTCCATACAGTTCCGTTTATTGCTGAGCTTTCAGTCTAGTAGAGGTAGGCGAGCTTCCATCAGACCAGCTCTCAGAGCTCAAGCTTCCATCAGACCAGCTCTCATTTGAATGAGTTTGTATTTTATAACAGTATCGTCTCTCAGGACGTTCAGAGTTTACCCACCTGTCAGTATAATTACCATTAAAACATATAGTACAGTAGGGTTACAGTATTACTACCAATAACACCCTCTGTGCCTTTCTCTGTTACATAAGTCCATAAATGACCCCAGACCTGACAGACATTCCTAACCTCCATCCCTCTATCCTCTCTACCCTTCAACCCTGTCATTCCATCTCCTTTTCTCTGCTCCTCTGCTCCTCTCCTCCCTCTTCATACCTTCCTCCTCCTCCCAGAGCTTCATAAATCCTGACTAACCAGATAACGAGTTATGACCCGGCCCTCCCTACTTGACCTTCACGCTCTCTTGCTCTCCTCTCAACTCTCTCCTCCCCTTCAGTATCCAGCTGTCACTTCCCTTGTGGGTGTGGTTTTGTCTTACAGCTGATTCATGCCTGCATATTGCACGTGTGTGTGTGTGTGTGTGTGTGTGTGTGTGTGTGTGTGTTGGTTGCCATGTATACAGGGGCCTCTACATAAGTAGGCATGACAGAATAGTAGATTTGATAGCGAAAGATATCTCTCTTATTTTTAGGTCCTCCATCACGCTGTTTAAGCATTCTACTGTGAAGCCAAGCATGTTTAACCTGTGCAATGATGATTCCATGTTCTCTAGTATTACAGCTAACACCCCTGATGTATTTGTGGTAAATGAACACCTTAGGGAGGTGTCCATTCTTGAGGTTGGCTGTACTTTTGACTACAGCTTAGAAGAAGCCTTCCTAACCAAAATGCTGAAATACCAACAGCTACAGCAGACCATCTCACAGCTAGGCTACAGATGTAAACTCCTAGTTTTTTATCTTTGGCAGCCTAGGGCACATGCACAAGTTGGTTGTGAGGGGCCTACAAATAGCCGGTCTCCCCCAAAAGGAAGGCCAAGGAAGGACTTTCTGACCGACAGGCCCCAGGCGGTCAGGGTGGGTGGACACACCTCCAACTCAATCACCCTGAGCATCGGGTCCCCCCAGGGCTGTGTTCTCAGCCCCCTGCTGTATTCACCCTACAGAGAGTGGTGCGCTCAGCAGAGCGTACTACGGGTACTGCACTACCAGCCCTGCAGGACTTATACAATAGGAGGTGAAAATCCAGAGCCTGCAGAATAATGAAGGACCCTCACCACCCCAACAACAGCCTGTTCAAGCTGCTGCTGTCAGGCAAGCGCCTCCGCATATATGCAACAAGAACAGAGAGACTAAGGCTCAGCTTCTTCCCTCAGGCCATCAGACACTGAACACTGATCTCTCCACACACAAGCACACATGAACACACGCATACACACACAACACAATATTCTGCACTCGCTCACACACAAACGCACCATAGGTCACTTTAAACACACAAGAAAAGGACACTTTAAAGGAAGGGAAAAAAGGACACTTTAAAAAAAGAACTTGTTGTGATTATTGCATAGTATAGTTAGTATAGTAAAGTATAGCATAGGGACATAGAAGTAAAAACTGTATATTGTATAGTAGTGTACATAGGACCCAGTGCCTTTAAGTGATTTATTAACATGTCTATTTTATCATGTCTATTCTACTACTCTCTACTCTCTATTCTACTACTTTTAAATTCTGTCTTGTATTTTAAGCGTCAAGAATTGATGATTATGTTTGGCACTGTGCTGTGTGTATACATGTGCATGTTATGTTGCATTTCTATGTACAGGTATGTATTTTGCACTCTTTATGCTGTGTGTCCTGTGCATGTTGTGTGGCATTTTACGTGTATATATATTTTGAACTAGCTTATGCCTTATGCTAAATCTGGTGCAAACATATTTTCACTTTAATGAATGGGGATACATGCCGGTGTTTGCAGGGCTAAAACTATATTAAATATCATAGCTATGGATATAAAACTATTTTGACATTGAGTATCTATCATTCTATTTGTGAAAAAGAAATAATTTTTTCATCCATACATTCCCATTTTATACCGTGGTGAATATGAGTATAGTTTTAGAGTAATTCTGTGTAATCCCAGGATTTGCATTTCACTAGAAACCGTGGCATTCCTCACCTGGATCAACAATCAATCTGAAATCAACGCTATATTATCGGTATTATGTTTCATCATGCATGCATGAAAGGGGGGGGGTTTCTATGCTTCGATCATCACCAACGGCATATGTTGTAGAGTAACGTTACAGTAACACTTTCGGATCACAATGAAGGCATGCTCGGATCAACGCAAGATTGATACCATATAGCCCTTACCGTGACTAGGATGTACTGCAAAAAGAATATTCCAATTATCTGATCGCCATTCCAAGTATTGATGTCGATCGTGTTGCCAACATAATCCACCAAAGAACATGAACCGGGAGTACTTTATTATCCTCAATCCATGTGTTATAACCGCTCGCCATGCCTGACTAGGAAAACCCGGACCGGACTTTTTAGATCGACGTACAGACCAAGCCAGAGAGTTTCCAAGGATGTGCAATACCGGCCACAAGGCGTTAGGCGGCGGTATTGGACGTTTGCAATCTCAGAAATGATAACATCAGACTCCCTCAATGGATTATGAATGGAAATAGCGAATAAAAGAAATAATGACCAAAACCCGACTTTTCTCGGGTTTGGCGCTCAAGCGATGGCGAGTTAACCCGTCTTATCTCGGGTCTGGCGTCCAATGTGTTCATGTAAATGCACATTGTCAAAAAAATGAAATAATAATTATCTATTTAAAAAGACATTTTTAAGTAGATTCTGGGCTTTTCATTAAACATTCGGGGCTTGAGCCCAAGTAGCCACCCCCTAGCCCCGCCCCTGGTGTGTACAACGTGCATGTTAGTGCTCCACATGTAGGTCTGCACTGTGCATTCCCTCTGCTGCTGGCAGGAACTGGGATTCCTCATGACGGTGTTGTTTCAAAGTCGTTTCTCTCACTAGCCCAGTGGAATGGAGCTGGTCTGCTGGACTGAAGATACAAGAGTCAGGTTACCTTTAGGACCACGCACAGTACAGGAGATACTATAGCAGGACCAGGGCATAAGACCACGTACAGTACAGGAGATACTATAGCAGGACCAGGGCCTAATTTGTGCTGGTTCCTGCCAGAACAGGATCCGGGACCTCCCAGATTGGGACCGGCACCTATTTGATGGGATCCGCCACCTCCTCTGTCACTGTCATAATCTGTCAATACAATTAGTGTAAAACCGTGTTAAAAGATTTAATGCTATGTGTTCTTTCATTCTTTTATTTCCCATTAAAGTTACTCATAAATCCCTTTTTTAAGTAGACATACCATAGACTATTTTGGCTTAATGCCATAATCTAAATCAGAAAAATAAACCAATCTTGAAAACATCAATCTGGGCATGCAGTCACACCTGCCCTGAGTGCAGTGTTGAGTTTTGCAAGCGTGAACTGTCCTACAGCTGACTGCATGAAGTAGACAACTCTTACCAACATGGTGGAAAACTGGTAAAATGTCAAAGTCGTATTTGTTGAGCTTTTTCAAACCAGTCGGATACTTGCAGGCCAAAGTCGTTGTGTTCCGTGACTTTTTTTCGGATCACCCTCTGTGTTCCGGCACCTCCTGATTTACAAATGAAGCATACCCCAAATACTTGGAGTGAGTCGTGTGAAGTAGACTGATTGTTATAATGTTGCTCTATCAAGACCAGTATATCAGGAACTGCCCAACCAGAATCATAAGCAAGCTTGCATAGCATTTGAAACCCTTCACTCAAAACGTATTGAAGGGTATACCTTATTGCTGTGGGTTATAAACTTCCTTAGTACAGTATGTTGTGTGGAGGCTGGAGGGTATAAACCTCCTTAGTATGCTGTGTGGAAGCTGTAGGATATAAACCTCCTTAGTATGCTGTGTGGAGGCTGGAGGGTATAAACCTCCTTAGTATGCTGTGTGGAGGCTGGAGGGTATAAACCTCCTTAGTATGCTGTGTGGAGGCTGGAGGGTATAAACCTCCTTAGTATGCTGTGTGGAAGCTGTAGGATATAAACCTCCTTAGTATGCTGTGTGGAGGCTGGAGGGTATAAACCTCCTTAGTATGCTGTGTGGAGGCTGGAGGGTATAACCCTCCTTAGTATGCTGTGTGGAGGCTGGAGGGTATAACCCTCCTTAGTATGCTGTGTGGAGGCTGGAGGGTATAACCCTCCTTAGTATGCTGTGTGGAGGCTGGAGGGTATAACCCTCCTTAGTATGTTGTGTGGAGGCTGGAGGGTATAAACCTCCTTAGTATGCTGTGTGGAGGCTGGAGGGTATAAACCTTCTTAGTATGCTGTGTGGAGGCTGGAGGATATAAACCTCCTTAGTATGCTGTGTGGAGGCTGGAGGATATAAACCTCCTTAGTATGCTGTGTGGAGGCTGGAGGGTATAAACCTCCTTAGTATGCTGTGTGGAGGCTGGAGGGTATAAACCTCCTTAGTATGCTGTGTGGAGGCTGGAGGGTATAAACCTCCTTAGTATGCTGTGTGGAGGCTGGAGGGTATAAACCTCCTTAGTATGCTGTGTGGAGGCTGTAGAGTATAAACCTCCTTAGTATGCTGTGTGGAGGCTGGAGGGTATAAACCTCCTTAGTATGCTGTGTGGAGGCTGGAGGGTATAAACCTCATGTGTATGTATGCTGTGTTGAGGCTGTAGGGTATAAACAACCACTCCCATTTGGGTCACAGGAGTGTGTGAAAGTGTCCCAGTGGTGTTGTTGTTTTGGGCCCAATGACGCCCGTCGCTACCCCAGCACCATCTTCCCCTCCCTGCATGGGCTGGTGTGCTACTGTAGCCACACACATACACACACACGTACACGTACACACACATGTACACACACACACACACACACACACACACACGCACGCACGCACGCACGCACGCACGCACGCACGCACGCACGCACGCACGCACGCACGCACTCACGCACGCACGCACGCACGCACGCACGCACGCACGCACGCACGCACGCACGCACGCACGCACACACACACACACACACACACACACACACACACACACACACACACACACACACACACACACACACACACACACACACACACACACACACACACACACACACACACACACACACACACACACACACACACACACACACACACACACACACACACACACACACACACACACACACACACACACACACACACACACACACACACACACACACACACACACACACACACACACACACACACACACACACACACACACACAGTGTTTTCCTTTACCTGCTATTCCTGTCGTGTCCATTATGACCTGCTGGAAAAACAAACTGCTCAGCGTTCCTCTACCATGTTCATTTGAGACTCCAAAACATTAGCAGATTTCTAGAATGCTTCCTTTAAATTCTCTCTCTCTCTCTCTCTCTCCCTCTAACTCCCTCACTCTCCCTTTCTCTCCTCCACCCCCCCTTCTCTTTCTACCCCTCCTCTCCCCCCGCCCCCTCTCTCTTGGAAACCAAAGTAATGCTGTTGGAAATATTAGTAGCTAATAAAGACCCCAGAGGTATCATATTAAGTGTTTGGCTTCAGATGTCAGACTATTCTTTTTAAGGAAACAGATGGATTGAGTTTAGTCATAGTTTGAGCTGTAATTCAGCCTTTCTGTTCCATCTGCTCTCTTCTCCCCACAGACTCAAACAAACAAAATAAACAAAACTAAAGTCAAAAAGAACTAATGGTAATAATCACTGGTCTCAGACCCAGAGACAGTGGGTTGACTAAGACCCTAACCTCTCTACCACAGTGGACCTGGGATCAAATTCCACTTGCTCTGAGGCCATGTCAGCCTGCATACCGGTTTAATAAAGGAGACATACTGTATATAATATGTATTATTTATCAGTAAAGGAGAAATACAGTGTTCTTCTTTATTTAACCAGTATGCAGGCTGACAGGGCCACAGAGCAGGGGAGGAGCAGGACGGAAGAGGGATCTGATCCCAGGCCTGCTGTGGTTAATGTGGTTCCGGAGGCGGAGTGGGCTGCCTATAAATAATCTTGTGTGTCTACCTTTCTCCACACGGGTGGCTATTTTCTCTTATTTTTTAGGGCGAGGTGCTGCCATGTGTGAAAATGTGATTTGAGCTGGATTGGATACAATAATCAAAAGCAACTGTAAATATAATGTTCTCATCTTTGTATGAGCTGCATAATGTAAACCAAGCTACTGAACACATTTTAACAGCCATTTCCTCAAAATTACATTATTCCCTTTACGCAAAACACCTTTTCTCACCTTAACCTGTAGGTATTAAATTTGATATGGTGCTTCCTAACATAGATAGCCGGTAATTTACAGAGGCTTTTCTTATTTTTAAAGGGGAACTATTTTACTATTTCTTTCACTATTTGGGCACTTTTACACAATTCCTGTGAGTCTATGGAACACCTCTGTAATATATATATTTTTCTTATTCATTGTTTTGTATTTCTAATCAAGTCCTCAAAAACAGCATTTTTCTACCTCAAGATCTCAAGCCGTTTTGAGCCTGGGCAGCAGAACTGTGTGCAGATCATTCTGCACGTCTTCATTATCATGCAGCGGTGTCTCTCTGACATCACAAATCGTGCACATTTTCAAATGACTCAGTTCAGTGAGGGTGAATATTGTGAGAGGAGAATTGGAAGAATGCGCCAATATGAGAATTTTGAGACATAGATCATATTAATATAAGTTCACATAGCTAGGAAACAATGCTAAACACTCAAAAAGGCCATTTATAAGATAGTTCCCCTTTAATATCTTCTGTCATTTACATTTTCTGGTGTATTTAATGTGACAAAATAGAGAAAATCCTTGAGTTAATTTTTTTAACTCATGATAGAAACCCGTGACTAACTATTTACTCATTCATCACATTGAAAAAGAAAAATGTACTCTGACTCAGTACACTGAGAAAAAGGTGTTTTTATGAAATATTAGCCCAGTTGGATATGTTAAAACAAAATATAATACAACTCATGCAAACGTTTATTTTATGTCCAAATTCAATGGGTAAAGTTTCATTCAGATAAGATGAAAATAATGTTTTCCCCTATTATTAAGTGGTTGTACCTCCCCTTAACTGATTCAGCGCCGCGGGTCTAGCCCATCTTTGTTCCTACTGTGCCACCGCTCTAAGAGATAGGGATGCGTGGCGGTGTTTGCAGGGCTATATCTATATTCTATATTATAGCTATGGAGACAATACTATGGCTCATTTGACATCAACTATCCATCGTTCAATATGTGAAAAAGAATAAATTTTTTCATGTATACGTTCACGTGTTATACCGTGGTGAATATAAGTATAGTTTCAGAGTGATCCTGGCTAATTCCATAAAATGGCGCTATGGAGGAATACGTGAATTTTACTAAAAGCGTTGGCGTTGCTCGCCTGGACACGCTACTATTTCCAAATCAAATGTATATAATAGGTATTATGTTTCATCATGAATGCATGAAAGGGGGGGGGGGGGTCGTTTTTTGATGCCGTTCAAGGGGGGATCTCCCTTCTTAGATGTCGGTGATAGTAGTGTTGCTATGGATGATCAACGGGTGGAGAATAAAACAGGCAAAACAGTTTGTATGTATGTACATATATGTGTAATAAAACACAAATATGTACATGCAATAGCAACTGGGGTACATAAGAACATTTTGAAAGATTGAAAATAGAATAGAGCTGATAACGGATCCATTTGAGGTATGGGGGCGACATAGAGAGGATCGTATCCTCTTGGCCATCACCACGGGACGTCCACCACTTTGGTCATCACCACGAGACATCCACCCACAGGGAGACGGGGACAGGCGTTAGACAGTTTGCGTGTTTGTGATGGGTGGACATAGCAATAGATACATGTAGTAAGCATATTATGTGAATAGAATATATACATGTAGTAAGCATATACACAGTAAATTTCGCAGAGTAAATTTTACTCAAACTTAGTACATTTACTCTGCAAAATTTACTGTGTACTATGTGGATAGAATCAGAGTATATAAGATAATTGTTAAATTACCCGCTCGCCAGTTCTAATGTAGAACTGACTTTATTTTGTTTTCCAGTGACCATTGATTTTGTTAGCTCACCACGAAAGGGACATTTTTACGAGCAGGGTTTGTTTTACTGCATGGTCACGGCTTGATACATTTTGCAGTTACTCTCAATGTGCACTTCCTGACTCAAAATATTGCTACTCTCACTCAACCCTCACTCAACTTTGAATTGAGCTGTTATTCCGTGCTCCATTCATTGCGTCCTTGAGCTGCCTGGTGAGATTACTTAGATCATGAGTACAGGGCGGGCCTTTTCCTTTTCCTAACATGTTTATGTTGTAGTACTAAATAATTAAAATGTAACAAAAGAAAATGGTTGTTGTGTCCCTTTAATTGAAAGGATGTGCAGCTACACATGTTGGTTGGAGTACATGTTTTATTTACTCCAACATTGCATTTCAAATGATGTTCTCTCTATGCGGCCAAAGTCATCTCTTCTCAGAAACATCTAAAGGTGCTAATTTGCTGAGTTGGACGTCATACTGTAATGATGCATGGCTTCACCCACACTCGACTCCTACAGTACTACAACGGGCGGGTAATTTAATTTAATTTGAATCACTCTCTCTCACTTGCCAGGTAACAGAGTAACCAGAAGTAAATGCTCACCCCCTCCCTGCCTTGTGTGTAGGGGTGGCAACCTTTGACTGGCCAATGACAACGTGTAGTCCTGTTAAAAGCTGGAAGCTGGAGCATACAGTACACAGTAGTTTAGGGCTATACCTATGGAAGCTGGAGCATACAGTACACAGTAGTTTAGGGCTATACCTATGGAAGCTGGAGCATACAGTACACAGTAGTTTAGGGCTATACCTATGGAAGCTGGAGCATACAGTACACAGTAGTTTAGGGCTATACCTATGGAAGCTGGAGCATACAGTACACAGTAGTTTAGGGCTATACCTGTGGAAGCTGGAGCATACAGTACACAGTAGTTTAGGGCTATACCTGTGGAAGCTGGAGCATACAGTACACAGTAGTTTAGGGCTATACCTATGGAAGCTGGAGCATACAGTACACAGTAGTTTAGGGCTATACCTCTGGCCTGACAAAAATGCATAGAACTGGCTGTGAGCTCTACACAGATACAAGAGAGATCCAGAGTGGAATTATCACTATGAATTGAAAATGGGGGACCCTGTAAACAAGACAAACGTCTTTCTCTGGTCTGCATCCCCTTAACAATTGTGTGTATTGAGCCGTACTGTATTGTACCCATTCTGCAATCTGTTAAATACAAATTTCATTAATTTAATCCATTCATTCATTCATTCATTCATTTCATTTCATTGCATTTTATTCATTCATTCATTCATTCATTCATTCATTCATTCATTCATTCATTCAATTACCCTTTTAAGAAACACAAAATATCTTTAACACACAGGTTTTAGTTCAGTTCTTTTTATGGCCCATCTGAGAGAAGGAGGGTCGTGTAAGATGCCTGTAGTGTGAGTACCTGGCTGGTCTGTAGAGGAGGTCGGACTGGAAAGACAAACACTGCCGAGGGAGGTCCCCCACTCTGCATGACACAAGTGATGCACACAGCACTGCTTTTCACACTTTATTGCCTTTAGGGACCCACAGGTTCATGTACACAAATGCAATTGAATCCTTGCACTGAAGAACCACATAACTCTGTTATTAATTTCTTTACAGCAGGCAGCCCACGTACAGTATTTGCATCGTAAGAAATTACTCCTTAAGACTATACTTAACATCTTTAGTTAAAGTTTGAAAACATTGTTCCTCATGAAAACTTAAAATGGAGTTTGAAGTTTTAAATGGTTCATCATCTGAGGCACTCAGTTACTAAGGGCAGACTGAAGACATGTGAGTAAACAACATCAATACATACATACACATCAACACCAATTATCCCACATGCACAAAATACATTTATTATGACTTTTATCATTCTTATGAAGAGGTCCCACTTGTTTTACAATATGCATAATTTTGTTCAATTAAAGCCCCAATCCATGATTTATTTCTTTACAATATCAATGTGAGATGTATTCACATACTGTACATTCTTGGACAATTGTGATCTGTATGGATGTCAAAATAAGCTTTTTGGAATAGTCTTACATTGTAAATTGGAATACAGATCTGTTTCCCCCCAGTGTTTACAAACATTACCAACATAAAGAAGCCTTTTACAGCCACTATTAAAAAACGGATCGTCTAGCGGTCTGGTGTTAGTCCTTGTATCAAGAGCTTGGTCAATCAACTAGAACGAAGACATGTCTCCATTTTGTGAGGATTCGCCTGTCCCTGGACCTTTTTCCTGTGTTTTCCCTGTCTACTCTTCTCAACGGCCCCCACCCTTGCGATGATTTACTCTCCTCTACTCTTCACCAGCCCCCACCCTTGGACATCCTTGATCCTCTACCTTCACGCACCTGTTGGGAGTTTGCAATCACCTCGGGAGAGTACATAGGTTGCAGACTCCCCTCCAGTCCTGGTCGGGTCGTTCTGTGTTCTGGACTCTGTATCTGTGTCTGTGTTCATGGAGTTCTGGACGTTACCATTCTGTACGTCACCATCACCTGCCGCGTCTCCGGCGTGAGACGACGGTCCAGCCATCACCACCTGTCGCCGTTTGCCTGGAGTGGGACACCGTCTTCGCTCTCTAATTCTCTACGGGAGGTTTTCCAGTGTTCCCACTCCAGACGTCAAGGCGGCACGCCATCGCTCCCGATTCCACGGGAGGAAGGCGTCTCTTCGTGATCCTCGTTCCTGGGGTGAGGCTCGTCGTCGCTCCCTAGTATTCCACGGGAGGACGGCGTGTTCCCATCCTGGTCCCCTGGGACCCCCTTTGTTCTGCGCTGCCCGTCTGCAGCATCCGAGTAGGGACGAGGAGGATCTCCGTGCCAAGCCTGGAGTCGTGTTCCCACTCCAGACGTCAAGACGGCGCGCATCGCTCCCTATTTCCACGGGAGGATGGCGTCTCTTCGCCCCGGTGCCCTGGGACCCCTTTGTTCTGCGCTGCCCGTCTTCAGCATCCGAGGAGGATCTCCGTGCCCAGGCCCCCGCTGTTGGGCCCCTGTTCCCGTGCCAGGCCTCCGCCGTCGGAACCCTGTCCTCATCCCTGTAAGCAGCTCTGGCCCTCGCCCTGTCCAAGGCCTTAACCCTGTTCTCTGTCCCTGTCTCCAGCCCGCCTCTCCGGGCCTCTGTCCCTGTCCCCCTCTCCAGTGCCCCTGGTCCTGGCCCTGACACTTAGCCCTGGTCCTTAGCCCTGGCCCTTAGCCTTAGTCCCTTAGCCTGTTCGCCTCTTAAAGGCACAGTGCCGCATTTTCCATATTTCCTTGACTCTAGTGTTTTTGTGTTTTCCCTTAAAGGGACTGTGCCGCTTTTTGTTCTATAATAAATATTTGCCCTGTTTTGGCTTACTCTCATACCTGTCTTGTGTTGTGCGATTGGGGTCGGTTACAAACCATAACACATTTCTTACTTCTTATATCTAGTGGTGGGGCTATCCCATTGTTTACGTTTGGATCACTGGTTGGGCCTTTAATGGCATTGGAGGAAGGATGGGCTACAGTGATCTCTGCAGTCCACGCGTAGGACGTTGGTGAGACTACAATAAGTACAGTATATGACCTGCTGTCAGCACCGTCTCTCTGTCAACAGCACTTCAAGCTGGCATATGTTGACCTGTTGATGATTTTTCCCTATTGTTAGGTTTTAGTGAGTTTTTCCTTACCTTCGCGTGGGGTATGTCTGGGAGTGCTTGCATTCTTTCATTTATTTGCATTTATCTTAAATTTGTTGGACCTTATGGTGTTCTTGTTCTGTTCTTGACTTATTGTTATGTTTTCTTCTTGACTTGTTTAAAGAAGACTTGTACGGCCCATGGGGACATTAACGTGTGTTGTCGGGCCTTATAAATAAATTTGATTTGATTTGATTTGATAACTACTTTATTGGGTATCGCACTCACACACATCTATTCCTATTACATCTAGACTGACAGAGAATGTGTGTGTGTGTGAGAAAATTATTATAACACAGAGATGAAAAATAATGAATAATGATTATTGTAAACTATCTTTAAAACTTATTAAAGATATTTATTAAGTGTATAAAACGAATGTGTGTGTGTGTGTGTGTGTGTGTGTGTGTGTGTAGGTGTGTGTGTGTGTGTGTGTGTGTGTGTGTGTGTGTGTGTGTGTGTGTGTGTGTGTGTGTGTGTGTGTGTGTGTGTGTGTGTGAGAGAGAGAAAGAGAAAGGGGGGAGGCAGCAAAAGAGAGAAAAGTGGAAAGAGAGGCGTGCCCTGAGGTGCAGCTGTCCCTGTTGGCTCGTTAAAGGGTGATTCCACTAATTTAACAAGGCCAGAGGAATGCCCTGACACGGTTATTAGATAGTTTGTCGGGTTGGGAGCCCCCCCCCCCCCCCCCCCCCACACACTGCTCAGCAGATTACATGGCAGGGTTGTACAGCAGCGCTCAAGCATGGGCCAGCGCAAATAATCTCAAAGAATCACGTGAAAATCACAAGATGGAATATTTTCATTCATTCTCTTTGCATCATTTGTCAGATGCTGTTGAAAACGTTACTTTAGTGTCCCTATTTAAATACTTCGTTTTTGGTATCGGCTCAACAAAGTAAGGCTCAACTTTCATTTAGTTTATCTCAGCTTAGTATTTTTTTTTTTTTTTAAACTTTTTCTCCCCATTTTCTATTTTTATCCCATCCCAATTTCGTATTATCCAATTCTTACCTCCCCTGTCTTGAACGTTGCTAGACTATGCCTCCCACAGGTCGGTTGTAGTGAGGACAGAAGCCTTGCATCACGTGTCCCCTCCCTCCGGTACACAAGGAGGCAGCCTGTCGCATCTTTTCACCGCAGCAACTCAAACTCTCAGTGGCGAGGAGTAACGCGTGGGAGGCTCACGCTGCCCCCGCTACTTCCTGCTTCCGTCGCACCGGTGTCACCAAACCGACCTGTAGGAGTCGCTGTCCACAACGTCCAATCCCCACCCACCGGCTTTCCCACCCTCTAACACTTGCCAATTGTGTTAGTATGAACGACCGGCCAGCCGGTAGCAACGCCGAGAGCTGGGCTCGAACCCAGCGTCTCCTGCTTTAGTGGCGAGTGCCTTGCCGCCCAGCTTAGTCTGGGTCTTAACTAGGATTCAGTAGCCACTTATCAAGCCAGAGGTGTAAGCACTGTAGTCAGTGTAGTAGCACAAATCTGGCTCTGGCTCACGTCATTACACCAATGAGGGCTTGAGGACAACCGTGAACAAGAGGCTGATGAGGCTCAGTGTTGTTTTGTCTGGGACAGAAATGAGGTTGTCTGTTTACTACCCCCTCATTATTGTCATACAGATATTGCAAAACAAAAAATGTGTGTGTGTGTGTGTATGTGTAGTTTGCGGGCGTTCATGTGTGTGTGCTTCTGTTACACTGGTATTTGTGTGGATGTGTGCCTGCCTGTATAAATTATAGTTGGTATAGTCGGTATACCTGGAGCATCATGTTTCAGACCTGCTGTATCAGCTGGTCCTAAAGACAGCACTGGCTTGTGGAAAGATTCAACTGATGAATGGAACATCTTTGTATTGGTCACTTTAGAAGAGGTATTGCTTCAACATTGGCTTCATTTCAGTCGTAATATCTTGGTTTGGACAGTTCAATAGGGTTTCAATAGAGTTTCAATAGAGTACAGTAGATATTTTCAACTAGAGGTGCACAACTTGGGAAATCTCACAATTTGATTTAGATTCTTGGGGTCACGATTCTAATCTAAACTGATTCATAATTGATTCAATACATGCATAGATTTGATTCTAGATTGCTTCCCATTTAACTGCAGTAGACACTTGAATAGGTCATAGACAGACACTAAGAAATCACACTAAATCAAATGAAAATGTTTACTCAATGTAAGATTTATTTCCCAGGTTAGTTCACTCAATATAAAACATAATTGCAATCATTTGAACAGAAACTTGCAATAACAAGGCAAGGCAAAAAAAATAAGAATATTTTTCTTCTTCAAAATCGATTTTTGGAATTTGTGAATCGATTTTGATCGGTAGAGATAGAATTGCAATTCTTATGTGAATCGATTTTTTCTTCTACACATGAGTATAAAAGGGGAGGTGACTCCATATCAGTTTCCTTTACTGCGTCACAAGACAGACTCAACACCCCAGAGAGAGACTGAATCCCAATGGCCAATAATGCAAAGAACATATGGCAGAGCTGCTAAAGCGTATTCCATTCATTACATAAAACTGATGGAATGTCCTTCTTTACACATGCAGATGAAATCATGAAAACAAATTATGTTGACGTTGTGGTGGTGGTAGCAGTAACGGTGGTGGTAGTAGTGGTGGTGGTGGTAGTAGTGGTGGTGGTGGTGGTAGTGGTGGTGGTAGTGGTAGTGGTGGTGGTGGTAGCAGTAACGGTGGTGGTAGTAGTGGTGGTGGTGGTGGTGGTAGCAGTAACGGTGGTGGTAGTAGTGGTGGTGGTGGTGGTGGTAGTGGTGGTGGTGGTGGTGGTAGTGGTGGTGGTGGTGGTGGTGGTGGTGGT
>NC_140173.1:128480956-128528623 GCF_963971535.1 Notolepis coatsorum
CTATTTTGGCTTAATGCCATAATCTAAATCAGAAAAATAAACCAATCTTGAAAACATCAATCTGGGCATGCAGTCACACCTGCCCTGAGTGCAGTGTTGAGTTTTGCAAGCGTGAACTGTCCTACAGCTGACTGCATGAAGTAGACAACTCTTACCAACATGGTGGAAAACTGGTAAAATGTCAAAGTCGTATTTGTTGAGCTTTTTCAAACCAGTCGGATACTTGCAGGCCAAAGTCGTTGTGTTCCGTGACTTTTTTTCGGATCACCCTCTGTGTTCCGGCACCTCCTGATTTACAAATGAAGCATACCCCAAATACTTGGAGTGAGTCGTGTGAAGTAGACTGATTGTTATAATGTTGCTCTATCAAGACCAGTATATCAGGAACTGCCCAACCAGAATCATAAGCAAGCTTGCATAGCATTTGAAACCCTTCACTCAAAACGTATTGAAGGGTATACCTTATTGCTGTGGGTTATAAACTTCCTTAGTACAGTATGTTGTGTGGAGGCTGGAGGGTATAAACCTCCTTAGTATGCTGTGTGGAAGCTGTAGGATATAAACCTCCTTAGTATGCTGTGTGGAGGCTGGAGGGTATAAACCTCCTTAGTATGCTGTGTGGAGGCTGGAGGGGTATAAACCTCCTTAGTATGCTGTGTGGAGGCTGGAGGGTATAAACCTCCTTAGTATGCTGTGTGGAAGCTGTAGGATATAAACCTCCTTAGTATGCTGTGTGGAGGCTGGAGGGTATAAACCTCCTTAGTATGCTGTGTGGAGGCTGGAGGGTATAACCCTCCTTAGTATGCTGTGTGGAGGCTGGAGGGTATAACCCTCCTTAGTATGCTGTGTGGAGGCTGGAGGGTATAACCCTCCTTAGTATGCTGTGTGGAGGCTGGAGGGTATAACCCTCCTTAGTATGTTGTGTGGAGGCTGGAGGGTATAAACCTCCTTAGTATGCTGTGTGGAGGCTGGAGGGGTATAAACCTTCTTAGTATGCTGTGTGGAGGCTGGAGGATATAAACCTCCTTAGTATGCTGTGTGGAGGCTGGAGGGATATAAACCTCCTTAGTATGCTGTGTGGAGGCTGGAGGGTATAAACCTCCTTAGTATGCTGTGTGGAGGCTGGAGGGTATAAACCTCCTTAGTATGCTGTGTGGAGGCTGGAGGGGTATAAACCTCCTTAGTATGCTGTGTGGAGGCTGGAGGGTATAAACCTCCTTAGTATGCTGTGTGGAGGCTGTAGAGTATAAACCTCCTTAGTATGCTGTGTGGAGGCTGGAGGGTATAAACCTCCTTAGTATGCTGTGTGGAGGCTGGAGGGTATAAACCTCATGTGTATGTATGCTGTGTTGAGGCTGTAGGGTATAAACAACCACTCCCATTTGGGTCACAGGAGTGTGTGAAAGTGTCCCAGTGGTGTTGTTGTTTTGGGCCCAATGACGCCCGTCGCTACCCCAGCACCATCTTCCCCTCCCTGCATGGGCTGGTGTGCTACTGTAGCCACACACATACACACACACGTACACGTACACACACATGTACACACACACACACACACACACACACACACGCACGCACGCACGCACGCACGCACGCACGCACGCACGCACGCACGCACGCACGCACGCACTCACGCACGCACGCACGCACGCACGCACGCACGCACGCACGCACGCACGCACGCACGCACGCACGCACGCACACACACACACACACACACACACACACACACACACACACACACACACACACACACACACACACAGTGTTTTTCCTTTACCTGCTATTCCTGTCGTGTCCATTATGACCTGCTGGAAAAACAAACTGCTCAGCGTTCCTCTACCATGTTCATTTGAGACTCCAAAACATTAGCAGATTTCTAGAATGCTTCCTTTAAATTCTCTCTCTCTCTCTCTCTCTCCCTCTAAACTCCCTCACTCTCCCTTTCTCTCCTCCACCCCCCCTTCTCTTTCTACCCCTCCTCTCCCCCCTCGCCCCCTCTCTCTTGGAAACCAAAGTAATGCTGTTGGAAATATTAGTAGCTAATAAAGACCCCAGAGGTATCATATTAAGTGTTTGGCTTCAGATGTCAGACTATTCTTTTTAAGGAAACAGATGGATTGAGTTTAGTCATAGTTTGAGCTGTAATTCAGCCTTTCTGTTCCATCTGCTCTCTTCTCCCCACAGACTCAAACAAACAAAATAAACAAAACTAAAGTCAAAAAGAACTAATGGTAATAATCACTGGTCTCAGACCCAGAGACAGTGGGTTGACTAAGACCCTAACCTCTCTACCACAGTGGACCTGGGATCAAATTCCACTTGCTCTGAGGCCATGTCAGCCTGCATACCGGTTTAATAAAGGAGACATACTGTATATAATATGTATTATTTATCAGTAAAGGAGAAATACAGTGTTCTTCTTTATTTAACCAGTATGCAGGCTGACAGGGCCACAGAGCAGGGGAGGAGCAGGACGGAAGAGGGATCTGATCCCAGGCCTGCTGTGGTTAATGTGGTTCCGGAGGCGGAGTGGGCTGCCTATAAATAATCTTGTGTGTCTACCTTTCTCCACACGGGTGGCTATTTTCTCTTATTTTTTTAGGGCGAGGTGCTGCCATGTGTGAAAATGTGATTTGAGCTGGATTGGATACAATAATCAAAAGCAACTGTAAATATAATGTTCTCATCTTTGTATGAGCTGCATAATGTAAACCAAGCTACTGAACACATTTTAACAGCCATTTCCTCAAAATTACATTATTCCCTTTACGCAAAACACCTTTTCTCACCTTAACCTGTAGGTATTAAATTTGATATGGTGCTTCCTAACATAGATAGCCGGTAATTTACAGAGGCTTTTCTTATTTTTAAAGGGGAACTATTTTTACTATTTCTTTCACTATTTGGGCACTTTTACACAATTCCTGTGAGTCTATGGAACACCTCTGTAATATATATATTTTTCTTATTCATTGTTTTGTATTTCTAATCAAGTCCTCAAAAACAGCATTTTTCTACCTCAAGATCTCAAGCCGTTTTGAGCCTGGGCAGCAGAACTGTGTGCAGATCATTCTGCACGTCTTCATTATCATGCAGCGGTGTCTCTCTGACATCACAAATCGTGCACATTTTCAAATGACTCAGTTCAGTGAGGGTGAATATTGTGAGAGGAGAATTGGAAGAATGCGCCAATATGAGAATTTTGAGACATAGATCATATTAATATAAGTTCACATAGCTAGGAAACAATGCTAAACACTCAAAAAGGCCATTTATAAGATAGTTCCCCTTTAATATCTTCTGTCATTTACATTTTCTGGTGTATTTAATGTGACAAAATAGAGAAAATCCTTGAGTTAATTTTTTTAACTCATGATAGAAACCCGTGACTAACTATTTACTCATTCATCACATTGAAAAAGAAAAATGTACTCTGACTCAGTACACTGAGAAAAAGGTGTTTTTTATGAAATATTAGCCCAGTTGGATATGTTAAAAACAAAATATAATACAACTCATGCAAACGTTTATTTTATGTCCAAATTCAATGGGTAAAGTTTCATTCAGATAAGATGAAAATAATGTTTTCCCCTATTATTAAGTGGTTGTACCTCCCCTTAACTGATTCAGCGCCGCGGGTCTAGCCCATCTTTGTTCCTACTGTGCCACCGCTCTAAGAGATAGGGATGCGTGGGCGTGTGTTTGCAGGGCTATATCTATATTCTATATTATAGCTATGGAGACAATACTATGGCTCATTTGACATCAACTATCCATCGTTCAATATGTGAAAAAGAATAAATTTTTTCATGTATACGTTCACGTGTTATACCGTGGTGAATATAAGTATAGTTTCAGAGTGATCCTGGCTAATTCCATAAAATGGCGCTATGGAGGAATACGTGAATTTTACTAAAAGCGTTGGCGTTGCTCGCCTGGACACGCTACTATTTCCAAATCAAATGTATATAATAGGTATTATGTTTCATCATGAATGCATGAAAGGGGGGGGGGGGGTCGTTTTTTGATGCCGTTCAAGGGGGGGATCTCCCTTCTTAGATGTCGGTGATAGTAGTGTTGCTATGGATGATCAACGGGTGGAGAATAAAACAGGCAAAACAGTTTGTATGTATGTACATATATGTGTAATAAAACACAAATATGTACATGCAATAGCAACTGGGGTACATAAGAACATTTTGAAAGATTGAAAATAGAATAGAGCTGATAACGGATCCATTTGAGGTATGGGGGCGACATAGAGAGGATCGTATCCTCTTGGCCATCACCACGGGACGTCCACCACTTTGGTCATCACCACGAGACATCCACCCACAGGGAGACGGGGACAGGCGTTAGACAGTTTGCGTGTTTGTGATGGGTGGACATAGCAATAGATACATGTAGTAAGCATATTATGTGAATAGAATATATACATGTAGTAAGCATATACACAGTAAATTTCGCAGAGTAAATTTTACTCAAACTTAGTACATTTACTCTGCAAAATTTACTGTGTACTATGTGGATAGAATCAGAGTATATAAGATAATTGTTAAATTACCCGCTCGCCAGTTCTAATGTAGAACTGACTTTATTTTGTTTTCCAGTGACCATTGATTTTGTTAGCTCACCACGAAAGGGACATTTTTACGAGCAGGGTTTGTTTTACTGCATGGTCACGGCTTGATACATTTTGCAGTTACTCTCAATGTGCACTTCCTGACTCAAAATATTGCTACTCTCACTCAACCCTCACTCAACTTTGAATTGAGCTGTTATTCCGTGCTCCATTCATTGCGTCCTTGAGCTGCCTGGTGAGATTACTTAGATCATGAGTACAGGGCGGGCCTTTTCCTTTTCCTAACATGTTTATGTTGTAGTACTAAATAATTAAAATGTAACAAAAGAAAATGGTTGTTGTGTCCCTTTAATTGAAAGGATGTGCAGCTACACATGTTGGTTGGAGTACATGTTTTATTTACTCCAACATTGCATTTCAAATGATGTTCTCTCTATGCGGCCAAAGTCATCTCTTCTCAGAAACATCTAAAGGTGCTAATTTGCTGAGTTGGACGTCATACTGTAATGATGCATGGCTTCACCCACACTCGACTCCTACAGTACTACAACGGGCGGGTAATTTAATTTAATTTGAATCACTCTCTCTCACTTGCCAGGTAACAGAGTAACCAGAAGTAAATGCTCACCCCCTCCCTGCCTTGTGTGTAGGGGTGGCAACCTTTGACTGGCCAATGACAACGTGTAGTCCTGTTAAAAGCTGGAAGCTGGAGCATACAGTACACAGTAGTTTAGGGCTATACCTATGGAAGCTGGAGCATACAGTACACAGTAGTTTAGGGCTATACCTATGGAAGCTGGAGCATACAGTACACAGTAGTTTAGGGCTATACCTATGGAAGCTGGAGCATACAGTACACAGTAGTTTAGGGCTATACCTATGGAAGCTGGAGCATACAGTACACAGTAGTTTAGGGCTATACCTGTGGAAGCTGGAGCATACAGTACACAGTAGTTTAGGGCTATACCTGTGGAAGCTGGAGCATACAGTACACAGTAGTTTAGGGCTATACCTATGGAAGCTGGAGCATACAGTACACAGTAGTTTAGGGCTATACCTCTGGCCTGACAAAAATGCATAGAACTGGCTGTGAGCTCTACACAGATACAAGAGAGATCCAGAGTGGAATTATCACTATGAATTGAAAATGGGGGACCCTGTAAACAAGACAAACGTCTTTCTCTGGTCTGCATCCCCTTAACAATTGTGTGTATTGAGCCGTACTGTATTGTACCCATTCTGCAATCTGTTAAATACAAATTTCATTAATTTAATCCATTCATTCATTCATTCATTCATTTCATTTCATTGCATTTTATTCATTCATTCATTCATTCATTCATTCATTCATTCATTCATTCATTCAATTACCCTTTTAAGAAACACAAAATATCTTTAACACACAGGTTTTAGTTCAGTTCTTTTTATGGCCCATCTGAGAGAAGGAGGGTCGTGTAAGATGCCTGTAGTGTGAGTACCTGGCTGGTCTGTAGAGGAGGTCGGACTGGAAAGACAAACACTGCCGAGGGAGGTCCCCCACTCTGCATGACACAAGTGATGCACACAGCACTGCTTTTCACACTTTATTGCCTTTAGGGACCCACAGGTTCATGTACACAAATGCAATTGAATCCTTGCACTGAAGAACCACATAACTCTGTTATTAATTTCTTTACAGCAGGCAGCCCACGTACAGTATTTGCATCGTAAGAAATTACTCCTTAAGACTATACTTAACATCTTTAGTTAAAGTTTGAAAACATTGTTCCTCATGAAAACTTAAAATGGAGTTTGAAGTTTTAAATGGTTCATCATCTGAGGCACTCAGTTACTAAGGGCAGACTGAAGACATGTGAGTAAACAACATCAATACATACATACACATCAACACCAATTATCCCACATGCACAAAATACATTTATTATGACTTTTATCATTCTTATGAAGAGGTCCCACTTGTTTTACAATATGCATAATTTTGTTCAATTAAAGCCCCAATCCATGATTTATTTCTTTACAATATCAATGTGAGATGTATTCACATACTGTACATTCTTGGACAATTGTGATCTGTATGGATGTCAAAATAAGCTTTTTGGAATAGTCTTACATTGTAAATTGGAATACAGATCTGTTTCCCCCCAGTGTTTACAAACATTACCAACATAAAGAAGCCTTTTACAGCCACTATTAAAAAACGGATCGTCTAGCGGTCTGGTGTTAGTCCTTGTATCAAGAGCTTGGTCAATCAACTAGAACGAAGACATGTCTCCATTTTGTGAGGATTCGCCTGTCCCTGGACCTTTTTCCTGTGTTTTCCCTGTCTACTCTTCTCAACGGCCCCCACCCTTGCGATGATTTACTCTCCTCTACTCTTCACCAGCCCCCACCCTTGGACATCCTTGATCCTCTACCTTCACGCACCTGTTGGGAGTTTGCAATCACCTCGGGAGAGTACATAGGTTGCAGACTCCCCTCCAGTCCTGGTCGGGTCGTTCTGTGTTCTGGACTCTGTATCTGTGTCTGTGTTCATGGAGTTCTGGACGTTACCATTCTGTACGTCACCATCACCTGCCGCGTCTCCGGCGTGAGACGACGGTCCAGCCATCACCACCTGTCGCCGTTTGCCTGGAGTGGGACACCGTCTTCGCTCTCTAATTCTCTACGGGAGGTTTTCCAGTGTTCCCACTCCAGACGTCAAGGCGGCACGCCATCGCTCCCGATTCCACGGGAGGAAGGCGTCTCTTCGTGATCCTCGTTCCTGGGGTGAGGCTCGTCGTCGCTCCCTAGTATTCCACGGGAGGACGGCGTGTTCCCATCCTGGTCCCCTGGGACCCCCTTTGTTCTGCGCTGCCCGTCTGCAGCATCCGAGTAGGGACGAGGAGGATCTCCGTGCCAAGCCTGGAGTCGTGTTCCCACTCCAGACGTCAAGACGGCGCGCATCGCTCCCTATTTCCACGGGAGGATGGCGTCTCTTCGCCCCGGTGCCCTGGGACCCCTTTGTTCTGCGCTGCCCGTCTTCAGCATCCGAGGAGGATCTCCGTGCCCAGGCCCCCGCTGTTGGGCCCCTGTTCCCGTGCCAGGCCTCCGCCGTCGGAACCCTGTCCTCATCCCTGTAAGCAGCTCTGGCCCTCGCCCTGTCCAAGGCCTTAACCCTGTTCTCTGTCCCTGTCTCCAGCCCGCCTCTCCGGGCCTCTGTCCCTGTCCCCCTCTCCAGTGCCCCTGGTCCTGGCCCTGACACTTAGCCCTGGTCCTTAGCCCTGGCCCTTAGCCTTAGTCCCTTAGCCTGTTCGCCTCTTAAAGGCACAGTGCCGCATTTTCCATATTTCCTTGACTCTAGTGTTTTTGTGTTTTCCCTTAAAGGGACTGTGCCGCTTTTTGTTCTATAATAAATATTTGCCCTGTTTTGGCTTACTCTCATACCTGTCTTGTGTTGTGCGATTGGGGTCGGTTACAAACCATAACACATTTCTTACTTCTTATATCTAGTGGTGGGGCTATCCCATTGTTTACGTTTGGATCACTGGTTGGGCCTTTAATGGCATTGGAGGAAGGATGGGCTACAGTGATCTCTGCAGTCCACGCGTAGGACGTTGGTGAGACTACAATAAGTACAGTATATGACCTGCTGTCAGCACCGTCTCTCTGTCAACAGCACTTCAAGCTGGCATATGTTGACCTGTTGATGATTTTTCCCTATTGTTAGGTTTTAGTGAGTTTTTCCTTACCTTCGCGTGGGGTATGTCTGGGAGTGCTTGCATTCTTTCATTTATTTGCATTTATCTTAAATTTGTTGGACCTTATGGTGTTCTTGTTCTGTTCTTGACTTATTGTTATGTTTTCTTCTTGACTTGTTTAAAGAAGACTTGTACGGCCCATGGGGACATTAACGTGTGTTGTCGGGCCTTATAAATAAATTTGATTTGATTTGATTTGATAACTACTTTATTGGGTATCGCACTCACACACATCTATTCCTATTACATCTAGACTGACAGAGAATGTGTGTGTGTGTGAGAAAATTATTATAACACAGAGATGAAAAATAATGAATAATGATTATTGTAAACTATCTTTAAAACTTATTAAAGATATTTATTAAGTGTATAAAACGAATGTGTGTGTGTGTGTGTGTGTGTGTGTGTGTGTGTAGGTGTGTGTGTGTGTGTGTGTGTGTGTGTGTGTGTGTGTGTGTGTGTGTGTGTGTGTGTGTGTGTGTGTGTGTGTGTGTGTGTGAGAGAGAGAAAGAGAAAGGGGGGAGGCAGAAATATTGTTTCCCTACCAAATTTTTCAATAAACGGCTCTGCAGCATCTCTACACCTTTATCCTCAGAATGCAAGAATCTATAAATATGCAAACGGGCAACAAGTTGCCATTGATATTTACCTGAAATGAAAAAGAAGAAAAAAATTACTACCCTTCTACTTCTAGTCTACTACTATTATGCTACTAAGGAATCTTCCTTGCCTATTACTACCTACTATGCTAATATATGTCTATGCACTCCAGAACTTGTAAGTCGCTTCGGATAAAAGTGTCAGCTAAATGACTAAATGGAAATGTGAATGTAACCAGGAATTCTATGTCAACAGCGTATATTCTTTCAAGACATGTCAGTACTGTAGGCTATACCTACTCAGCTTTCTGTGTATGCCGAAGCTAAATGTGTCAAGTTACTACTACATATTAGACCATGATGTTGGATGATGATGGTTTGATATTTTAGTGGCATGCCATTACACCACCAGTGATAAGAACAGCAACATATTTCAAAACCCCTCACATCATATCATGAGTCTATTGCACAACCCCTTGTGTATATGTGCTTTATGTGAATGCATGCCACAATATCAACGTGTACACGTGTTTAAGTTTCTGTGTGTGTGCGTGTGTATTTTGCAATCCAAAACATTAGCAGATTTCTAGAATGCTTCCTTTAATCCTTTAAATAATCCCATGTCTCTCTCTCTTTCTCTCTCTCTCTCTCTCTCTCTCCCTTTTTCTCTCTCTCCTCTTTCTTTCTCTCCCTTTCTCCCCTTTCTCCTCCATTCCCCCCTTCTTTTTTGTCTACCCCTCCTCTCCTCTTCCCTCTCTCTCTCTCTCTCTCTCTCTCCGTCTCTCTCTCTCTCTCTCTCTCTCTCTCTCTCTCTCTCCCCCCTCTTCTCTAGGTGGTACGGGTCGTTTCATCAGAGCTGTGTTCTGTAGCAGTCTCCTCTTCATTCTGGGTCACGTCTGCTTCCAGACCGTCCTGTACACCCACCCTGCACTGGACATAGCCCTGGGCAGCAACTGTTCACAATGGGACACGCTGTCCAGACACATAGGACTGTCCAGGTGTGTGTGTGTGTGTGTGTGTGTGTGTGTGTGTGTGTGTGTGTGTGTGTGTGTGTGTGTGTGTGTGTGTGTGCGTGCGTGTGTGTGCGAGTGTGTTTGTGTGAGTTGTAGGTCTTGTACAGTAGATGATCCCCCCTGATTCTCATCAATAGATCAATAACTTCAATCTTAATGATTTTTCTCCCCATTATAATGTATTATATTCATATACAATACTGAAGTGGCTTTTGGATACAGACCCTTATACTGTCCAAATAATATAGGTATAGAAAAGCAGCATTAACACCATCTGGTTGGCTAACTCTGTAGTGACCTGCTTCAAGGAAACGGATCAGGTTCAGGCTCTCTGCTGTTTGCCTCCCATCACTCCCTTAAGTAGCTTGTAAACGTCATATCTTGTGTTGTCTTCGCCTACCTTACAGCTTACTGTATGACCTCATGCTCTTGGGCTGCTATTGTAAAAGGCACACACCCTATTTTGAAATACTTTACCTTATTTGCTTATCCCCCTGCGTGTGTGTGTGTGTGTGTGTGCGTGTGTGTGTCTGAGAATTGCTGCAATGTCTAAAAGAAAAGCCAAACAAATTGCCAAATATTGCTCTGTCTCAGCTATTATTGGCAGCTTAGCCGCGTGGAGAAGGAGGTGCTATGTGTACCCTTAAGTGTTCAGTGCTGCTTGGCCCCGATACATTTGATTCCCTGTTTATGTAATATAATTTGTGGAACCAAATAAAGTATTCAAATGTGTGTGTGTGTGTGTGTGTGTGTGTGTGTGTGTGTGTGTGTGTGTGTGTGTGTGTGTGTGTGTGTGTGTGTGTGTGTGTGTGTGTGTGTGTGTGTGTGTGTGTGTGTGTGTGTGTGTTTTCCTTCAGGCTTCCCCTGGACGACCTGTGGAGTGTGTTACGCCTCCTGTGCCCGGACCTGGGTGTGTGTGTGGTTGCCTTGGTTACCATGGTCCTCTGCAGCCGATTGGTCACTAATAAAGAGATGGTGGCTGCAGCTAACATCACATCAGTGAGTCAGTGTGTGTGTGTGTGTGTGTGTGTGTGTGTGTGTGTGTGTGTGTGTGTGTGTGTGTGTGTGTGTGTGTGTGTGTGTGTGTGTGTGTGTGTGTGTGTGTGTGTGTGTGTGTGTGTGTGTGTGTGTGTGTGTGTGTGTGTGTGTGTGTGTGTGTGTGTGTGTGTGTGTGTGTGTGTGTGTGTGTGTGTGTGTTTATGGATGCTTGTTCATGTACTTCTATTGAGGAGTTGAGGAAATGCCACTAATGTGATTAGTCAGTTCTCACATGAAGATGAGCCAGTGGGGTTAGGGTTCAAATTAATATTGCAGTGTTAGTGTTAGAATGTATTGCGTCAGTCAAGTAGGGGTGGACGGTATAAACGGTATACGGTATAAACGGTATGAATTTGCTCTACGGTATGGATTTTGCCTATACCGTGTAACCGGTAGTGCAGCTCTAAAATAGCAATGACGTCATGTAACCACAGCGCGACTATTTCACTCGCATTTGCCCCTAAAAATAGATAGAATTAGTCATAGATAATAGATATGTGCGAACTGGAAAAAGTTATTTAGGAGGCTTCGCGCAGTGGGCGTGCCAGCCCCTCCCGCACGCATGTAAACACGGGTCTTCTACTAGTAGTCTAGTGGGACGGGACGTCTCCCTGAGCTAACGTTAGCTTAGCTACCGTTACAAAATGACCCAGTCAACTATTCACTTTTAGTTTAATACATGATGAGGCATTGTCTAACCGAACGGTATCTAGTCGGCCAGCTACCGATAGCTCCTGACATCAACAAACGCTCCATCAAGTCTAGTAGAGAGTAGACGTGTATGATAGCTCCGTTAGCCGTTAGCTCACGTTAACACAAGTTAGTTCACCGTTCAAAACGAAATGTCCCATTGAACTAAATAATTCACTGAGGCGTTGTATTAACGTTATATATCCGGCTAGCAGTAGCTACAGATAGCTCCTGATATCAATGTCTTATAACACTGATTCGATGCGTATTCGAGCTGAGGGCTTGTGAATGTGATTTAACGTTATACCAATACTAGGGCCCAGCTGCAGCGCCGGTGAATCCTGGCCGTAGCTCGAGGCTACTCGAGTATAGGTCCAGCTGCAGCTCCGGAGAATCCTGGCCGTAGCTAGAGGCTACTAATGTACACACAGACAGTGGAGCTTGTTGCGTGGTGGCGATGTCTCGCAGATAATACAAGTACAAGTCTAATTATATAATATATATATTTTATATATAAAAAAAAAAAAAAAATTATATAAAATTTAAAAAAAAAAATTAATCAAAAACGATGATACCGTGATATATACCGTTACCGTCTATGCTTCAAATTATACCGTGATATAAATTTTAGACCATACCGTCCACCCCTAGCGTCAAGTGTTAGAAATAGGTTTGGGGTGTGGCTAAGGGTTTGTGTTCGAGTGTGTGAGTGTGTGTGTGTGTGTGTGTCTGTGTGTGTCTGTGTGTGTCTGTGTGTGTCTGTGTGTGTCTGTGAGTGAGTGAGTGAGTGTTTGAGCGTCTGTGTTTATTTTATTTCTTTATTATGGGGTTTATTGACGAGTTCAGCATTTTAACATCTGAGGGTATATCTATAAGGTGCTTGGTCAGATGACACGCTCTCAAGATGACAAGCTCTCTTTCAAAGTACACATTGACAACCTTGTTAGATTTCGACCATAATCAGCCAGTATCACCTCTTCATCTGTGTTTGTGTAGTTTCTGCGTTGTGTTTATCTCTCTCTCCGAAGTCGACCTTCTCATACTGGCTGTACATCGATGTCATCCCCCGTTTATTGCAATCCGTAATCATAAGAATTCGACACTGGCAACGTGATAATAATAATAATAATAATTTTTTTTTTATATAGCGCCTTTCAGAAGACCCAAGGTCGCTTTACATAGGGGATACCTTTCTTGGAAAAACGTTGTTTATTCCATAAACAAAGCCTCCTAATCAGATGTAACCCCGTTCTGTATTGTCCTTGAAAAGTCTTTGGAAGAAACTAAATTCATTATTCTAATGATCTCTCCTTTCACCCCGCTCGGTGGTCGTCACGGCCTAGCTGTTATCCAAAAGCCGTCCCTGTTGTCGTGCCACGTCAGTCCTCCCCTCCACCCTTCCTCGCGAGGGAAGGGGGGGGGGGGGGGGGGGGGGGAAATCGTTTCAAAGTCTCTGATCAAGCTTCTTCTCGTCTGTGCCTCGTATCTGAATCTAACTTACACCCGGAAGAAACTCACATCATAACGTCTTCGCCATAGCAACGACAGGCCCTCTTCTCGTTGCTATGTGACACGCTGTCTTTTGACCCAAATCACTATGGCAGCGGTGATGTTGATATTAACTTCCTAGCTCCAAACCCGCCTGCTCTCAGTGCAATGTTTTGGTTACGAACCTGCTGAACCACCTTGGCATGCACACACACCCTGCTTGCTGCTAACACACTGTTGTCCTCCTCCTCTGAGATGGCTATAAGTAGATGCGGTCATCCACCAATATTTTACATTATATACACATTGAAAAACATCCTTCAACCTGGTCAGGAAGCTTAGGATAAAGCTTAGCTTTTATTTTAGGAACAAAACTTGTTTTTCTTTTAATTCCAAGAAAGAATGTGTCCAAGCTACTTTTATGTCCATACTTGATGACAGTGGTTTTGTGTATTATGCTTCCACTGTCTTACAGAGCAGACTGCAACATCTTTATTTATAAAGCATTACTAGGTAACCTATTGAATTAAGTCAAAAACTTGGAAGTTCAGTAAAAGTTCAAACAAATATTAGTTTAAGGCCACATCCTGGAGGTCATAAGACTAACATGTTAGTCTTATGACCTCCAGGATGTGGCCATGTTAGTCTTATGACCTCCAGGATGTGGCTTTAAACTAATATTTATGACCAAGCATTATGTGAATGTGTTTTAGGGTGGATGTTTGAGGAACATGTGAATTGTGTTTTAGGGTGGATGTTTGAGTAATATATAAACATGTGTTTTAGGGTAGATGTGTAAGTATGACATCATATAGTTGGAATATTGCCACAACAGATTCATCATTGTCAGATCACATGATCTCTATGAATGATCTCTTTGTTCCTATCCAGCCACAAGACTTGATAAGACTAAATTGTTGAAATCACACACACACACACACGCGCACGCACGCACGCACACACAGCCAAGATAATCACTCCTCAACTAGTATGTGTGTGTGTGTGTGTCTGTCTGTCTGTCTGTCTGTCTGTCTGTCTGTCTGTCTGTCTGTCTGTCTGTCTGTCTGTCTGTCTGTCTGTCTGTCTGTCTGTCTGTCTGTCTGTCTGTCTGTCTGTCTGTCTGTCTGTCTGTCTGTCTGTCTGTCTGTCTGTCTGTCTGTCTGTCTGTCTGTGTGTTTGTGTATAGTGTATGTGTAATCTATCTGTCTGTCTGTTTGTGTGTCCCCAACATATCTTGCAAATTACAGGGCCGATTTGGATGAAACGTAGCACATAGGCTGACAGCAGGCCAGGGACCTTAATTCTGGAATATTTGTTAAATCAGTAAACGACAACACAAGAGGGTGATATACACAGCAATCATCTCTCTCCGGCCCAGGTTTACAACATGGATATGCCATAGTGAACCTATTGTCGCTATACCTATGCATTCAAATTATTGTCCTTTCATATCCCATGCACCGTTTGTTGTAGACACTTATGGGAGGTGTCAATGAACTTTCATTGGTCTAGGTTCACACTATTACACTATTGGTAACACCAAGTCACACCAACAAGGTCCAACAGACACCAAGTCACACCAACAAGGTCCAACAGACACCAAGTCACACCAACAAGGTCCAACAGACACCAAGTCACACCAACAAGGTCCAACAGACACCAAGTCACACCAACAAGGTCCAACAGACACCAAGTCACACCAACAAGTTCCAACAGACACCAAGTCACACCAACAAGTTCCAACAGACACCAAGTCACACCAACAAGTCAACAGACACCAAGTCACACCAACAAGTTCCAACAGACACCAAGTCACACCAACAAGTTCCAACAAACACCAAGTCACACCAACAAGTTCCAACAGATACCAAGTCACACCAACAAGTTCCAACAGATACCAAGTCATAACGACGGCTGCTGACATGTGTGGGGCTCGTTGTTTTACTTATTTGGTCTAAATAATCGTTGGTATTCGACTTCATGTGTAGATAGAATTTCATAACATTGGGGTAAAGAGAAACCATTCAAATGTTGTGTGTCCCAAAAAACAAACAAACAAACAAACAAACAAACAAACAAACACTTTTATACTAACAAAAATAAACAAAAATACTAACAGTGTTTAATAGTGTAATTGTGTGTAATAGTGTGCTAGTGTAATAATGTACTAGTGTACTAGTGTGATAATGTACTAGTGTACTAGTATAATAGTGTAATAGTGTGATAATGTACTAGTGTAATAGTGTAATAGTGTGATAATGTACTAGTGTAATAGTATAATAGTGTAATAGTGTGATAGTGTACTAGTATAATAGTGTAATAGTGTGATAATGTACTAGTGTAATAGTATAATAGTGTAATAGTGTGATAATGTACTAGTGTAATAGTGTAATAGGAATAGTGTGGGGAGATCTGCATTGGTCTATGTTTCCCCCGCTCCCTACACTTAAGGCTACTGTCTGTCAGCTGTCCTTGGTAGGCTAGTGACTTGTAATCTGTTGAATGTGTTTGGATAATTATAATCAAAGGTAATAGATGGTGTCTGCATTTAACACAATTTAACAATTAAATTTAATTTTGTAGGTGTGCTTCCTGGGGGAGATTTGTGCTCTACTGAGTGCACCTTTCTAGTTTGTTTATTAATTACGAAATGTAGACATGTTTTCCACCCTAAAACAGCCTAATTGTCAGATTGATGACTGTGTATTTATTTTTAACCCAGTGGGTTTAAAATTTGTTTCGTGGTCATAAAACTTGCTTATTACACAGCAAACACGATGGAACATTTCAATTCTAGCTGCCAAACAAGAAATAATGTTGAGTTTCGCGCCTATGGGTAAATTAATCATTATAGTCAAAACCACAGAGGCTGATGCGGAATGTTAGTGTGCGTGTGTGTGTGCATCTCTGTGTGTGTGTGTGTGTCTGTGACTATGTGTGTGTGTCTGTGACTGTGACTGTGTGTGTCTCTGTTACTGTGTGTGTGTCTGACTGTGTGTGTGTCTGTTTGAAGTGGAATACTACAGTGTAATTGTATTGGTAATGTTTTGTGTGTGTGTGTGTGTGTGTGTTGTATGAATATATGTTCTACCTATTTCAAGCTCAACTTCTGGTCTGCTCTGCTCTGTTCTGTTCTGTCTGTTCTGCTCTCTCTCTCTCTCTCTCTCTCTCTCTCTCTCTCTCTCTCTCTCTCTCTCTCTCTCGCTCTCTCTCTCTCTATATATATATCTCTGTCACACAGTCACACACGCATCATGCCTCCAATGTAAATCCCAGAAACCTTAAGTTTGTTTTTATCCACTTTTTCTCCTCTTTTTCTATTTTTCTCCCATCACAATTCCATTGTGCCAATTCTCCCCTCCCCTGTCTTGAACGTTGCTCGCATATGCCCCCCCTGGCCGGTTGTAGGGAGGATAGAAGCCTTGCATCACGTGTCCCCTCCGATACACGAGGAGGCAGCCTGTCACATCTTTTCACCTGCCAACGCGGACTCTCATTGGCGAGGTGTAACGTGTGGGAGGCTCACACTACCCCCACCACTTCCTGTCTCTGCTGTGCAGGCGTCCCCAACCGACCTGTAGGAGTCGCTGTCCACAACGTCCAGATTACCACTCATCGACTTCCACCCGCTAACTCTGCCAATTGAGATAGTATGACGGCTGGCCCAAGCCGGAGGCAACGCCGACAGCCGGAGTCGAACCCGGTGTCTCTCGCGTTGGTGACGAGCACAATGTCCGCTGCGCCACCCAGCTGCGCAAAAACCTTAAAATTATAATTTTTATTTTTCTTCTTCTCTCTGTCTCTTTCTTTTCTCTCCTCATCTTCACTCTGTCTTTCTATCTGTTATTTCGTACAGCTGTACAACAGTCTGCTGCGAGAGAAAGAATGTCATTTTTTTGTATTCCTCTTTCGTTTCACTGCTCTCTCTCCCTCTCTCTGACATGTGCCTCCCCCCTTTCTTCTGCTCTCTCTCTCTCTGATGTTTTACTCACCCTCTTTTTTCTCTCTCTCACTCTCTCACTCTCTCTCTTTCTTTCTTTCTTCCTTCCCTCCTTCCTGTAACGCTGCCCGGAGCACGGCTGCTTCCTATTCTTGTTGCCAGGGCAACCACCCAAACAAACAGCACATAGGGGAGAGGAGAGGAGAGGGGGAGAGAGGAGAGTTAAGTTGAAGAGAGGAGAATCTCAACATTAGCACAGGTTAACCAACCTCTCTTGGATTTAGAAGCCTTAATGTTATAGTTGTTTTAATGTCATAGCTGTTGATAACACATGCTTCTCAGACAAATGACTAGTGACTGGCACATATTTCTAATGGGGACTGTCTGTCTGCACTGGCCCCAAAAAGATTACTTTGTTTTTCTGTCACCTATGCACCTTCTAAATTAGACCTCATTCATATTGTGGACAGTGTGGAGACATTTCCAATAGTCCAGTCCAGGCTGGAAAGTGCTAGCCATAAAAACACTCAGTCCTCTTTAGTCTTTAATGGCCCCCCAACCCCTCTCTGAGTCTGAGTTCTGTTTGTGAATGAATCTGGTATGAATCTGTTTGCCTAACCTTACCCTGTAATTGCAAACATTGTTCAATGTTCAAAAATACGGTGGACGACGTAACCTTGACGACATAGTGCATCTAGAGATCAGATATGATGAGCACAGCGTTGCTATTTCCAACCCTTAACACACTGAATGATAGCCCGAGGCCCTGCCAAACTATGTATATTGTGTCAGTGTTACCTGAGACCCGGAAGAGGCACGGTGTCCTGAGAGCTCCCAAATGAATGGAGTGGAACATAAAATAGCTTATCAGCAGTAAAAGGGAGAGGAGGCTTATCTGATTGAGCAGCAGCGTTGCAGTGTCTAGAGATTTTAACCTCTGGGGCGCCGGGTGCGGTTAATGTAGACGTATGTGTGTCTGTGTTTGTTTTACGCTTCACCACGCTGAGCCACTGTGTGTGTTTGTAGATAACATTATGACGTTGACATTTGGCTCCAAGCCAGTATTATTGTATGACATTAGGCCCCCAGGGCCCATCGTGTGCTCTTGTGCAAATTAGGCAAATTAAGCCAATTAATTAAACGGTTTTGTGCATGTTCTTTTGTTTTTGCACACAGCTCCACTGTTTTTCCAGTATGTCTAGTTGGGAGGGTTATGCCCTGTTGATGTAACGTTACGTACAGTATGGCTGGTGTTAATATGTGCTCCATTACTGTACTCATGATGACACTAGAGATAACGTTGATGTAACGTTATGTATGGCTGGTGTTAATATGTGCTCCATTACTGTACTCATGATGACACTAGAGATAACGCTGATGTAACGTTATGTATGGCTGGTGTTAATATGCGCTCCATTACTGTACTCATGATGACACTAGAGATAACGTTGATGTAACGTTATGTATGGCTGGTGTTAATATGCGCTCCATTACTGTACTCATGATGACACTAGAGATAACGTTGATGTAACGTTATGTATGGCTGGTGTTAATATGTGCTCCCTTACTGTACTCATGATGACACTAGAGAGCTGTGTGATGAAACACCAGCCTTCTGCGCAACTAACGATACATTTTCTGCTTTCATTTGTGTCATACTATATTTTATGCTTACATCAACACAAGCCGACTCCAACTGTCAAAACACTTCTCCAGAGATTGCCTCCGGGGGCCTTGCGGTATCAGTGACTTTTCTAATCGTGTGCTCTTATGCAAATTAAGCAAATTAATGAAGTCTCCTGAACGGTTTCGTGCATGTTTTTTGTTTTTGTACACAGCTCCACTGTTTTTCCAGTATGTGCAGTTGGGAGGGTTATGCCCTGTTCAGATGATCCTCAGAAACTCAGAAGTTCTGATTTAGCAAATATTGCAACCTTTCTTTGCTCCATTACTGTACTCATGATAACACTAGAGATAACGTTGATGTAACGTTACGTATGGCTGGTGTTAGATGACGGCTGTAGCTCTGGAATAAGTATTGTGTTATCAGCACATTTCATAAGACATAGATTGAAACGTATCTGCCCGATTTGTACAAGTGGTGGCTTGTTTTGAAGGTATGAACCTGTAACCTGTAAAAAAAACAGTAAGATCCCTCAAAAGGACCCAATGTCTGTGCTGGGTCACATATGTGCTCCATCACTGTACTCATGATAACACTAGCAGCCCAATAAGTGCAACAGCGTTGCTTTTTTAAAATGACATGTATGTTAGCCTGCTGTAGGTTGAATAGGAACTTTATCTAAAGGTGATTGCTAGATGTATTATCAGTGCAGGACCTACACTAGGATGAGCACAAATTGACATTGGAATGAATAACATATCTCTCCTCTTCCTCACATTATTTCTGATTCTCTGTAAGTTATGTAAGTAATGATGTTAATCTATGTGCTGTTGTTTCTCATGGAGCTAAGAAGATATATATACATCAAAATAAGTTGATTCATTGATGATTTAGTCTGTATATAGTTTATAAAAATAGACAAAGTTTGAAGTTTATTTATGTATCTGTTTTTTCAGCTAGAGGGGCTAGAAGATGGTCTACTGGAGAGAGAAGAGGAAGAGGAGGAAGAGGAGGATGGGGTAAATGAAGAGAAGGAGGAACACGAAGAGGAGGACGAGGAGGAGGAAGAGGAGGAGGGGAACGAAGAGGGAAGGTTCTCCCCTGGCGACCCTGATGAGGAGGTTTCTACGGCAACCAGAGCCAAGCAGTTAGCAGAGCGCCTTAGAGCGTCAGCGCGAAAAGTGTTACGAGACCTGGGGCGCATCGTGGCCATCAGCCTGCTAGCATTGGCTGGTAGGACTGGGTTTGGGGGGGGTGTGTGTGTATATCTGTCTATGTGTGTATGCATGTGTGTGCATAATATGGCTGTCAAAATTGGGCTAAATTGATTATCTATTATTGCGCATTATGTAAACAAAATAAATTACCACACAGAATTGTGTTTATAATATAATCAGTCAGTCAGTCAGTCAGTCAGTCAGTCAGCACATTTTGCGACCTTTCTAATCCGACCTGCTGGGGCTCATGTGTCAAAAGTGAGGAAGAATTCTGTAAAAGTACATTCAAAACACAAAAACTTTTTAGGCCACTTCTGCTTAACACATTCGTTTTATTGTTTTCTACCGCATTCTACATTCTAAAAACATTCTGTCTATTTTCTATTTTCGATCTTCCTTGTGGCTGAATCAGCCACTTGATGCTACCAGTCAAAGGTCACGACCTCACCTCGTCTTCCAAAATCATCTCAGTCTTTGTTTATCCAACTCCATGGGCCGTTCATGTGACATTGTTTATTATCTGGACGAACGCGACACCACGCAAACAGGATATCATTCCCTGACGTTGACTTTGACCTTTACCCTTTTTGACCCCCCCCTCCCCAGGTATCACTCTGCCATCCGCCTTCTCCGCCATGTACTTCCTGCTGTTCATCGGCGTGTGCACGTGGTGGGCGTGTCACCTTCCCATCAGCCACCTGGGCTTCAACGCGCTGTGCGTGATGGTGGGCTTCTTCACCGCGGGCCACATGGTGTGTCTGTATATCTACCAGAGTCTCCTGGCGCAGGCCCTCTTCCCACCCCACAGCATCTGGGCCAGGTAAGACCTGCTGCCTGCATGCTGCACCTCGACCAAATGCTGACGTGCTGTCATCTCTTCTGATTGATTTTAAAGGGGACATATACTGCTATTCCTAGCACTATTTGGGCAACTTTACACAATTCCTGTTAGTCTATTGAAGAATTTTTTTTTCAAAAAAATGCATTGTTTTATATTTCTAATCAAGTACTCAAAACCATCATTTTCCAGCTTCAAGATTTCAGGCTGTTATGGCCTGGCTCCGCCCATAAGCACTTTGAGTGACAGTCAGCCCACACAGTCCGCGCGGCAGCTTGTGGGCCTCCCTTCCTCCCCTCTCCCGTGTGCCGCGCAGCAGGTGTGCCGCGCAGCAGGTCCCCCCCCCCCCCCCCCCCCAAGTGCTCCCTCTCTCTCCCTCTCTCCCTCCAGAGCGCACGCAGAGGCGTCGGGCCCCACTCCGCCTCGCAGCATGAGGAAGTGGCTTCCACTCGCTGTCTAGTCTAGGTAGAATGGGGGCGGGCATTAGCTCCAACCACAGAGCCAATCACATCACTGTCTGCTACCCAGAGCCCGAATGACGTGACTCAGGCCTTCAAATCAAGATGGCCTAATTTACTGGAGGAGGAAAGGGGCTGAGCTGAATCAGAGCAATCCGACAATATGGTATTTAGACACTAAAACACATTGATACGAACTCCTATTACTATAATACAATTCTAGAGACTGAAAAATGACATTTATAGTACATGTCCCCTTTAAAGCTGCATATACATACATGGGCTGTCCAAATAAAAAAAAATCTAAATGAACTTGTATGGTTCAATGCAAGGGTGCAATTATTGGGGCTGAAAGCTCTAGAGAAGAGACTCACACTCATCACCAGCAATCAAAGCGATATGTACCGGTTGATAGAATCTCAGGAGACAGAAAGAACTCCCCTCTGGGAGGACATACTGTTGTAGGACGTCTCTATTCTTGTTTTGCCCTGTAGTCCTGTAATCATGTGAGTGGCCTCTGAATGGGAGTAGGAACAGAAGACCTAATTCTATGGTTTATGAACAAGGAGTAATTATCTCTGTAACTTGTGGTTTATTCTTTATGAATAACCCATAGAACACATAGAGTCATGA
Organism: Notolepis coatsorum; assembly: GCF_963971535.1. NCBI lineage: Eukaryota > Metazoa > Chordata > Actinopteri > Aulopiformes > Paralepididae > Notolepis > Notolepis coatsorum. Next base: position 128,502,817 of record NC_140173.1, read on the forward strand.
ACTCGGTCACATGAGCGGGGCTCAAGCAGGGAAATATCAGGAAGCATAAAAGGGTGTTGGTGCGCTTAGACACATGATGAGAAATCACAGTTAAATGTAGCAGTAATGTGGTGATTAAAATTGTTAAAGACACACACACACACACACACGCACGCACGCACGCACACACACACACACACACACACACACACACACACACACACACACACACACACACACACACACACACACACACCACATATAGCCTACTCATACACAAGTCACGGGAGGAATGTTTTATTTTTTTTTTATTTTTTTTTATAAATCTACATGCCACAATGACTGGGGAATCCAAGTTAAGTCAAATACATTTGAGAGTAGAATCGAACCTCTGAACGGTCGTTGTTTACCCTCTAAAACAGCCGGTAGTTACGGCTGGTGTTCATTATTCACCTTGTACTCCAAGTCCCACTGATGTTTGGTCCAACCGTAACATTGACCTTTTAACTTAGATCGGCTGCTCTGCTCAGGCTGATATGTTTCTAGTATACGAGCTCTTTGTGGAAGAACAGTAAAAGATTCCTATCCCTCAGTTTATTGGTCCTATTCATGGTCAGATCATGAGGCTGTAACACTCTCTGCAGCTGTTCCCCTGACAGCTTGAGAGGCAGACACTGTGGTCGGAGCGTACTCTCCACCCAAATGTGCTCTGTTTAATTAAGACAAGTGAGAACACAGCTGCGGCCTCTCGGACTCAACCCAGATATGTCTTATTTGGATTGATTGCCCATAATAAGCAATCATCTAATAGTGTAGTAATTTATGGCTTGGCTCCGTTGTAGAGGATCAGAGGCAGCAGTTCACTGTACTATACTGTACCTCTGTGAGTCAGCACTCTATCTAACTGATGCATTTATCATACAGCTGTGTGTGCGTGTGTGTGTATATGAATCTGTTACTTATACCTCTTGTGTGTGCGTGCGTGCGTGTGCTTGCGTGTGTGCTTGCGTGTGTGCTTGCGTGTGTGTGTGTGTGTGTGCGTGTGTGTGTGTGTGTGTGTGTGTGTGTGCCTGCCTACATGTGTGTGCCTGCATGAATCAATACGATACAATATGCTTTATTGTCTCTGTAGGGAAATTTGTCTTTGGCTGTGGCTTGATTTGAAGTGAATATTATAAATAAAAATACCTTGTTAATTTAAAAACCAAGGGCAGGGAACTCAGGAGTACATCCTTTGGAATGAACAATCAATTTCCTCCTGAGATAAATGCAAAAAGCTAAATCCTATATCCAATTATGAAGGAGCACTGGAGAAAGAAATTCCCATACCTCATTGATTATTGACAGGTTGTACATAAACAACCAGTTGTATAGGGACTCAACTGTAATGTCAAAGGCAAGTATGAAACCGTAATTGATTTATTATTTCCAAAGAATGGATTGCATTTGGCACATGTTAATTTTTGCACAAGGTTTCTGAATGAATGATAAATAATAATGTGCAAATGTTAGCCATAACAGAAATGCATTTGGATGACACACTTACTGTTTGACAGATTCACCTTGAGGGATTTAATATGATAAGATAGGATAGCAACAGGTATGGCAGAGGAGTGGCTTTATTTATTCAAAATTATATTTACTTATTGGATGTGTTTACAGACCTCCCTCCAATATATATATAAAGAAAAAAGAAGAAAAAAAGCAGCCATTACCTCCCAAATCAAACATGTCCTGTCTGGAAGATCTGTGTAGAAGAGGAACATATGGAGGGACTCCTATTGGGTGACTTCAATATTAATTGGAGTGATACATTACAAACAATACAAATATAATAGAATTGTCAAGGTTTGCTGAGACCTGTAACCTAAAGCAAATGGTTAGTGCAAACAGTGAGAAATTGAGACGTGTATTGATTTGATTGTTAGCAGTTTACCAATGCAGTGTTCTTTTTTTTTATCCACTTTTTTTATCCTCTTTTTCAATTTTTCTCCCATCCCAATTTAGCCGTGCCAATTCTCCCCTCCCCTGTCTTGAACGTTGCTCGCATATGCCCCCCACTTGCCGGTTGTAGGGAGGATAGAAGCCTTGCATCACGTGTCCCCTCCGATACACGAGGCGGCAGCCTGTCACATCTTTTCACCTGCCAGCGCGGACTCTCATTGGCGAGGTGTAACGTGTGGGAGGCTCACACTACCCCCGCCATTTCCTGTCTCTGCTCTGCAGGCGTCCCCCAACCGACCTGTAGGAGTCGCTGTCCACAACGTCCAGATTACCACCCATCGACTTCCACCCGCTAACTCTGCCAATTGAGTTAGTATGACGGCCGGCCCAAGCCGGAGGCAACGCCGACAGCCGGATTCGATCCCGGTGTCTCTTGCGTTGGTGACGAGCGCAATGTCCGCTGCGCCACCCAGCCGCCAACCAATGCAGTGTTCTGAAGGATATTCCATTCTTGTGGGTTGGACAGATCACACTATTGTGACGATAACAAAAGTTTTGAGTTCCAAAAATAGACCACCGCATATTGTTGTTACGTTTTTTTTTTTTTTTTTTTTATGAATTTTTTGGGGGGCTTTCTGTATTTTTCTCCTATCCCAATTTGTCGTCGTTATGCCAATTCCCTTCCTGGTCGTTGCGCGCATTGCCCCGCTGTCGGTCTGGGGACGGTGTAGACTATCACATGCCTCCTCTGATACATATGGAGTCGCCAGCCACTTTTTTTCACCTGACAGTGAGAAGTTTCACTGGGGGAACGTAACGTGTATGGAGGTTCACCCTAATTCCCCCATATTCCCACCCGCTAACGCTGCCAATTGTGTTAGTAGGTACGACTGACTAAGACGGAGGTACCGCTGACGGTCTCTGCCGTGGTAGGTGAGTGCTTAGTCCACTGCGCTACCCAGCCGCCCCAAGTTTTAAACATTTTAACTCATGTGAATTTCAGAAGGGATTTGGCAGCAGTTCCTTGGGAATCTCTGTATTGGAGGATGTTTTACTCAACTCTTAGCAGAGTGATGATGGAGCATCATGCTACAGTGAGGACTGCCCCCTGGTTGATGAGGAGTTAAGCTTTTATGGACAGAAACCAGGCAAAATGTTGTCGCATCTAATTCAAAATTGGATTCAGATTAGCAGAATTATAAAACGCTCTGTAATTATGCAATTATACAATTACGGTTTATTTTACAAGAATGCATTCAAAGATTGTAAAAAAGGATTCAAAGAATGCATGTAACGAGGACCATCTGCCTCAGCTGCTCCATCTCATGTTGATGTTGATTGATACTTTGTTGCTAAAGTGTATATGTTGAAAGAAAAGGTTCCTCAAGTTCCATGAAGACCATTGTGCAGTCTATTGGTGACAGCTTGGAGGGTAGAACCTGCTCCATGGGACTTTCACTCGGTGTACAGAGAGGAGGTGGTTCACAGGTCGGAGGCACTTACTGATGGAACATCCATTGGTTATGACTTTGTAGACAACAAATTACTTTGATTGGCTGCTCGGCAAACAGCAACTCCATTATCTTCCCTGTTCAATTGGTCACTCGAACAGGGACATGTCCCGAAGAGTAGAAAGCATGCCCAAACTCTGTCCCATTCCTAAAGACAATAAGCAACCTTTGACGGTGGACAATAGCCATCCTATAAGCGTTTTCCCTGCAATTGGTAAATTGTTGGACACTATAGTGAGTTGACAAATCTGGCATTACGTGGAGAATGATGATTTACTTACTATGTATCAACATGCATATAGAAGTGAACATTATACTGCTACAACTCTTGTGGATATGACTGTATGGGGATAAGTGTGTGTTGTAAGATGTATGTGGATAATTGTGTGTTGTAAGTGAAAATTGAATTACACGTATTACACAAATTGCACATATTACACATATTACACACATTGCACATATTACACATATTACACACATTGCACATATAGCACATATTACACATATTTCACACATATAACACATATAATACATATTACACACATTGCACATATTACACATATTGCACATATTGCACATATTGCACATATTACACATATTACACACATTGCACATATTACACATATTGCACATATTACACACATTGCACATATTACACACATTGCACATATTGCACATATTACACATATTGCACATATTGCACATATTACGCACATCGCACATAGATATTACACATATTGCACATATTACACACATTGCACATATTACACATATTACACAACCAGTGATAAGAAAAGCAACATACTGTACAACCCCTTGCATCATATTATATCCATATTAGTTGGTGCATAATGCAGTTTTGTGTGTGTGTGTGTGTGTGTGTGTGTGTGTGTGTGTGTGTGTGTGTGTGTGTGTGTGTGTGTGTGTGTGTGTGTGTGTGTGTGTGTGTGTGTGTGTGTGTGTGTGTGTATGTGTGTGTGTGCGTGCATGCGTGCGTGTGTGTGTGTGTGTGTGAATTAGGGCTGCCCTGTGAATGCCACTCTACAGGCTTCAAATACTTCAAACAAACGTACCACTGTCTTGTTCTATGGTCACTTCTCCATTTGCCCAATGCATTTCCAGGATGTGATGTGAACAGCTGGAGGTTGAGGAGCGTGCTGATGACTATAAAGATGTTCACTATACAGTTCATAATGAAACTAGTTGTATTGTATGCCATGTCCAGGCTGCATATTTGACCCTGAGCCTTCTTATCTTCACATACTTGAAATAGTTCACACACAGATGATTCCTTCAGCATGTTGGCCTCTGTAGCTTCAGCCTTTGCCTCAATGCGTTAAACTGTGTGCTTTGTGGTCGCCTTAAATGATTATTAATATTGCAAATGTTTTTATAGCTTGAAGGGGGAAGAGGGGAAAAAAAGCATTTGAATCCGGCATTGACATTTGAATGACAGTATACTGTGGAAGCATGAAGGAGAGGGAGAGAGGGAGGAAGAGGAGAGGGGGAAGGAGAGGAAAACATGAAAGGAGGGAGGGAGGGAGGGAGGGACGTAGAGAAGGACGGAGGGAAGCAGAGGGAGAGGGTGTGAGAGAGACCAGACAGACGGGAGGAGAGAGAGCTGACAGGACAGGAGTGAAGAGAGTGGACTAGAGGTCTGCAGAAGGATTTAGTGAGATAGAAAAGGGTCATATGAGAGAGAGAGAGAGAGAGAGAGAGAGAGAGAGGAGATAGGAAAGAGAGAGATAGAGAGAAAGGAGATAGGAGAGAGAGAGAGGAGAGAGAGAGAGAGAGAGGAGAGAGTGGTAAGTGATGTCAGAGGTGAGTGAGTGAGAGGGGAGGCAGGGAGCCGGGGGAAGGAGGTGTTATGTAAGAAAACAAGGGAAAGTGTATGAGAGGGCAGGAATGAAGAGAATGGGGGGAATGTGGTGAGACAGCTGAGGCATGTGAGAGGAAGGCTGCATTTATTCTTTAAAAAAAAGCCATAGAAAAGACACCCAATCTCACAAAGACTACTGTGTGGCGCCTGGGAAGTAACATTGCCACTGTGTCATCCTGGAAGCTGCTTGGCCAAACCATGTGACTGACATATCCAATCGAATTCTGGAAAACATTGTTGTAAATAGGAAGTGAACTGTTACTCATGAGGCTTTGTCTGATATGCCCCGAACTTCACACATATGTTTCTTCCATGATGGGGAGAGGTCATTTTGGCCACATGGTGGTGTGATTTAAAATAAACAACAGGAATGGACGTGCCATTGCCTCATACAGTACCAAATGTCATACCAGTTGACCAAATGGTGGTCAAAATGTATTGAATAAGGAATTGGGTCAAATGTATGACATGCATATGTGTGCCATTCTCTCCATTCCTGTCATGGGGATCTATAGTGAGATAGATGGACAGACATGTGTGTGAGAGAGATTTAGAGAGAGAGAAAGAAAGAAAGAAAGAAAGAAAGAAAGAAAGAAAGAAAGAAAGAAAGAAAGAAAGAAGAAAGAAAGAAAGGAAAGAAAGAAAGAAAGAAAGAAAGAAAGAAAGAAAAGAAAGAAAGAAAGAAAGAAAGAATGACAGAAAGAATGACAGAAAGAATGACAGAAAGAATGACAGAAAGAGAAAAGGAGAAATAAAGGATGAAAGAAAAAGTGTGAGTGGATAGGAATGACATGAAAATGTGATAAGAAGTAAGAGAATGGGAGAGAAGGTGGACAGACAAATAATAAAAGCCCTTATCAGACAGACAGGCCACAGTAAGAGAGAGAGAGAGAGAGAGAGAGAGAGAGAGAGAGAGAGAGAGAGAGAGAAGAGAGAGAGAGAGAGAGGAGAAGCATGCGGTCTTGCAGCATTCCAGCATGTCATTTTGAGAATTTTGTAGCATATGATATGAAGCCTCTCTCAAGTTCAAGTTCAACGTTATAGTGATGTCCTCTGTGTGAGTGTGTGTGTGTGTGTGTGTGTGTGTGTGTGTGTGTGTGTGTGTGCAATGCTGCAATGTCTTGCCTGCATTTGCATCTGTGACATCTGACGACAATAATGCTGACATTTCATTCAAACTCATCCCTCATGTTGAGTGAGTTGCTGGTGATTGTGAGCTGCAGTGGCCATTTGTTACCCATCAATACAATTAGATGTACTGTAGGCTACTTATCCTTTACGCTAGTACTCCAAGGTGTTTTCCTTCAGGTGTGATCAAGTTCAAGTTTCTTTATTAGTTGTCATACAGAAGTACAGAATACTATTATACAAAATGCTTCTTTCTGTTACGCTCCAGAGACTGTGCTAGACAAAAAAGATAAGTATAAAATAAAATAAGTATAGCAGTATTAAAATAGAAGTCACGTACGTAGACACAAGTGTTCAATATGCACATATGTACAATGTTCAATGCAGAGTAGAAGTAACTGAGTTACCATACAATATACTATACAATATACTAATATGCAATATACTATATAGTGCAAAGCAGAAATGGGATGAGGTACAATTTTGGTACAATTTACAGTAAGTTGTACTGAGGTATGGGTTGTAGTGCAAATTCTTTGCCAATAAATATAAAGTGTGTTTAGGTGTTCTAAAGTGTGTAAGTGGGTGCTGCAGTGAGTTGTTTGTTAAAGTGAGTGTGTGCGTGTAGGTACTTGTCCTTTACGCTAGTACTCCAAGGTGTTTCCTCCAGGTGTGTTCATAGTAGGTACTTGTCATTTACGCTAGTTCCCCAAGACAAATTGATTTAGCAGGCTATTGGGTATATCTATTTAATTTGTTACATTTGTTAAATTAATTTGTTAAACAGTAAACGGGTCTCCTTTTGCAGGGCTTTAGCCAGCAGTAGTTTACATTTACGTTTTACATTTAGCCTGCGCCTTTTTATCCAAAGCGAGCTTACCAATTGTGTACAACAAGATGTGTTGTTTAATCTGCTGTTCATACATTGCATGGACTTGGAACTAGCTTGTGTAGCGTTCCATGGGTCTGACAGGTCAGGATAGGGAAGACTGACTGACTCCCAGCCCACTATGGTAAAAAAGCTGACATATGTTTATCATGTAAACTGTTGATGGTGTGATAATATGATATGAGCTGTTAATCAATCACAGACTGGCAGTGTCCCAGAAATATGATTCCTGTGAGCTCATGTCAGCACGGTGGTGCAGTGGTTAGGTCAAGAAGGTCACTGTAGGTCAAGAAGATCCTAGGTCAAACCCAGCAGGGAGCCTCTCTGTGAGGCCATCTTCTCCTTCGGGTACTCCGGTTTCCTCCACACCAAAAGACATGCATGCTATGTTTCCTGCCGTGCAGGAAACAGATCTATCTATCTATCTATCTATCTGTCTGTCTGTCTGTCTGTCTGTCTGTCTGTCTGTCTGTCTGTCTGTCTGTCCTGTCTGTCTGTCTGTTCTATCTATCTATCTATCTATCTATCTATCTATCTATCTATCTATCTGTTGTCTGTCTGTCCTGTCTGTCTGTCTGTCTGTCTGTCTGTCTGTCTGTCTGTCCTGTCTGTCTGTCTGTCTGTCCTCTCTGTCTGTCTGTCTGTCTGTCTGTCTGTCTGTCTGTCTGTCTGTCTGTCTGTCTGATCTATCTATCTATCTATCTATCTATCTATCTATCTATCTATCTATCTATCTATATACTGTATATCTGTCTTGTGGTTCTATCTTGTAACACCCTGCTTTTACCTTCACCCCGCTCTCTCTCTCTCTCTCTCACTTCTCTCTCTCATCTCATCTCTCCTCTCTCTCTCTCATCTCTCTCTCTCTCTCGTCTCTCCTCTCTCTCTCTCTCTCTCTCTCTCTCTCTGTCTCCCTCCCTCTCCCTCTCTCTCTCTCTCCTCTCTCCTCTCTCTCTCTCTCTCTCCTCTCTCTCTGCTCTCTCTCTCTCCTCTCTCTCTCTCTCTCTCTCTCTCTCTCTCTCTCTCTCTCTCTCTCTCTCTCTCTCTCTCTCTCTTAGACTCTTTTGGTCTAAAGGACATCATCAAACCAGGGAACTGCTCCGCCCCCTATGAGCTCATCCTCAACACTGATCATGATTGGCCGGTCTATGTCAACCGGGCATCTGTTCCTCCTCTACATCACCATAGCAACCGTCCTGAAGACGGGAGGTCATGGGTCACCTGCCAAGGTGGGTGTTGCTATGACTTTCTCTTATACACTGTTTGATGTGGTGAGTTAAACCCGCCCCCTACTCCTGCCGTAGTCAGTTGTAAAGTTGTCAGTTAGCAGTGACGATTAATTACATGCTAATTACAATAACCATTATACCTATAGCTTTTCGCTTAAAACATGTTCTGTTGGTACTAATCTCTCTGTGACCAGGTTGAGGAAGACAAGCAGCAGGTAAAAGAGGAGAGCCAGAGTAGAGGTAGAGGAGGTGGAGCTAAGACCCTGGAACTCACAGAGACAAAACAGTACTGAGGATGATACAGAGGTACACACACACACACACACACACACCACACACACACACACACACACACACACACACACACACACACACACACACACACACACACACACACACACACACACATAGATGCATATACCATTGTGTGTGCATGAAAACAAACAAACAGTTTGTATCGGTTTTCAGCGCATGCTGCTGACCATGGGAGAGTCGGAGAGTGCCAAAGAGGGAGGGACCACTGATGGAACCAGCCACCAGATCTTGGTAGGACAAGAATATGATGAGACTCCTACTGTATGTCTGTATGCCTACTGTATGTATGAGCTGTGTGGTTTTCTGACATTAATCAGAATATTCCACCTTAGCCATGGTGTAAATAGTGTTAAAACTCAGGTATAAACTGTAATAAACTCTGTGTGACGGCATCTGTTTGAGCGGTTTAAGGGAATTGATATATAAGCCTACTGATCCTTGTTGCAATGGCGTTGCGTGCTCTAAATGACCGAGGATGCCATGATTGCCATCAATCATGCCGATTCAGAATTTCTTTTCACAACCTATGTTTTGATATGCGCCCCGGAAGTAGTCCAGCGAGGTGCCGTTTGTTTACACAAGTCACATAACGTTACGTTAGCTAGCAAGCAAGCTATAAAAAGGAAACAGTTTATTGTGACTGAGTGATCTAGTGCAGTGTTTCTCAACTGGTGGGTCGCGACCCAAAAGTGGGTCGCTGGGCCATTTTAAGGGATGTGTTCATTATTTTTTTTTTGATTTTTTTTTTCCACTACCTATCTTTGTGAAAGTGGCTTCTCAGCTCTGGTCCAGCTGAAGACAAAGCAGAGGAACAGATTGGACATTGAGCATGACCTCAGAGTTGCTTTGTCTACCATCACCCCAGACTTTGAGACTCTTGTCAGGAGCAAACAACATCCCCAGTTATCCCATTAGTTCCCTGGGATGTTAAGCTAAGAAGTCTGCTAAGAAGGATATATTATTTATTATTATTATTATTATTATTTATTTAATTGTGTTTTTATCCCTAGTTGGACTTTTGTTGAAACCCCAGTTATCCCATTAGTTCCCCCAAACTTACTGTAGGTCTGTTATGTTAAGCTAAGAAGTCTGCTAGAAGCATATATTATTTATTATTATTATTATTATTATTATTTTATTTCATTGGGTTTTTAGCCCTAGCTGCACTTTTGTTGCAACCCCAGTCATCCCATTAGTTCCCCCAAACATAGGTTTGTTATGTTAAGCTAAGAAGTCTGCTAAGAAGCATATATTATTTATTGTTATTATTATTATTTTATTTCATTGGGGTTTTAGCCCTAGCTGCACTTTTGTTGCAACCCCAGTCATCCCATTAGTTCCCCCAAACTTAGGTTATTATGTTAAGCTAAGAAGTCTGCTAAGAAGCATATATTATTTATTGTTATTATTATTTTATTTCATTGGGTTTTTAGCCCTAGCTGCGCTTTTGTTGCAACCCCAGTTATCCCATTAGTCCCCCAAACTTAGGTTTGTTATGTTAACACTTTGAGCGCCACGCCTGGTTTTCCGTTTTACCGGCTGAATGCCACCATCGGCGCCAATGTTAACGTTAATATCGCCTAATCTATGTTTAAATTATGGCTATGTGTCTATCTGCCCATCGATTATCAAAGACTATTTTCCAGTCAGTGCTGTCAAGGCAGATAGTTTTTTTATCGCGTCATTTCCGTTTCAGAGCAGTTAGAAAAGCCCCCGTTTTGATATAAAAAACAGCTCATTCTGGAGCATTCTATGAAAATCGTCTTTTAGTGGAATATTCCACAACGTTGATATTCGTCGGCCTTTTTATGAATAGTTTTCAAATAAACGCTAGATGATCAATATTATACGTGCACGCAAGCACATTACGGCCGCGCACGGATAATCGCTCCGTTGATTTCCTCACGGAGTTTTACAGTGAAACCGAAAGAAGACATTTCACAAAACAGCTTATAACTTCATCAAACTTACTCTGATTATCCTAACACTGATAACATAGAGTCCTTACCTGACATCAGATGGTATCCAACTGGTATATTCCAATTCCTGATCACCATTCGAAAAAATCGATACGTGTATGGATCCAACGCGATACTGTAGATATCCATGATCAGCGGGGATCTGAGGTTCCAGAATGAACTGTGGTAACCCCGGCTGGATCAGTGAACTGGAAAATGTGGAGTACCGGATTTTTTTCCCCATTCATTTTCATTGAGTCCATTCCAAAATCACTTATGTCATCTGGGAGACGACAGGGGGCGCTTTTTTCCACAGTGATCGCCGGCGCCGCTCGGCTATACTCGGGTAGGCTCGGGTGATGCAATAATTTTTCAGATCGCAAAAAAAAAGAAAAAAAAAATCAGAGAAATCTCGTGAGTGGCTAGCAACCACCTATAAAAAAACCTGAGAAATCTCGTGAGTGGCACTCAAAGTGTTAAGCTAAGACGTCTGCTAAGAAGCATATATTATTTATTGTTATTATTTAATTTCATTGGGTTTTTAGCCCTAGCTGCACTTTTGTTGCAACCCCAGTTATCCCATTAGTTCCCCCAAACTTAGGTTTGTTATGTACAGTTAAGCTAAGAAATCTGCTAAGAAGCATATTATTTATTATTATTTTATTTCATTTGGTTTTTAGCCCTAGTTGCACTTTTGTTGCACTTTTTTGTGTTTATTTCATGTTTTTAACAGTGCATGAAAGATTGTGTATTACTGCAAAAAAAATATTGAAAAAAATCATAGTGGTTAAAAAATGTGGGTCGCGACTTAATAACGAAGGAAAATGTTGGGTCCCGAGGCTAGACCAGTTGAGAACCACTGATCTAGTGAGCTAGAATCAGAATATTCTACCCATAAATAGCTAATGTCAAATATAAATAACTTGACGGCCATTAGATTAGATTAGATTCTTTAATAACCACCCAGCCAGGCTGGTGGAATTTGTTTCCAGTGCAGTTACAGCATTGTTGCAACATAGAACATATAACATCACTTACAATACATACATAGCGGCACGGTGGTGTAGTGGTTAACACTGTCGCCTCACAGCAAGAAGGTCCAGGGTTCGATTCCTGCTTGGGGACCAGGTTTCCATGATGCCAGGTACCCAGGTGGGGTATCTCCCAGGCCTTTCTGTGTGGAGTTTGCATGTTCTCCCTGTGCTCGCAAGGGTTTCCCCCCGATAAGATAAACCCAATGGAAAAACATGCACAACAACAGATCGCTAACGCTGTGGTGTCCTTGACGAAGACGGACAGGAGCACTTGGATTGGTCCCCGGAGCGCGGCTCACTTTGACGCCTGTCTGCTCCCGGCTGTGTGAGGATTCGCCTGTTCCCTGAACTTTTCCCTGTGTACTCTCCCTCACCAGCCCCCACCCTTGCGATGATTTACTCTCCTCTACTCTTCACCAGCCCCCACCCTTGGACTACCTTCACGCAGCTGTCATAGTTTATGATTAGCGCCCCAGAGGGCTTTATATACCTGGACCTCCCTTCCAGTCCTGGTCGGGTCGTTCTGTATCTGTGTTCACTCTGTGTTCATGGAGTTCTGTACGTTACCATCCTGTACGTTACCATCACCTGCCGCGTCTCCGGCGTGAGACGACGTGCCAGCCATCACCACCTGTCGCCGTTTGCCTGGAGTGGGACACCGTCTTCGCTCTCTAATTCTCTACGGGAGGTTTTCCAGTGTTCCCACTCCAGACGTCAAGCCGGCGCGTCATCGCTCCCTATTTTCCACGGGAGGATGGCATCTCTTCGCCCAGGTCCCCTGGGACCCCTTTGTTCTGCGTTGCCCGGCCCCCCCCGAGGAGGAGGAAGAGGATCTCCGTGCCTGGAGTGGGACACCGCCTTTGCTCTCTAATTCTCTACGGGAGGTTGCCAGTGTTCCCACTCCAGACGTCAAGCCGGCGCGTCATCGCTCCCTAATTCTCTACGGGAGGATGGCGCCTCTTCCCCCCGGCCTCCGCTGTCAGGCCCCTGTCTCAAGTCAAGTCAAGTCAAGTCTCCGTGCCCGGCCCCCCCCGGGAGGAGGAGGAGGATCTCCGTGCCTGGAGTGGGACACCGCCTTCGCTCTCTAATTCTCTACGGGAGGTTTGCCAGTGTTCCACTCCAGACGTCAAGCCGGCGCGTCATCGCTCCCTATTTCCACGGAGGATGGCGCCTCTTCCCCCGGCCTCTGCTGTCGGGCCCCTGTCTCCGTACCAGGCCTCCGCCGTCGGGCCCCTGTCCCCGTGACAGGCCTCCGCCGTCGGGCCCCTGTCTCCTGTGCCCGGCCCCCGCTGTCGGGCCCTGTCTCTGTACCAGGCCTCCGCCGTCGGGCCCCTGTCCCCGTGACAGGCCTCCGCCGTCGGGCCCCTGCCTCCGTGCCCGGCCTCCGCTGTCGGAACCCTGTCCTCATCCCTGTAAGCAGCCCTGGCCCGTAGCCCTGGCCCTTAGCCTTTGTCCCTGACACTTAGCCCCTGTCCCTTAGCCTGTTCGCCTCTTAAAGGCACAGTGCCGCATTTTCCTTATTTCCTTGACTCTAGTGTTTTGTGTTCTCCCCTGTTCCCCTCCCCAGTGCCCCTGGTCCTAGTCCTTGACATTTAGCCTGGCCCTGTCCTTTAGCCCTAGTCCCTTAGCCTGTTTGCCTCTTAAAGGCACAGTGCCGCATTTTCCAGTTTTCCTTGACTCTAGTGTTTTTGTGTTCTCCCATAAAGGGACTGTGCCGCCTTTGTTCTATAATAAAGATTTGCCCTGTTTTGGCTTACTCTCATACCTGTCTTGTGTTGTGCGATTGGGGTCGGTTACAAACCATAACAGGCTGCCCATGGGAGGAAGGACGAGGGGATGGGTTAGGCGCAGAGACTCTATCGCACCCGTGTGTGTGTGTGTGTGTGTGTGTATCTCGTGTGTGTGTGTGCCGCTCCAATTGCATGTCCAGTTCGTTGCATGCCGATTAAAGACCCCCTAAAAGGGTCCTGCATTATTACATATTACATGCAGTTAAATACATAAATACATAATTACAAAGACCACAATATCACAGTTTATGTCCATGTCCATAGCAACAGAGGTAGGGGGGATTGCGGGGGGGGGGGGGGGGGTTGCTACAGGAGTTCAGTGTCCGTATGGCAGTGGGGAAGAAGCTGTTTTTAAAGCGGGATGTTTTGGTGGTCAGGGATCTGTAGCGTCTCCCGGAGGGAAGCAGCTGGAAGATGTGGTGTGCTGGGTGAGTGGGGTCAGAGATAATTTTTCTTGCTCTTCTTATTGTGCTTTGGCGGTGGAGTGATTCGAGTGATGGGAGGGGGGTGCTGATAATTTTGGAGGATTTATTGATTATTCTTTGCAGTTTGTTTTTGGAGTGAATGTCCAGACTGCTGTACCAAACTGTTATGGAGAAGGTGAGGATGCTTTGAATGATGGCCTGGTAAAAACGGAGCAGGAGATGTTTTCTGATTCTGTATTTTTTGAGCTGGCGGAGGAAGAAGAGTCTTTGATTGGCTTTTTTGTGGATATGGTCTGTGTTGGTTTGCCATTTGAGGTTGTTACTTATGTGGGTGCCGTTTTTTGACAGGAACTAACGTTAGCTAGTTAGCTGCCTGCAGCCAGTCAGTGCAGTGATAGAGAGTGGGCACAGTTTCGCTCGTTCGGTTCATTTCTCCAGGAGGGAGAAAATTATTATAACACAGAGATGAAAAATTATGATTGTCTTATTATTGTAAACTATAAAAAATATCTTTAATCTTTATTTTTTACTTGTCATATTTTTGGGAAGCTTGGCTTCCCTTGACCGCCATGAATATTCGCCACTGCCTTGTTGTAGAAACTGATTGGATGATGATGGTGTGTGTGTGCGTGTGTGTGTGTGTGTGTGTGTGTGTGTGTGTGTGTGTGTGTCTGTGTGTGTGTGTGTGTGTGTGTGTGTGTGTGTGTGTGTGTGTGTGTGTGTGTGTGTGTGTGTGCGTGTGCGTGCGTGTGTGTGTGTGTGCGTGTCTTCATCCAGCGGCAGGTCTGAGCGGTGCTCCCAGTGGCCAACAGAGTGAGAGCCCTTTCTTCCTGTTGGGCAGGGTGGTGATGCAACAGAGTTATGTCTGTGCCCTCATAGCCATGATGGTAAGACCTGTAGCCTACTACCCTCTGATAGGAATAGTATAACTATGCTACTGCTTGTCTGTGCTTAGACATGATGGCAAAAACTCTTATAATAATAATATAATAATAATAATAATAATAATAATAATATAATAATAATAATAATAATAATAATAATAATAATAATAATAATAATAATAATAATAATAATAATAATAATACATTAATAGCTAATTTGTTGAATTAATCCAAATATTGGACAACAGATTTTTTTTTAATTACTGTGCATTGAAATGATGCATTATACACTGCACATCATCCAAGGCAACCTGCAGTGTATAATTGGGTGTAAGTGGGTGTGTATTTGTCTGTCCCTCTGTCTAGGTATGGAGTATCACCTACCACAGCTGGCTGACGTTTGTGCTGCTGTTGTGGGCGTGTATCATCTGGATGCTGCGGGCCAGGTAGAACAGCAGCCTGGTGACTAGACAGGACATATATTATCTATATAATTAAATTAGACAAGGTTATATTCCTGCCCTATCATACACCTTCACCTTGTTTCTTACATAACACCTCCTCACGTACCCCTCCCCTCTCTCTCTCTCTCTCTCTCTCTCTCTCTCACCTCTGACGAATGAAAATGAAAACCGCTCTCTCACTCTCACTTACCACTCTCCCCTCTCTCTCTCCTCTCTCTCTCTCTCTCTCCTCCTCTCTCTCACTCTCTCTACTCTCTCTCTCTCTCTCTCTCTCTCTCTCTCTCTCTCTCTCTCTCTCTCTCTCTCTCTCTCTCTCTGTCTCTCTCCTCTCTCTCTCTCTCTCTCTCTCTCTCTCTCTCTCTCTCTCTCTCTCTCTCTCTCTCTCTCGCTCTCTCTCTCTCCCTTGTCTATAATATAATATTATAAGATAGTATGTTGGAGTATGCTGTGTGCATTCATAGTATAATAAGGTAGAGGTTTGGATCACTTTCAGGCAATGTATCACACTCACATTCCAAGTGATTGGGGCTGATTTCTGAACTGCACGGGCTGTCCAAAACATTTCAACATGGGCTTTTGTGAACGGTTAAATGATCAACAAAATATTATTTTGTTCCTCATAGTTTGATTGATAGTGATTCATCTGATCTCATTTCGTGATTCCCATCCAAGCTGAGGGCCTTTTCCCAAACCCTTTGGCGCTTCCTAAAGTCACCCATGTATCATCAACAACCACACTCCGTTCAGTATAGGTTACTAACTAATAATAACTAATAATAACAACCGTGTTATTATTATTATTCTGGTTCCCCAGGCGCCATGCTTCCACGCTGTGTTCTCCGTTCATCCTCATGTACGGACTAGCGCTGTGCTGTCTGCAGTACGTGTGGGCTATGGACCTCCAACCTGAACTACCAACTACTGTAGGAACCATGAGTCTTAGACAGCTGGGACTGGACCGAGCTCACTACCCCTGTCTGAGACTTGGGAGCCCTGGTAAGGAGGGAGGGAGGGAGGAGGGAGGAGGGAGGGAGGGAGGGAGGGAGGAGGGAGGAGGGAGGGAGGGAGGGAGGGAGGGAGGGAGGGAGGGAGGGAGGGAGGGGGGGAGGTACATAACCACAAGTCACGAATGGACTGAGCTCACTACTCCTGTCTTAACACTTGATTATGAGCGTAGGAGCTGATTATGAACATAGGAGCTGATTATGAGCATAGGAGCTGATTAGGAGCGCGTATGTAGTGTAGGTTTAGTCCCCGGGTCACATGGCCGTTTAATTTCACTTGTTAAACTGGTCTCAGTTAGCCCTCATATTCTAAAGATACTTCATACAGTATGGCCTCAAAGAGAGATAGAGCTACTCCTCTCAAGATACTATGGGCTGAACCGGAGTGTGGATAGAGGATGTGGAGACAAGTTGGAACAGTTGTAGCTGAAAAGGTTTCTAAATACGTGATACATCATACAGTATACAGTGCACACTATAGTGGTTTCATTTGAAAAGAAAATGTCTTTTGTGGATAAACCACAATAAACTACTGGACTGATCTTACATTGAGGATAGTGTGAAAAGTTCACTCACTCCATAAAAGGTCTGTTTAACATGGTTTACTGTTGGAGCTTGTTTTCTGAAACCCTGGGTCCAGAAGAGTGGATTGTGGGCCTACTGGGGTCGGTCTCTGAGAACTAGGACATTGGTACATTCATGTCCTGGGATCCCAAGATCAGACGACGTTTCAAGAAATGTTGGCTTCCAGAGTGGAAAACGTTTAAGACTCTCTTGTTTATGCTACATGTGGGCGGTTTGTTAAAAGTTTCACCAAAGGGTAATCATTTAGGTCAAATGTAATTCTCCTTTCATTTTATCCTACACAGAAAACAGGGCGTTTTACGTTGACCCATCCATGTGGTTTCATTGGTGAACATTGGTGGAATGAAAGGTTAACTCATGTCAAATTGTAATACGTCATCAGTTGGCCTGGTGCTCGTTGGGTAGTAGTTCCTCTTCGGGTGGGGTGGCTGGTCATGTTTTAGAGTCGATGCCAACCCCTGAATCATCAGTCCCATCATCTTGATTCTTGACTCTAACCAGGTTGTAAAAGTGGGAGAACGCTGAGTGTAGTCCAACATGCTTGTCTCGTACAGTAAAACACATAGCACTGAGTTATGGTAGAGCTGTGGTTTATTTGAAAGAAGAGCTTTAAGAGGAGTGAAGCAGGGTAGAGTGTTGATACTGGAGTAAACATGGCCGCCATCTCTAACTGTATAAACATAGAGCCAGACAGCCTCGTGGACTCAGACTTTATAACAAGCAGTAAATGAGGTTCAATGTTTATTTTTCGGCCCATTTTTATTATTATGTGTAAACTGTTAATCCTATGATGTATTGTTTTATATATAATCCCTTTCTTCTTTTCTCTCCAGTTTAATCATCTCTTTTTCTTCATGTCTGTCTGTTTATAATTAAAACTCTCTCATATCTCTGTTTCCTATACTTCACTGTTGAAGTATCACTGTTCTGGTTGAATCAATCATATTCAGGTTATCTGTTCCCTCTCTCTCTCTCTCTCTCTCTCTCTCTCTCTCTCTCTCTCTCCTCTCTCTCTCTCTCTCTCTCTCTCTCTCTAGCTTCTCTTCACGCTAACCTTCTGGCTGTTGCTACGTCAGTCAGTCAAGGAAAGTTTCAGCAGGAAGAAAAAAATGGTCGCCCCGCTACAGGAAGTCACTACAGGAGGTTAGAGGACACACACACATGCACGCACGCACGCACACACACACACACGCACACACACACACACACACACACACACACACACACACACACACACACACACACACACACACACACACACACACACACACACACACACACACACACACACACACACACACACACACACACACACAGTACACATACCTACAGTACACACACACACACACACACACAACACACACACACACACACACACACACACACACACACACACACACACACACACACACACACACACACACACACACACACACACAGAATGTCTGTTCAGTCTCTGTCACACCAAGTGCTCCCTGACAGTGTTGTGATTTTCTCAAGTGTAGATGCATAGTCTTGTCCAGAACATTTTATATACACGCCTTAATCTCACCCAATTGCTGTTCAATTGTGTGACCCAATACAAACAGCTGATCGTGTCTGCTGCATGAAATTAGAACGCGTAGAAAGGTTTCTTCCTGGTGTATCACAGTCATCTGAAAAGAACGGGCACTCTCACTCAAATCAACATTCCTCTGTGGTCTTTAGGCTGATAAGACAGACATCTGCTGTAGTATGTGTGATAATATTTGACTTATTAACAGAAGATTAATGTTCTAATAGAAGAGAGTTCTTCTATATAATTATATGGTTTATCACCATAATGTAATTATTTTATTTTTTTTAAGTAAAAAGGAAGCTATGGGGCGCCCCAGTGGCGAACCACCAGTGGTGCAGTGCTGGTATAACTCGGTATAACGGCGTTATACCTCGCTCACTGAGGCTGAAGTACGCGCAATCGCTTTTTACATGGCATTATCCAACCGGACTCCCGGAGAAGCATGCAGCTGCAGAGCTGCAGAGCCAGCGGCGCTCTCTGGGCCGCGCGCTGACGGCCGCGCTGTGAGGCAATAGTATCCAGCTGCAGGACGAGAGCAGCCAAAAAAAACTGTGCATGCGCGCGCTCACGCGCGTGGAGCGTTTGACCTACTGTCAATTTGCCACTGCACCACTGCGAACCACATAGCACGCTCAGCCGCGACACGGCCGACCCGGGTTCGACTCCCGAACCCGTCGTTATTTGCCGAATGTCTTCCCCCCACTCTGTCTCCCATTCCTCCTCTGTCTCTCTCTACTGGACTGCCCAGTAGCAATAAAGCGATAAAACGCCAAAAAATGTATCTTAAAAAAAAAAAAGGAAGCTATGCTCCAGGAAATTGGTCAGGGTTAATGTAATGTAAAATATGTTTGCTGATTAATAAACAGGATGTAACTTAGACTGGTATGGTCCTTTTAAGTTGCAACACCAAACACTGGATAAACGTCACTTTATCTATCAACAATATTCTCTCTATCTCTCCCCTCTACCCTTCTTCTCCTTCTCCTCACCTCCATCCCTCTCTCCTCACCTCCATCCCTCTCTCCTCACCTCCCTCTCTCCTCACCTCCCTCCCTCTAGAAGAGGCTGCGGGTAATGACTCTGTGCTGAAGGTCCTGGGCGGGATGGTGATGAGCTGTTACGCTAAGTACTGGATCTATGTGTGCGGAGGGATGTTCATCATGGTGTCGTTCGCTGGGAAGCTGGTCGGATACAAGATTGTCTACATGCTGCTCTTCCTGCTCTGCCTCTGTCTCTATCAGGTATGTGGACATTTATAACCAAACAATTACACAACCTGTACTTTATGTCTGGTACTTGTGTAAACAGTGGGTATGATGTGGATGAGTAGTATGGAGGAAGTGGCTGCTACAGATCTACAACTCACAGCGGCGCAAAAAATACAATCCTCTCATAATTGCCGGCCTACAATACCAAAACGTTATTTAAGCATGCTTCTAAGTGGCCTATCTCTATTTCCTAGCTGTACTACTCCCTGTGGAGGCGTCTGTTGAAGGTGTTTTGGTGGTTGGTCGTGGCCTACACCATGTTGGTGCTCATCGCCGTCTACACCTACCAGTTTGAAGACTTCCCAGGCTACTGGAGGAACTTCACCGGGTTCACGGAGGAACAGTAAGTTCAAAACACAACATGACTGCACTATAGGGCCACACTGCACTACTACGTGTCGGAGGAAGCATGTGGTAGACTTCAGGGTTCCCTTGTACCGACCAGTAGGGGGAACATGCGCACAACAGCCAGGTAGGGGAGGGGGGGAATTGGCATAACGACTAAATTGGGATGGGGGAAAAGCATAGAAAAATCAGGCGGAGAAAAAGAGGGTAAAAAAAAAAAAAAAAAAATCAAAATTGCTAGAGTAACCCCCCTGCAGAAAAAGGGCAGCAAATTGGACCCAGGCAACTACCGCCCTGTTTCTATTCTTACCTCCATCTCGAAAGTCATGGAAAAAATAGTATACGAACAGGTCGAAAAGTACCTTGCGGAAAAAAATCTAATCTACGAATTCCAATCTGGCTTCAGAACATCCCACTCCACTGACACATGCCTTCTCTATTTGAACGACCACATCAAACAAGAGGTGGACGCGGGCAAATACTGCGGCATGGTCATGCTGGACCTACAAAAGGCCTTCGACACTGTCAATCACTCCATTCTGATTGACAAGCTAAAAGCAATTGGTTTTGATAGTCTATCAGTGAGCTGGATGCAATCCTACCTGGAGGGGAGAGAACAGATGGTGGAGGTAAACGGTACCCTATCCCCCCCCCCTCCCAGTGAGCTGCGGTGTTCCACAAGGAAGCATACTAGGACCATTAGGCTATGTGTCCACTCAAAGCCTTTTTTTCAAGGCGGACCGCTTTGAAAAAAGAAGAAAAAAAAGCTTCTAGCGTTTTTCTGGGTCTCCCCAGAGCTCGCGCCAGCCGCGGGTCCGCCCCTTCCTCGATGAGTTACATTGATGAGCGCGCTCCTTTCCAAAAAAGTTGAACTAGTTTCAACTTTATGAGCTCGGAGCGCTCCGCCAAAAACGCTGCCGTCGAGAGCTCATAAAACGCGAGGCGCGGCTCTGGGAAGAGGAGCGCGCCTGACGCTTCTCCAGCATAGAAATTAATGACAGAGGGCGGCTACGTGGCGTAGTGGGCAAGGCGCTCGCCATGAATGCGGAGACGCTGGGCTCGCCTGTTCGAGCCCAGCGCTCCACATTGCTTTCAGTTTAGCTGGTCGTTCATACTAATACACATTGGCCGTATTAGGGGGTGGGAAACTGATGGGTGGGGATCGGGCGTTGTGGACAGCGACTCCTACAGGTCGGTTGGTGCGCCTGCGCAGTAGAATCAGGAAGTGTCGGGGGCAGCGTGAGCCTCCCACGCGTTACTCCTCGCCACTGAGAGATCGAGCTGCGCAGGTGAAAAGATGCGACTGCTGTTACCTCAAGTACCGGAGGGGACTTGTGCTATGTATGACTTAGTCCACATTGCAGCCGGCTTGTGGGAGGCAAGAAACAGCGTTCGTGACAGGGGAGGGTTGAATTGGATGATACGAAATTGGGATGGGAGAAAATATAGAAAATTGGAGAAAAAGTGGATAAAAAAAAAAGGGAAATGAATGACAGAAAGGAGCTGACAACTCATAAAACGTCCCCTATGGACACAAGCCCTTACTGTTCCTAATTTATGCAAATGACATGTCGTCAGCTTGTGACTGCAACTTGTTCCTGTTCGCGGACGACTCAGCCCTGCTGGTCTCTGACAAGAACAAGTTACAGGTTGAAAAAACCCTCAGCTC
Source organism: Notolepis coatsorum (assembly GCF_963971535.1). Classification (NCBI taxonomy): domain Eukaryota; kingdom Metazoa; phylum Chordata; class Actinopteri; order Aulopiformes; family Paralepididae; genus Notolepis; species Notolepis coatsorum. Next base: position 128,524,675 of record NC_140173.1, read on the forward strand.
AGAACTCTGCAGAATCTGCACCTGGCTCGCTGATAACAAACTATCATTACACCTGGGTAAAACAGAGTCCATTCTCTTCGGTTCAAATAACAAACTCAGCAAGACCGACGGCTTCTCAGTTACAGTGGGTGACAATATTGTCACAAGGAAAGATGAAATTACATACCTGGGTTCCATCCTAGAGGCAAATCTTTCCTGTGACAAAATGGCATCCAATGTAATCAAAAAAGTCAACCAACGAACTAGATTCTAGTACCGGATCTCCTCTCTGGTAAACAAGAATACCCTGAAGACTCTGGCAGGAGCACTCATTCAAGGGTACTACGACTATGCTTGCACCTCATGACCTCAAAGGTGCTAAAAACAAAATTACAAACATCACAAAACAAACTGGTCAGACTACTGCTTGACCTTACTCCTAGAACCCACCTCACCCCTGCCCACTTTGACAACCTAGGATGGCTTAGAGTAGACGACAGAGTACAGCAACTTGCAATGGGCCTGGTCTACAAGATACACTACACCACTAAGGTACCCATGTACATGTCAAAATACTTCCCAAAGGTCAGTGAATACCAGGGGTGTAAAGTACTTGAGTAATTGTACTTCGTTACAATACTTAAGTACTGTTTTGGGGGATTTGTACTTTACTCAAGTATTATTAGGTTTGTATACTTTGTACTTTTACTCCATTACATTTCAGAGAAGAAAAACATACTTTTTACTCCTTACATTTAAAATGCAGACCTACAAAGTACAAAGTACAAATCTCACAGGTCCAACCATTTTAATTAGTATATTTTAATTGTTTATCTGGCCGAACTAACGTTAACGTTATTAATCCTGCGACCGCAGGTAAACAGCCAATCAAATCCCCATCAATGGAAAATGAACCCGCCCATACCCATGCTGATTGGTCCTTGTGCAACACTAGAAAGCGGGGATCTTTGATTAAATACCTGCTATCAGAAGAATAGACAGTCAGATCCGCATTATTAATATTGTGATATTATTCAGGGTACTCCAGTATTCTGTCTTTAATATTGTGATATTATTCAGGGTACTCCAGTATTCTGCTTTTAATATTGTGATATTATTCAGGATAATCCAGTATGCTGTGGTTAATATTGTGATATTATTCAGGATACACCATTCTGTTTTTAATATTGTCATATTATTCAGGATACTACAGTATATCAAGTCTTTAATATTGTGATATTATTCATGCTGTGATGTGAATGCCGTCCATGTTAGTTTACCTTCAATGGAGAAGTGCATTAAATAATTGTAATGCAAAAAAAGTGTCCTCTGTTCTTTAATTTCAGCATTGTCTATCGCAGAACACATTCCATTGTGGGCAGAGTGTATGCTTGGTTTCATTCCAGCCTTGCCTAAACACCAGCTGATGATTTCACTAATTGGCTCACCTCTTCAACTAACTCACCTGGTGCAATGTATAGTTAAAATGAAAACTTGGCCCACGATAGAATGAGTTTGAGACCCCTGGTCTATCCCTTTAAAAAAAAATGTACTTTTACTTTTTAGTACTTAAGTACATTTAAAAGTAGGACTTTTTGACTTTTACTCAAGTGTGTTTTTAGCCAGATACTTTGACTTTTACTTGAGTCAGATTTTGAGACAGTACCCATACTTTCACTTAAGTATAATTTCTGGGTACTTTTTACACCCCTGACCACAACACCAGAGGGAGCTCCACAAATCATGTTAAGCCCAGATTCGGCTCAAACAAGGGACTAAACACGTTTCGCAATTATGCCACATCAATGTGGAACGCCCTACCCAAAGCTGTAAAGGAATGTGAATCACTACCCACTTTCAAAACCACTCTCAAAGAGCACCTACGGGAGACTGCAATTGGAAACTGGCCCATTTAAATGTCCAAACCCAACCCCCTCCAATGTACAGTTTCCCCCCACCCACCCAACCACCTACAGTGTACAGTTTCTTCCCCCTCAAATGTATATACTCTCTTTTTGTACTCATAAACAGTACTGTATATTTGTAGATCTGGTATGTCATAAATGTCTAGATGTAACAGTACTGTCTATCTGTATGTCATGTATGTCATATATGTTATGATGAATTGAAAATGGGGGACCCTGATGTAAACAAGACAAACGTCTTTCTCTGGTCTGCATCCCCTTAACGATTGTGTGTATTGAGCCATACTGTATTGTACCCATTCTGCAATCTGTTAATAAAATGTTCAATCAATCAATCAATCAATCAATCAATCAATCAATCAATCAATCAATCAATCAATCAATCAATCAATCAATCAATCAATCAATCAAGTTTTCTGATGCAGGATATATCTAGTCTTGCCCAGTATACCAGTATATCTTGCTAACTTTGAACACAAATATTTGAGCAATGCTAGAATATAAACCTCATTTGGGTTTATAAAGAACATTAATGAAATCCTAATGGGAAACCCCCTCCATTGTTGCATGTGTGTGTGTGTGTGTGTGTGTGTGTGTGTGTGTGTGTGTGTGTGTGTGTGTGTGTGTGTGTGTGTGTGTGTGTGTGTGTGTGTGTGTGTGTGTGTGTGTGTGTGTGTGTGTGTGTGTGTGTGTGTGTGTGTGTGTGGTGTGTGTGTGTGTGTGTGTGTGTGTGTATCCAGGTTGGCAGATATAGGTCTGGAGACGTTTGCTCTCTCTGAGCTGTTCAGCAGTATTCTGATCCCAGGCTTCTTCCTGCTGGCCTGCATCCTACAGCTCCACTACTTCCACAGACCTTTCATGAGAATCACTGATCTGGAGCATGTCACACACAGGTAAGGTGATCGTTTTACACACACACACACACGCATGCACGCGCACACACACACACACACACACACACACACACACACACACACACACACACACACGCACAGAGAGAGCTGCAGTTTTCTTTTTGTACTTTTACGAGAGTTACAGTTACTGTATTTCCTGTGTACACCCACTCACTGATGGAGTACAGCTCCACGCAGACCTGCTCACACACAAAGCTGTACATATAACTAAGCAGCATATAAACCCCCTAATGCTTTTGGGAAGTACTCTGTTTTATGTACATTAATTAGTTATTGGGGGAAAAAACATGAAACCCCTTCCCAGGAAAGAGAGTAGCCATACGCCTGGTGTGCCTGGCTGTTCTGACTGTGTTGGGAGGGTCTTTGAAGAGGATACGTTTTATTTCTTTCTTATTATAATTTTTTTTACATTGAATTTAAATGATTTAATTCTACTTGTCTTTTGTCCCCTTAACAATTGTGTGTATTGAGCCGTACTGTATTGTGCCCATTCTGCAATCTGTTAAATAAAGTTTTCATTCATTCATTCATTCATTCAGATTATTAAGCAATTGAATAAGAAATCTATAATTTCCCATTATATTAATTTACAGCTTACAAACTTTATTTTATGGCTAATATCTTTAATAACAATTACAAAATGTTTACTACATTACTACAAACTACATTTACACTTAATGTTGAAAAAAATAACTGTAAAATAATACATATCATTTTTATATTTTTATTTTGTATTATTTTACAGTGTGGTGACTGACTTGGGAGATAACGCATTAGAAGATGAAGGTAAAAATCACAGTGATTCAGCTGCCATGTCTTTATCTTTTGACATTTTAAAAGTGCCTGAGAAAGACGCAAAAATCGTCCTCTCTTCAGCTGTGGGACAGATTTCTTTAATCTCTCTCCATCCATCCCTCTCTCACCCTCCCTCTCTCTCTCTCCCTCTCTCTCACCCTCCCTCCCTCTCCCTCTCTCTCTCTCCCTTCGCTCCCTCTCTCTCTCCCTCCCTCTCTCTTTCTCCCCACCCTCTCTCTTTCTCCCACCCTCTCTCCCTCTTTCTCCCTCCCCTCTCCTCCCTCTCTCTCACCCTCTTTCTCTCTCTCCCTCCCTCCCTCTCTCCCTCCCTCTCTC
>NC_140173.1:128528823-128558823 GCF_963971535.1 Notolepis coatsorum
ATTACTGTAACTGAGGGGTACAATTCCCTGACTGTATTGATAAGTATGGTATCATTAAACCACTACCGCTTTATGTACTTTAATTACTGGCCATACAGTACACGATATCTAAGTATGATGAACACTTTCCCACATATGAAATCAGGTCCACACAAAGGTAATAGTCAAATATTTAATATATAGCAAAAGGTACATATAATAGTTACTTATTACATTTATGATTTGAATTGAATGCTCTTGTAAGGCAAATGAGTACTCGTATGCAAATCAACACTGAATGTCCAATCTCTGGTTACACAGGAAGCAAGTATACAACCTGGCTCTTAGGGAATTATAACGATGGCACTTAATGATTATAGCAGGATATACTGTAAAGGGTCCTGCCGGTTGTAAGCCAGTAGGGGGGGTAGGAGAGCCGTCGGCTGTATCCCGTCTGGTCAACGATTTCTAGGGAGAGTTCAGGTACAGAACACAGTGCCCGTAGAACCTTGATCCGCAGATGAATACACTTGGGCTCTCTTGTAGACGATAGCTGTAGCTGTCGGTCCACAACGAAGAAGAAGCGAGGCGACCTCAGTCTGGTCTGAGCGCCGTCTCACCTTGGCTCCTCTCGGGGTAAATCCAACACTCACCGGTGTTGGCGATTATCCGCTCCACAAATCAAAGCACCAAAGCAAATAGATATTCCATGCCGTATAGGGCTCAGCAGTCGTCAGGGTAGGTAATCCAATGTGCAGGTCCACTCGTCCTCGCCTAGAACTCCTCGGATGAAAGCACCACGTGTGGTCTGCCCAACCTGGTTAAGACTCTAGATAACGCGAGGAAGCGATGGGGATGCTGCTCACTTTAGAACTCTAACCGTACGATGCACCATACATAATAGACTATTATTACTTAATAGAAATACGGTGCCAAACTCTGGCAATTCAGCTATTAATTCGCACGAGGTCTCACTGCTATTCTAAGGCCAAACAGGCCGTACTACACCGCACGCGGTATCGTGGGGTGAGGCTTCACATCTTGTTACTTAGTTGGGTAGAAGGGTAAAGGACTAAGATGAATTCTACATTTCTTGCGCCATATTTATATGCACAGTGGACAAGTAGTGCCGCTCTGCTTTCGGTAGCCGTATTCCTGCGCGGAGCTGGGGCTAGTAAGGGCATGTCTCGTCGGTACCTTTGAACTTGAACGCCAGGGGCCGGTCCCTGGCGCCTGGTCCTTTTGTCCAATAAGAGAATGAACTATTATGGGCTGTAGTAGAATAAAGGGATATTCTGTGTATATGTACAAGGAATATACAAGGGATATCAAACGATATACAAATACTATTAAATATATATCCATAAATAAATATATATATTCGGTTTAATCTGATCCTTCACAACAGCCGCCCCCTAATTAGTCCCACCTAATTAGCTAAGCAGAGACAGATTAACCGCACTGTCCACTACTCAATGTCCGCTGTAAGGGTCAGTCAACTCACAAAGTCATAGGGTCATGGTTGTCATCAATAGTATCAGGGAGCCTTGGCAGTTCTATTAGCCTCGCCACGGGTCGGGTGTAAGTCCGTCCTTGGACGAGCACTTCAGCTGCTCGGACCTTTCCATCGGCACCGGTGATCACTTTGCTTACGCGGCCAGCCGGCCACATAGCTCTGGGTAGTGACTGGTCGATGATCATGACGACTGCTCCTTCTGTCAAATTGTCTCTCTCTTTTACCCACTTCTGGCGGGTCTGTAGAGACGGTAGGTAGTGGAGTAGGAAGCTGTTCCAAAACTTGTCAGCCAGTACTTGACTGTACCTCCACATTCTTCGGCCGTTCGCTTCTTCAGGCCTGTACATTGTCTGGGGTAGCGCAGGGTCCAGCCGCCCCATCAAGAGTGTGTTGGGGGTGACTGGGTCGACATCTGCTACATCACTTGAGACGTAACCGAGGGGCTTTGAGTTCAATACTCCCTCGATCTCCGTGAGGACTGTCATTAGGACTTCTTCCGCCACAGTCTGGGCCCCAAGCACGGCGTACAGGGCTGTCTTTATGGAACGTACTTCTCGTTCCCAGGTTCCACCGAAGTGAGGTGCGTTCGGGGGATTAAACTGGAAGTCAATCTGGGATGGAGCGAGGTGGGTCTTAAGTTCTGGGCCCATAGCTTGGAAGCTCTCTCTCAGCTCTCTTTCTCCGCCTTTGAAGTTTGTCCCGTGATCAGACAACAATGTAGACGGTTTTCCTTTCCGTGATGTGAATCTTCGGAAGGCCATAAGGAATGAGTCTGTGCTCATGGTTGGAAGGAGTTCGATATGTATCGCTCTGGTGGTCATGCATTTGAATACAATACCCCACCGCTTCTCGGTTCCTCTTCCTCTCTTTATATACAGCGGGCCAAAACAGTCCATACCGGTGGAGTGAAAGGGCTTGTCGCCGAGTCGGAGGCGACAGGGAGGTAGGTCAGCCATCCGGGGTATACTGGGCTGCGCGCGCCACTTACGGCAGTCTAGACAGGTTCGCTGGAAGCGCCGCACTGCTTCTCTCCCTTGCAGTATCCAATAACGACGTCTGATCTCCGCGAAGACTCTCTCTGCCCCTGCGTGGTGCACATCCTCGTCGTATTTCTTTATGATCAGCTCTGTGACCTTGTGTCGGCTGTTCAAGACTATCGGGTACTTAACGTCATCCGGTAGGTCTGGGGCTCTCCGCAGACGACCACCCACTCTGATGAGATTATGGGCGTCGCTCTCTGGGGCCAGGTGAAGCAGTCTGCTGTCTGATGGGACAGGCTTTGCTCCCTGTAGACAGGCTAGCTCATCGGGGAACGAGTCTCTCTGGGCTCGTTGTAGTAGAAGGAGTTCTGCTTCTTCGTAGTCAGCTGCTGAAATGTCAGTTGTGGGCTGAACCTCTGGGTGGTGCCACAGAAATGTCTTTAGCTGCGCACTCTCTAGGGTGAGGCAATCGTCTAGAACCGGGCCTGTGGGGACGAGTGTGTGTGTCAACCCACAGAACATAGGTTTCTTGTTCTCTGCCTCCTCTTTACTCGCCTCCCGTGGGGTGGGTGTAGGCCACTCTTCTTCGGGGAGCTTGAGGAACTTTGGCCCGTCACTGTAGAGGTTGTGACGGGTGAGGTCATCCAGGGACATTCCCCGGGTGATGACGTCAGCTGGGTTGTGTTTGGTGTCCACATACCTCCAGCTGGTTACTTCTGTTAACTCTTGAATCTCGGTGACTCTGACTCCCACGAAGACCTTGTATCTGCACGAATCAGACCGGATCCATGTGAGTACGGTCGTGGAGTCTGACCACAAGATTGTTCTTTGCACCGGGATGGTGAGTTCACGTTGGATTAACGTGGCGAGCTGCGCTCCTGCTAGGGCTGCGCAGAGCTCTAGACGCGGGATAGATTGTTGCTTGCGTGGGGCTATTCTTGAGCGAGCCAGGATGAAAGCAGTATGTATTTCTCCTCCCTCCTCTCGGGCACGCAAGTAAGCCACCGAACCGTAGGCTACTTCGGAGGCGTCGCTGAATACGTGCAGGTCGATCTTGCATGTCTCTGGCCTCACTGTGGGTGGGAAGTAGCTGCGGCGTATATTAACACCTGGGAGTGAGTGGAGTTCCGTCTCCCACTCTCTCCATGTGGATGCAAGGTGTTCGGGTATGGGATCGTCCCAGCCCTGGTCTTTGTCCCATAGCGCTCTTACAATCATCTTTGCCCTGGTGGTGTAAGGTAGAATACATCCCAACGGGTCATATTGTCTGGCGAGTGTTCTGTATACACTCCGTCTGGTGGTCGGTATTGCCGTCGACCTTCCCTGCTCCTTGATCAGGGGTTTGTGTCTATAATGGAGCGAGTCTGTTTTGAAGCGCCAGACTAGTCCCAGTGTCATTTCTTGGGCTTCTCCTGGGATGGTCGCCATCCAGGTGTCGCTGCTCGCGACCTTGTCCTCGGGGGAGAGGCGGCGCAGTACTTGCGGGTCGCTGCTGGCCCACTGCCTGAGATCAAAGCCGCCTTTGATCAGGGAGGCGCGGAGCTTGAGTAGGAGAGCCTCGGCTTCTTCTGGCGTCGAGACGCTTTGTAAACAGTTGTCCACGTAGAAACTATTTGTCACACTTTGTTGGACCTCTTCATCTGCTGCTGGGTCCTCTGCGACGTGCTTTTGCAGTGCAAACGTAGCACAGCATGGGCTGCATGTGGTTCCGAAAGGGAGGACTTCCCATTGATAGATGGCTGGGCGCTCATCTCCGATCCTCTCTCTCCATAGGAACCGCAGCAGGGGCTTGTCCTCCTCCACTAGTCTCACCTGCAGGAACATCCCTTTGATGTCGCCGCTGATAGCCACCTTGTCCTGGCGGAAGCGTAGTAGCACGCCTAGTAGGGAGGGGCCGAGTGTTGGGCCGGCCAAGAGTTCTTTATTCAGATTTTGTGATCCGATCTGGTAGCTGCAGTTAAACACAATGCGATCCTTGCCGTTGTGGTGGACCTTGTGGTGCGGCACGTACCATGATTCGGTCGTCTGATCGGCCTCTTTAATGTCAATTTTCTTTATGTGTCCCGCTGTGATTAATTTGGTAATCTCAGCGCGGTACACAGCTTCTTGAGCGGGGTCTTTGGCTAGGCGCCGCTCTGTGTTCAATAGATACCGCTCCGTAGCCTCTTTTGTAGCGCGAAAGGTGGGCATTCCCTCTCGCCTCAGGAGTGGAGTTGCGTATCTCATCACTCCGTTGACGTTGACTCTCTTTGTCCCGTGCTCGAGGAGGGCTATAGCGTAGATATCTTCCTTAGAACGAATGTCTTTCTTTTCGTTCTTAAAGGGCATTGTCTCTAGTGTCCATAGCCTCTCGACATGCTGCAGGAGTGTGGTGTCTCCTTCTGTCACTCTGGAGTGGAGGCAGTTAGTGGCTGCTGTTCGGTTAAGAGACTTAGCGAGGGGGCCTTGTAATGTCCATCCTAGGCGGGTCTCGACTGCTGCAGGACAGCCTCTGGGTCCTGTGTGGACCCGGTCTATCGGGACTATGAGGTCTGCATGGTCGGAGCCTATCAGCAGGGTCGGGGTGGCACCGTCTATGAGCGGGATAGGTAGTTGGCGCAGGTGCACATATTTCTCCATTAGCTTGGCGATGGGGTAGGTGTACTGCGATAGTCCTATTTCTTGGCTGGTGAAAGCATTGGTAATCCTGTACCGTCTCTCGGGCTGCCCGCTTGCTGCGATAGTGAAGGAGACATTCTCGCCCTTTATCGTCTTTAGATCTCGTCTTATTGTCCGAATAGTCATCTGGTTCTCGCTCCCCCGTAGCCCCAGCTGGGCCGCAGCGGACGCGAGGAGAAGGGTCTTCTCTGACCCGTCATCAAGGACGCCGTAAGTGTCCATGATCTTATCTTGGTAACTTAGTGTTACACGGACCACCTTTAAGAGCACCTGGGCGCCGCTGCTGCTAGCGGGGTCAATGTACATAACACTTGCCTTTGTGCTGCTGGATGGTACAGGCTTTCTTTTGTTACTGTCGTGTAGGACATCCAGATGGGCTCCGTCACACCGACTACACCTCTTCTTTAGGCGGCACTCGGCTGCCATGTGACTGCGCGCACATCGGTAACAGCGCCTGTTGGATTTTATCCAGTGACTTACTTCTTCAGCGGTCATCTTCTTGAACTGGTCACATTGTGACAACCAGTGTTCCTTCTCGCAGTACGGGCACACCATCTTCCACTTCTCTTTCATCGAGGGGGTACTGTGGTTCTTGCTGCTCGGTACTGATTCTGATTGGTGCATGACAGTCACCGATCTTCGGCCATCGTTTACTCTCCTAGGTCCCTCTCTGGAGCTTGGTGTGCTCCGCACGAACGTATCCAGCCGTAGGCTGCTGACTTCTCTCGCCAGGAAGTCGGCTAAATCTAGGAGGGATGGCTCGGGACCGTTAGGATCACGGTGGTCTCTTTGCCGCCTGAAGCGCTCCTGTCGGGCGGGTGGCAGCTTCTCTAAAATCCTCTCGACGTTCGAGTTTGCGTATAGTTCGTGCATACCCTTTTCTCGTTGCGCCCCCAGCATCCCTACCAGGGATTGTACTTTTATAGACAGGTCGTCTAGTGAGCGATTGTCTGTTGCTGGGGGTAGGCGGTCAATATGCCTTATCTCCTGTATTACGTAATCCCATATACGTCCATATCTCTGGTCCAGCGCTGCTAGAGCCGCGGTGTATGGGGTCGTAGAGGTGGCATAGGCCAGCGCTATGTTGTGCGCTCGGGGCACTTTCAGGTGCTTTAATAATATTGCATACTTGTGGCGTTCGTCAGCGACATCCACCATCATTGTCTCTAAGCACATCCGGAGCTCCGTGTACTGTGCTCGATTCTCATGGGTGAAGTCTGGAAACATCGGTGTGCCAATGTATGACGCCATGGATGGCTGGCACATCGGTGAGCGTTGGAAGAGAGGCCTCCTGGGCGAGTCTCTTCTTACGCCTCTCGGTGGGCTGGTACTGGCAGGGTACCATGGCCCGCTGGTCCAGGTGCTATTCCTCGGGACTGGTCGTGCGTCATGCTCACCCGTGAATCGAGTCGGGGGTCTGTAGCGCAGAGCCGCGGGGGTATAGCCTGGGCTGTACTGGACCTCCTGGTCCTGTGGAGTAATGTGCTGCTGTCGGGCTTGACTCTCCTCTTCTCCCTCTTCTTCTTCTGCCAGGTCATCTAGATCCTGTAGTCGTTTATTTAGCCTCTCCGCGGTGTCCGCCGTTCCTTCCTTGTAGCTGGGTCTCACTTGGACCGGTCGGGGAAGGAGTTCGGAGGGGGGTGTAGACTCTCTCTGGTGGTCGAGTTCAAGGTCGCCTGCTCGGTCAGGGGAGGGTGCCCTTGACACGTGTCTTGACGAGGCCCTGGAACCCCTTGTGGAGGGAGGGGGTGTTGCCCTGGTGATCAGCTGCTCCATTAGCTGCGCTTGTAGTCTGTCGCGCTCGGCTTGTAGTCTGTCGCGCTCGCCTTGTAGTCTGTCGCGCTCGGCGTCGCGCTTGGTGAGATCGGCTTCTCTTTGGGCACCGGCAGCGGCACGCTGGGTGTCGGCCCGGTCTCTTGCCATATTCTCTTCCGTCTGAAGGCGTCTCAGCTCCAGACGTATGTGCTCTTCTTCGCTCCGTTGCTGTGTTTAGAGTCGATCGCGTTCACCCTGAAGTCGATCGTGTTCACCCTGAAGTCGATCGCGTTCGGTAGAGGCTGTCAGGCTGGCGAAGAACGCCTGTGACAGCATCCTCTCCGCCTCGCTGGGGGAAGACGCTTGTAGAGGTGAGCCGCTCCTGGCTGTACCCGTTGGGGATGCGTTCCCCTGCGAGGAGTCCTGGAGCTCTATCTCCTCGGCGCTCTCCTCATCTTGTTCCGTGCAGAGTTCCACCTCTGGAGGGTTGTCTTCCTCCCAGAGCTCTGGGGGGACTACTTCTTCGGTCTTGGCGGGGGGTAAAGTCGTGTCAGTTCCCTCCTGGTCCCCACCGTGAGCTTGGTCAGTTACATTAGAACCCACTAGGGCCTCTGTGGTCGGGGTATCCTGGTTGATAGGGTCGGACATAATTTTACTTTCTACTTTTACTGCGTTTACTGTTTGTAGAAGGCTAGGTAGTTTACTGACAGCGTAATCCTCTAAGTACTGAGGTGGCTGTCGTCTACGTTGCGGGCGTTCTACTTTAGGAGGACCGTTTCGTGGAGTGTTCATCATAGGCCATTTCAATATTAATACCACTATATTAATATTACACTAATTACCCTCCGGCTCGAAGGACCAATTGTAACTGAGGGGTACAATTCCCTGACTGTATTGATAAGTATGGTATCATTAAACCACTACCGCTTTATGTACTTTAATTACTGGCCATACAGTACACGATATCTAAGTATGATGAACACTTTCCCACATATGAAATCAGGTCCACACAAAGGTAATAGTCAAATATTTAATATATAGCAAAAGGTACATATAATAGTTACTTATTACATTTATGATTTGAATTGAATGCTCTTGTAAGGCAAATGAGTACTCGTATGCAAATCAACACTGAATGTCCAATCTCTGGTTACACAGGAAGCAAGTATACAACCTGGCTCTTAGGGAATTATAACGATGGCACTTAATGATTATAGCAGGATATACTGTAAAGGGTCCTGCCGGTTGTAAGCCAGTAGGGGGGGTAGGAGAGCCGTCGGCTGTATCCCGTCTGGTCAACGATTTCTAGGGAGAGTTCAGGTACAGAACACAGTGCCCGTAGAACCTTGATCCGCAGATGAATACACTTGGGCTCTCTTGTAGACGATAGCTGTAGCTGTCGGTCCACAACGAAGAAGAAGCGAGGCGACCTCAGTCTGGTCTGAGCGCCGTCTCACCTTGGCTCCTCTCGGGGTAAATCCAACACTCACCGGTGTTGGCGATTATCCGCTCCACAAATCAAAGCACCAAAGCAAATAGATATTCCATGCCGTATAGGGCTCAGCAGTCATCAGGGTAGGTAATCCAATGTGCAGGTCCACTCGTCCTCGCCTAGAACTCCTCGGATGAAAGCACCACGTGTGGTCTGCCCAACCTGGTTAAGACTCTAGATAACGCGAGGAAGCGATGGGGGTGCTGCTCACTTTAGAACTCTAACCGTACGATGCACCATACATAATAGACTATTATTACTTAATAGAAATACGGTGCCAAACTCTGGCAATTCAGCTATTAATTCGCACGAGGTCTCACTGCTATTCTAAGGCCAAACAGGCCGTACTACACCGCACGCGGTATCGTGGGGTGAGGCTTCACATCTTGTTACTTAGTTGGGTAGAAGGGTAAAGGACTAAGAGGAATTCTACATTTCTTGCGCCATATTTATATGCACAGTGGACAAGTAGTGCCGCTCTGCTTTCGGTAGCCGTATTCCTGCGCGGAGCTGGGGCTAGTAAGGGCATGTCTCGTTGGTACCTTTGAACTTGAACGCCAGGGGCCGGTCCCTGGCGCCTGGTCCTTTTGTCCAATAAGAGAATGAACTATTATGGGCTGTAGTAGAATAAAGGGATATTCCGTGTATATGTACAAGGAATATACAAGGGATATCAAACGATATACAAATACTATTAAATATATATCCATAAATAAATATATATATTCGGTTTAATCTGATCCTTCACAACAGCCGCCCCCTAATTAGTCCCACCTAATTAGCTAAGCAGAGACAGATTAACCGCACTGTCCACTACTCAATGTCCGCTGTAAGGGTCAGTCAACTCACAAAGTCATAGGGTCATGGTCATCATCAATAGTATCAGGGAGCCTTGGCAGTTCTATTAGCCTCGCCACGGGTCGGGTGTAAGTCCGTCCTTGGACGAGCACTTCAGCTGCTCGGACCTTTCCATCGGCACCGGTGATCACTTTGCTTACGCGGCCAGCCGGCCACATAGCTCTGGGTAGTGACTGGTCGATGATCATGACGACTGTTCCTTCTGTCAAATTGTCTCTCTCTTTTACCCACTTCTGGCGGGTCTGTAGAGACGGTAGGTAGTGGAGTAGGAAGCTGTTCCAAAACTTGTCAGCCAGTACTTGACTGTACCTCCACATTCTTCGGCCGTTCGCTTCTTCAGGCCTGTACATTGTCTGGGGTAGCGCGGGGTCCAGCCGCCCCATCAAGAGTGTGTTGGGGGTGACTGGGTCGACATCTGCGACATCACTTGAGACGTAACCGAGGGGCTTTGAGTTCAATACTCCCTCGATCTCCGTGAGGACTGTCATTAGGACTTCTTCCGCCACAGTCTGGGCCCCAAGCACGACGTACAGGGCTGTCTTTATGGAACGTACTTCTCGTTCCCAGGTTCCACCGAAGTGAGGTGCGTTCGGGGGATTAAACTGGAAGTCAATCTGGGATGGAGCGAGGTGGGTCTTAAGTTCTGGGCCCATAGCTTGGAAGCTCTCTCTCAGCTCTCTTTCTCCGCCTTTGAAGTTTGTCCCGTGATCAGACAACAATGTAGACGGTTTTCCTTTCCGTGATGTGAATCTTCGGAAGGCCATAAGGAATGAGTCTGTGCTCATGGTTGGAAGGAGTTCGATATGTATCGCTCTGGTGGTCATGCATTTGAATACAATACCCCACCGCTTCTCGGTTCCTCTTCCTCTCTTTATATACAGCGGGCCAAAACAGTCCATACCGGTGGAGTGAAAGGGCTTGTCGCCGAGTCGGAGGCGACAGGGAGGTAGGTCAGCCATCCGGGGTATACTGGGCTGCGCGCGCCACTTACGGCAGTCTAGACAGGTTCGCTGGAAGCGCCGCACTGCTTCTCTCCCGTGCAGTATCCAATAACGACGTCTGATCTCCGCGAAGACTCTCTCTGCCCCTGCGTGGTGCACATCCTCGTCGTATTTCTTTATGATCAGCTCTGTGACCTTGTGTCGGCTGTTCAAGACTATCGGGTACTTAACGTCATCCGGTAGGTCTGGGGCTCTCCGCAGACGACCACCCACTCTGATGAGATTATGGGCGTCGCTCTCGGGGGCCAGGTGAAGCAGTCTGCTGTCTGATGGGACGGGCTTTGCTCCCTGTAGACAGGCTAGCTCATCGGGGAACGAGTCTCTCTGGGCTCGTTGTAGTAGAAGGAGTTCTGCTTCTTCGTAGTCAGCTGCTGAAATGTCAGTTGTGGGCTGAACCTCTGGGTGGTGCCACAGAAATGTCTTTAGCTGCGCACTCTCTAGGGTGAGGCAATCGTCTAGAACCGGGCCTGTGGGGACGAGTGTGTGTGTCAACCCACAGAACATAGGTTTCTTGTTCTCTGCCTCCTCTTTACTCGCCTCCCGTGGGGTGGGTGTAGGCCACTCTTCTTCGGGGAGCTTGAGGAACTTTGGCCCGTCACTGTAGAGGTTGTGACGGGTGAGGTCATCCAGGGACATTCCCCGGGTGATGACGTCAGCTGGGTTGTGTTTGGTGTCCACATACCTCCAGCTGGTTACTTCTGTTAACTCTTGAATCTCGGTGACTCTGACTCCCACGAAGACCTTGTATCTGCACGAATCAGACCGGATCCATGTGAGTACGGTCGTGGAGTCTGACCACAAGATTGTTCTTTGCACCGGGATGGTGAGTTCACGTTGGATTAACGTGGCGAGCTGCGCTCCTGCTAGGGCTGCGCAGAGCTCTAGACGCGGGATAGATTGTTGCTTGCGTGGGGCTATTCTTGAGCGAGCCAGGATGAAAGCAGTATGTATTTCTCCTCCCTCCTCTCGGGCACGCAAGTAAGCCACCGAACCGTAGGCTACTTCGGAGGCGTCGCTGAATACGTGCAGGTCGATCTTGCATGTCTCTGGCCTCACTGTGGGTGGGAAGTAGCTGCGGCGTATATTAACACCTGGGAGTGAGCGGAGTTCCGTCTCCCACTCTCTCCATGTGGATGCAAGGTGTTCGGGTATGGGATCGTCCCAGCCCTGGTCTTTGTCCCATAGCGCTCTTACAATCATCTTTGCCCTGGTGGTGTAAGGTAGAATACATCCCAACGGGTCATATTGTCTGGCGAGTGTTCTGTATACACTCCGTCTGGTGGTCGGTATTGCCGTCGACCTTCCCTGCTCCTTGATCAGGGGTTTGTGTCTATAATGGAGCGAGTCTGTTTTGAAGCGCCAGACTAGTCCCAGTGTCATTTCTTGGGCTTCTCCTGGGATGGTCGCCATCCAGGTGTCGCTGCTCGCGGCCTTGTCCTCGGGGGAGAGGCGGCGCAGTACTTGCGGGTCGCTGCTGGCCCACTGCCTGAGATCAAAGCCGCCTTTGATCAGGGAGGCGCGGAGCTTGAGTAGGAGAGCCTCGGCTTCTTCTGGCGTCGAGACGCTTTGTAAACAGTTGTCCACGTAGAAACTATTTGTCACACTTTGTTGGACCTCTTCATCTGCTGCTGGGTCCTCTGCGACGTGCTTTTGCAGTGCAAACGTAGCACAGCATGGGCTGCATGTGGTTCCGAAAGGGAGGACTTCCCATTGATAGATGGCTGGGCGCTCATCTCCGATCCTCTCTCTCCATAGGAACCGCAGCAGGGGCTTGTCCTCCTCCACTAGTCTCACCTGCAGGAACATCCCTTTGATGTCGCCGCTGATAGCCACCTTGTCCTGGCGGAAGCGTAGTAGCACGCCTAGTAGGGAGGGGCCAAGTGTTGGGCCGGCCAAGAGTTCTTTATTCAGATTTTGTGATCCGATCTGGTAGCTGCAGTTAAACACAATGCGATCCTTGCCGTTGTGGTGGACCTTGTGGTGCGGCACGTACCATGATTCGGTCGTCTGATCGGCCTCTTTAATGTCAATTTTCTTTATGTGTCCCGCTGTGATTAATTTGGTAATCTCAGCGCGGTACACAGCTTCTTGAGCGGGGTCTTTGGCTAGGCGCCGCTCTGTGTTCAATAGATACCGCTCCGTCGCCTCTTTTGTAGCGCGAAAGGTGGGCATTCCCTCTCGCCTCAGGAGTGGAGTTGCGTATCTCATCACTCCGTTGACGTTGACTCTCTTTGTCCCGTGCTCGAGGAGGGCTATAGCGTAGATATCTTCCTTAGAACGAATGTCTTTCTTTTCGTTCTTAAAGGGCATTGTCTCTAGTGTCCATAGCCTCTCGACATGCTGCAGGAGTGTGGTGTCTCCTTCTGTCGCTCTGGAGTGGAGGCAGTTAGTGGCTGCTGTTCGGTTAAGAGACTTAGCGAGGGGGCCTTGTAATGTCCATCCTAGGCGGGTCTCGACTGCTGCAGGACAGCCTCTGGGTCCTGTGTGGACCCGGTCTATCAGGACTATGAGGTCTGCATGGTCGGAGCCTATCAGCAGGGTCGGGGTGGCACCGTCTATGAGCGGGATAGGTAGTTGGCGCAGGTGCACATATTTCTCCATCAGCTTGGCGATGGGGTAGGTGTACTGCGATAGTCCTATTTCTTGGCTGGTGAAAGCATTGGTAATCCTGTACCGTCTCTCGGGCTGCCCGCTTGCTGCGATAGTGAAGGAGACATTCTCGCCCTTTATCGTCTTTAGATCTCGTCTTATTGTCCGAATAGTCATCTGGTTCTCGCTCCCCCGTAGCCCCAGCTGGGCCGCAGCGGACGCGAGGAGAAGGGTCTTCTCTGACCCGTCATCAAGGACGCCGTAAGTGTCCATGATCTTATCTTGGTAACTTAGTGTTACACGGACCACCTTTAAGAGCACCTGGGCGCCGCTGCTGCTAGCGGGGTCAATGTACATAACACTTGCCTTTGTGCTGCTGGATGGTACAGGCTTTCTTTTGTTACTGTCGTGTAGGACATCCAGATGGGCTCCGTCACACCGACTACACCTCTTCTTTAGGCGGCACTCGGCTGCCATGTGACTGCGCGCACATCGGTAACAGCGCCTGTTGGACTTTATCCAGTGACTTACTTCTTCAGCGGTCATCTTCTTGAACTGGTCACATTGTGACAACCAGTGTTCCTTCTCGCAGTACGGGCACACCATCTTCCACTTCTCTTTCATCGAGGGGGTACTGTGGTTCTTGCTGCTCGGTACTGATTCTGATTGGTGCATGACAGTCACCGATCTTCGGCCATCGTTTACTCTCCTAGGTCCCTCTCTGGAGCTTGGTGTGCTCCGCACGAACGTATCCAGCCGTAGGCTGCTGACTTCTCTCGCCAGGAAGTCGGCTAAATCTAGGAGGGATGGCTCGGGACCGTTAGGATCACGGTGGTCTCTTTGCCGCCTGAAGCGCTCCTGTCGGGCGGGCGGCAGCTTCTCTAAAATCCTCTCGACGTTCGAGTTTGTGTATAGTTCGTGCATACCCTTTTCTCGTTGCGCCCCCAGCATCCCTACCAGGGATTGTACTTTTATAGACAGGTCGTCTAGTGAGCGATTGTCTGTTGCTGGGGGTAGGCGGTCAATATGCCTTATCTCCTGTATTACGTAATCCCATATACGTCCATATCTCTGGTCCAGCGCTGCTAGAGCCGCGGTGTATGGGGTCGTAGAGGTGGCATAGGCCAGCGCTATGTTGTGCGCTCGGGGCACTTTCAGGTGCTTTAATAATATTGCATACTTGTGGCGTTCGTCAGCGACATCCACCATCATTGTCTCTAAGCACATCCGGAGCTCCGTGTACTGTGCTCTATTCTCATGGGTGAAGTCTGGAAACGTCGGTGTGCCAATGTATGACGCCATGGATGGCTGGCACATCGGTGAGCGTTGGAAGAGAGGCCTCCTGGGCGAGTCTCTTCTTACGCCTCTCGGTGGGCTGGTACTGGCAGGGTACCATGGCCCGCTGGTCCAGGTGCTATTCCTCGGGACTGGTCGTGCGTCATGCTCACCCGTGAATCGAGTCAGGGGTCTGTAGCGCAGAGCCGCGGGGGTATAGCCTGGGCTGTACTGGACCTCCTGGTCCTGTGGAGTAATGTGCTGCCGTCGGGCTTGACTCTCCTCTTCTCCCTCTTCTTCTTCTGCCAGGTCATCTAGATCCTGTAGTCGTTTATTTAGCCTCTCCGCGGTGTCCGCCGTTCCTTCCTTGTAGCTGGGTCTCACTTGGACCGGTCGGGGAAGGAGTTCGGAGGGGGGTGTAGACTCTCTCTGGTGGTCGAGTTCAAGGTCGCCTGCTCGGTCAGGGGAGGGTGCCCTTGAGACGTGTCTTGACGAGGCCCTGGAACCCCTTGTGGAGGGAGGGGGTGTTGCCCTGGTGATCAGCTGCTCCATTAGCTGCGCTTGTAGTCTGTCGCGCTCGGCTTGTAGTCTGTCGCGCTCGCCTTGTAGTCTGTCGCGCTCGGCGTTGCGCTTGGTGAGATCGGCTTCTCTTTGGGCACCGGCAGCGGCACGCTGGGTGTCGGCCCGGTCTCTTGCCATATTCTCTTCCGTCTGAAGGCGTCTCAGCTCCAGACGTATGTGCTCTTCTTCGCTCCGTTGCTGTGTTTGGAGTCGATCGCGTTCACCCTGAAGTCGATCGCGTTCACCCTGAAGTCGATCGCGTTCGGTAGAGGCTGTCAGGCTGGCGAAGAACGCCTGTGACAGCATCCTCTCCGCCTCGCTGGGGGAAGACGCTTGTAGAGGTGAGCCGCTCCTGGCTGTACCCGTTGGGGATGCGTTCCCCTGCGAGGAGTCCTGGAGCTCTATCTCCTCGGCGCTCTCCTCATCTTGTTCCGTGCAGAGTTCCACCTCTGGAGGGTTGTCTTCCTCCCGGAGATCTGGGGGGACTACTTCTTCGGTCTTGGCGGGGGGTAAAGTCGTGTCAGTTCCCTCCTGGTCCCCACCGTGAGCTTGGTCAGTTACATTAGAACCCACTAGGGCCTCTGTGGTCGGGGTATCCTGGTTGATAGGGTCGGACATAATTTTACTTTCTACTTTTACTGCGTTTACTGTTTGTAGAAGGCTAGGTAGTTTACTGACAGCGTAATCCTCTAAGTACTGAGGTGGCTGTCGTCTACGTTGCGGGCGTTCTACTTTAGGAGGACCGTTTCGTGGAGTGTTCATCATAGGCCATTTCAATATTAATACCACTATATTAATATTACACTAATTACCCTCCGGCTCGAAGGACCAATTGTAACTGAGGGGTACAATTCCCTGACTGTATTGATAAGTATGGTATCATTAAACCACTACCGCTTTATGTACTTTAATTACTGGCCATACAGTACACGATATCTAAGTATGATGAACACTTTCCCACATATGAAATCAGGTCCACACAAAGGTAATAGTCAAATATTTAATATATAGCAAAAGGTACATATAATAGTTACTTATTACATTTATGATTTGAATTGAATGCTCTTGTAAGGCAAATGAGTACTCGTATGCAAATCAACACTGAATGTCCAATCTCTGGTTACACAGGAAGCAAGTATACAACCTGGCTCTTAGGGAATTATAACGATGGCACTTAATGATTATAGCAGGATATACTGTAAAGGGTCCTGCCGGTTGTAAGCCAGTAGGGGGGGTAGGAGAGCCGTCGGCTGTATCCCGTCTGGTCAACGATTTCTAGGGAGAGTTCAGGTACAGAACACAGTGCCCGTAGAACCTTGATCCGCAGATGAATACACTTGGGCTCTCTTGTAGACGATAGCTGTAGCTGTAGCTGTAGGTCCACAACGAAGGAGAAGCGAGGCGACCTCGGTCTGGTCTGAGCGCCGTCTCACCTTGGCTCCTCTCGGGGTAAATCCAACACTCACCGGTGTTGGCGATTATCCGCTCCACAAATCAAAGCACCAAAGCAAATAGATATTCCATGCCGTATAGGGCTCAGCAGTCGTCGGGGTAGGTAATCCAATGTGCAGGTCCACTCGTCCTCGCCTAGAACTCCTCGGATGAAAGCACCACGTGTGGTCTGCCCAACCTGGTTAAGACTCTAGATAACGCGAGGAAGCGATGGGGGTGCTGCTCACTTTAGAACTCTAACCGTACGATGCACCATACATAATAGACTATTGTTACTTAATAGAAATACGGTGCCAAACTCTGGCAATTCAGCTATTAATTCGCACGAGGTCTCACTGCTATTCTAAGGCCAAACAGGCCGTACTACACCGCACGCGGTATCGTGGGGTGAGGCTTCACGTCTTGTTACTTAGTTGGGTAGAAGGGTAAAGGACTAAGAGGAATTCTACATTTCTTGCGCCATATTTATATGCACAGTGGACAAGTAGTGCCACTCTGCTTTCGGTAGCCGTATTCCTGCGCGGAGCTGGGGCTAGTAAGGGCATGTCTCGTCGGTACCTTTGAACTTGAACGCCAGGGGCCGGTCCCTGGCGCCTGGTCCTTTTGTCCAATAAGAGAATGAACTATTATGGGCTGTAGTAGAATAAAGGGATATTCCGTGTATATGTACAAGGAATATACAAGGGATATCAAACGATATACAAATACTATTAAATATATATCCATAAATAAATATATATATTCGGTTTAATCTGATCCTTCACAACAGGTGAATATAATCAAACAACAGGTGAATATAATCAAACAACAGGTGACGGTTATTAAACAACAGGTGATTGTAATCAAACAACAGGTGAATATAATCAAACAACAGGTGACGGTTATTAAACAACAGGTGATTGTAATCAAACAACAGGTGATTGTAATCAAACAACAGGTGATTATAATCAACCAATTGTAATCAAATGACAACCATAGCCAATGAGCTTTGTTATAGCATTGCACCATTCTGGCAGGAAATGCATGACACATGAGAATACCGTGAATTCGTTAGGAGTGGCTTCCTAGGAGGGGCTTCGGCACATACTGTGTATTAGAGAAGTCTCCCCTCTTTTCCTTCCATCTTTCTTGATTTTCTCCAATGTAGCCTACCACATGCGTTCTAATAAAATAGCAGATAATAATGCCATGCCATGCTCTAATACCATGTCTATTGAATAACAGTCAGCAGTGTCCACCCCCTGCAGTGCCTCCTTGGCCTTCCTTACTGCATTATTATTCTCTTATATGAATTATTCTTCCCGTCTGCCTGTTCTGTGAAGATATGCTTCCTGATGACGGTGAATGTGATTGGCCAGCGGATGAATTTCCTGGTGATAATCCACGGCTGCTGGTTGATGGCCATCCTGGTGAGGCGTCGCAGGGCGGCCATCGCTACGATCTGGCCCAAATACTGTCTGTTCCTCTCTGTCTTCATGATCTACCAGTACGTCCTGTGTGTGGGCATACCCCCTGCACTCTGTATAGGTGAGTAGAGAAATGTATAATACAATCCATTATATAAAAATATACTTATATGTACTGTGTTTACAAACAAAAAGAAAGTAGCACACTATGATACCTGTATAGATATTGATTGACACATTTTATTTAACCGATTGCAGAATGGGTACAATAATACAGTACGGCTCAATACACACAATTGTTATTTTTTTTTATCCACTTTTTCTCCCATTTTCTATATTTTCTCCCATCCCAATTTCGTATCATCCAATTCAACCCTCCCCTGTCACGAACGCTGTTTCTTGCCTCCCACAAGCCGGCTGCAATGTGGACTAAGTCATACATAGCACAAGTCCCCTCCGGTACTTGAGGTAACAGCAGTCGCATCTTTTCACCTGCGCAGCTCGATCTCTCAGTGGCGAGGAGTAACGCGTGGGAGGCTCACGCTGCCCCCGACACTTCCTGATTCTACTGCGCAGGCGCACCAACCGACCTGTAGGAGTCGGTCTCCACAACGCCCGATCCCCACCCATCAGTTTCCCACCCCCTAATACGGCCAATGTGTATTAGTACGGACGACCAGCTAAACTGAAAGCAATGTGGAGCGCTGGGCTCGAACAGGCAAGCCCAGCGTCTCCAGTATTCATGGCGAGCGCCTTGCCCACTACGCCACGTAGCCGCCCGCAATACACACAATTGTTAAGGGGATGCAGACCAGAGAAAGACTTTCGTTTTGTTTACATCAGGGTCCCCCATTTTCAATTCATAACAAACATCCTAACATTGATTATATGGAATGTCAACAGTAGTCCAATCGTTTGCTTGTTTTTCTGTCGTTTAAAAGCACACCTTTTAAAATGCGGAATAAACGTGTTGAACCTAAAACAGCTCTTTCTCCCTCTAGAATACCCGTGGCGTTGGGACACACCAGTGATGATCAACTCAGCTCTCATTAAGTGGACCTTCTTGCCTGACTTCTACACGGTGCCCAGCTCCAAAAACCTCATGGGTGAGTCTGTATGTAAATGAGTTTGTGTGTGGTATCTGTGGTCTGTGATTTTGTGTGTGTGTGGGTGGGGTCTAACTCTGAGGCAGTGGCTGTCTCAGAGAATATTATATCTGACCCCAGTATCTCAGTCAGAGCATCTATGTCTGTGTGTGGAATGGATCACCAACTTCCACTGACTAATGCCCAAGGTCGCCTCCTGTGGGCACAACAACAAAGACAGCGGGAACAATGGACTGAGTTGAGACTGCAGGGGAAGATTGCGTGTCTCCCTGCTGCGGACCATTCTGTCTCTCACTCTGTGTTCAAAAATGTTGCCATAGATGAGTGCATTGTTATCTTTACTCTGAAAGCGAGATTACAGGTCTTACCATCTAAACTGAATCTCTCCATCTGGTTTCCAGGCAGTCATGCTCCTCACTGTATTCATCATGACAATAACTAAATAGCTGAAACCATGTCCCACATCTTAAATGGTTGCCATGTATACAGGGGCCTGCATGACAGAATAGTAGATTTGATAGCGAAAGATATCTCTCTTATTTTTAGGTCCTCCATCACACTGTATAAGCATTCTACTGTGAAGCCAAGCATGTTCAACCTGTGCAATAATGATTCCATGTTCTCTAGTATTACAGCTAACACCCCTGATGTATTTGTGGTAAATGAACACCTTAGGGAGGTGTCCATTCTTGAGGTTGGCTGTACTTTTGATTACAGCTTAGAAGAAGCCTTCCTAACCAAAGTGCTGAAATACCAACAGCTACAGCAGACCATCTCACAGCTAGGCTACAGATGTAAACTCCTAGTTTTTATCTTTGGCAGCCTAGGGCATGTGCACAAGTTGGTTGTGAGGGGCCTACAAATAGCCGGTCTCCCCAAAAGGAAGGCCAAGCAGTTAGCCAGGTACTGCTCAGTATCAGCAATTATAGGAAGCCGCTCAATTTGGAGGAGGCACTGTTACCTTTTCCCATGATTCTGCCGCCCATGCACCTTGTACCTGACTGTTCTTCATAATTTTCTGATTGCACTCGCATTGTTTATGTCCTTTGTATGAGGCTTCCTTGTACTTTTTATGTACTTCCTTGTACTTCCTTGTACTGTTTATGTGGACATAAATAAACATTTCAAATGTGTGTGTGTGTTTATTTTCAAATGTGTGTGTGTGTGTGTGTGTGTGTGTGTGTGTGTGTGTGTGTGTGTGTGTGTGTGTGTGTGTGTGTGTGTGTGTGTGTGTGTAAACGCTTGCACACGTGTGCAGGTGTTTGTGTGCGTGCGCCATCTACTGTCCTCTTGACTTGCATTATACAATTAGTAAACAATGATCATGTCATTGATGTTGTTCTGTGTGTGCATTTTGGCAACAGAAATACAGCAAAGTACAACAGTTTATCCAGGTATGCATTAACCACCAAATATAAAAAATACAATACAATATTAAATCTTGTATTTGTATAAAAAAAAATTGTCAAAAGATCACCAACTCAGGATGAGTGGATGAAAGACATTAGCAAGTGATTGTATCATAATAACAGACCAGGCTTCAACCAGACATTTATGCATCCAACTGTTTTTTCCAGCGGTTTTAACCAACTGCCATGGCATATTTCCTATAGACTGGATGTGTGTAAAGCTGGGGGCAGGTTTTCAGAACTTTAATCTGAATCAAAAGTATCTGGGTAATGAAATATCTTCTTCTGCAGTCCAGGATGACAATGATCGTATTGCTTTTCTGCCAGTGCTTTACTGTAATAAGCTTAATCTCGCCATCTGTTGGTCAAATGATGTTACTGCATGCTCAGTACTTCACTGTCTTACTGCAAAGAAGTAGTCAGTGTGTCTCTACATGCAAGAGTTCATCAATTACTTTATTTTCAAAACAAAAGATGGTTTAAATGTATATTTATTTCTTACATTGTGCACATAAGACACTCTGTTGTGACCATCTGTTTTGATCACCTTTAGGGCACAAAGGTTGATTTCTCACAAATCCTTACCTGTTGTTATCTGTTGTTTCTGTAAAAAGTAAGGCCCGTTGTTTTTATCTATCGACTCCAAATCCACCTCTCTTTTGGGATTACATTTACATTTAGTCATTTAGCTGACGCTTTTATCCAAAGCGACTTACAAGTTCTGTACGACAAGCCATCAGGAAGGGCACAACTCTATCAGCTGAGCAACAATGTTCATCAAAGTGTTGAGTGCTACAGTGTAGGTTAGTTTATTAGGACAAGTGCATGACAGTACGGTTAGTTAGGGTTAGATTTTTTTTTTTTTTTTTTTTTTTTTTTTTTTATTCAGATAATATCATCCTGAAATTTGGCACCAAAGCCTCCCTGATCTCGGTATTTGAGCTTTGAAAAACCACAGTGCAGCGTTTAATCTTGCTTAAACTAAACGGTAGAATTGGATTACCAAATCCTAATCATACCTTTTAGCATCATGATTATCAGTTTTGAGAAACCCAATTTACACATATAATACAATACAATCACTATTATTAACTCTTTAAAAACCAGCCCCACGGTGCGTCTGGCTATTGTAGAGGTGTAAGCAGCACTCACCTACCACCACAGAGACCCGGGTTCAATTCCCGGCAGCGGTACCTGCACAGTCGTGTCAGTGTTCATGTGGGTGGGAAGCCATGGGGTATGAGTCCTGGTCGTTGCAATAGTGACTCCTACTGGTCGGTCAGGGTGCTTGTTCAGCTGGGAGGGGAGACGCTGTGAACCTCCATGCGTGTTACGCTCTCCCAGTGAAACTCTTAGCTGTCAGGTGAAAAGAAGTGGCTGGCGATTCCACATGTATCGGAGGAGGCGTGTGGTAGTCTACACCCTCCCCAGACCGACAGTAGGGCAGTGCAACGACCAGGAAGGGAATTGGCATAACAACAAAACTGAGGGATGGGAGAAAAGAACAAAACAGCCCCAGGTACTTAAGGATGCTCATCCCACAGTGCAATGGATCCAAACATCTTTCCCAGGTGGGCCAAGCTGTCCATGGGCAACTGTCTTTATGCACCTGGTTCAATCATGTATATTTATGGTAACTGATACAAAATATGATTATAATAACGATAATAATATTGGCCTTTGAAGGAGAATGGTTACTACAATGATGATGATGATGATGATGATGATGATAGTACTATACTGTTAATCTGACACTCTGTGAGTGTTTGTGTGTATTTTCCAGCGGACTTTGTGCTGCTGATGTGCGCGTCTCACCAGTGGAAGGTGTTTGAGTGTGAAAAGACAGAGGACTGGATGGTTCTAGCCGGAGAAAACACTGACGACCCTAATCCCATGGAAGCTAGACTTTTCAATCCTGCTCCCAACTTCATCAACTGCAGGTTACTACTTTATTAGTTACTATCATCAACTGCAGGTTACTACTTTATTAGTTACTATTAGTATTGTTATTATTATTATTATTATTATTATTATTATTATTATTATTAGTAGTAGTAGTAGTAGTAGTAGTAGTAGTAGTAGTAGTAGTAGTAGTAGTAGTAGTAGTAGTAGTAGTAGCAGCAGTAGTAGTAGTAGTAGTAGTAATAGTAGTAGTAATAGTAGTAGCAGTAGTAGTAGTAGTAGTAGCAGTAGTAGTAGTAGTAGTAGTAGTAGTAGTAGTGGTAGTAGTAATAGTAATAGTGTAACTGAGGGGTACAATTCCCTGACTGTATGGTTAGATATGATACTTACTACCACTACCTCTTGTACTTTAGACTCTGGCCACCCAGTACTAGGTATAAATAATTATGATAAACACTCCCACCTGATGAAACGGATCCAACACAAATGTACCAAGTCGAAAGTCTGCGTTTAATAATAATACATAGCAAAAGGTATGTACAACGATCACTTAATTACATTTATGATTTGAAATAGTATGCACTTTTATGGCAAATGAGTATTCATAGGTAGATCAATATCGAATGTCCAATCTCTGATTGCGCAGGAAGCAAATATACAACCTGGAATATTTAGGGAACAATAGCAATGATACTTGAATGATTATATAGCTGGATACACTAGGGGAAGGTTCCGACTGCTTGTAGGACAGCTGGAGGGGGGGGGGGTAGAGTCTGGCTGTATCCCGTCTGGCCGAGGGTATCCTGGGAGAGCCCACAGTCGTGCGACCCGGTGCCCAGCGATCCTCGATCCACAGATGAAAGCAGTTGGACTCTCTGTGGCCGGCGTCCTCCGGTCCACGATGGAGAGACGTGAGGCGACCTCGTCGTGTAGAGCGTCTTCTCACCTGTCGTCCTCTCCGGGGGGGGTATTTCCAACACACCGCAGTGTTGGCCTTTATCCATAGAATAATCAAAGTACTCAAAGCATAATCCAAGCCGGGGAAGGCTAGCCGTCGTCGGTAGAATAATCCAATATACAGGTCCACTCGCTCTTTGGCCTGGAGCTCCTCGGGTGCAGCTTCACGTGGGGTCAACCACCCTGGATAAGCGTCCAGCTGATGCCCGAAACGATGGGGGTGCTGATTACTATAGAACTCTTACCGCACGAGGCACTACACATGAATAGACTATTATTAGCTTAATAGAATACGTCCAACTCGACGATATAGTGCCAAATATGACTATTCAAATATTAATATACACGATGTCTCAATGCCGATACTGGGCCGAATTGGCCTTACTGCCCACACGTGGTTCGCGGGGAGGCTTTTGCGTCTGTCACTCTGTTGGAGGGTAAGGAACTGGACTAAAAGAAAGCTCTACTTTAATAGCGCAGTATATATACGCACTATGAACAAATAGTACCATTAGTGGTGCGGTAGACATATTCCTACGCGGAACTAGGACTTGTCCATACATGTTGAGCGGTACGATTGAACCTGGTCTGAGGGGTATGGCGACCTGGCACCAAGGTCTCGTCCAATGGTAGAATGGAGACTATTATGGGATGTTCAGTAGACTAGAAGGGATATTCAATGCATATTGTACAAGGAATATACAAGGGATATCAGGGGATATACAAATACAATTAAATATATATATATAAATAAATATATATATTCGGTTTAATCTGATCCTTCAGAACAGCCGCCCCCTAATTGGTCCCAACCCAATTAGCTAAGCAGAGACAGATTAACCGCACTGTCCACCACTCAAGGGTTCGCTGTAAGGGTCAGTCAACTCACAAAGTCATAGGGTCATGGTCATCATCGATTGTGTCTGGGAGTCGGGGCAGTTCTATGAGCCTCGCCACAGGACGGGTGTAAATGCGCCCCTGGACGAGTACTTCAGCTGCTCGGACCTTGCCATCGGCACCGGTGATCACTTTGCTTACGCGGCCAGCCGGCCACATAGCTCTGGGTAGTGACTGGTCAATAATCATGACGACTGTTCCTTCCGTCAAATTGTCTCTCTCTTTTACCCACTTCTGGCGGGTCTGTAGAGACGGTAGGTAGTGCAGTAGGAAACTGCTCCAAAACTTGTCGGCTAATACTTGGCTGTACCTCCACATTCGTCGGCCGTTCGCTTCTTCAGGCCGGTACATTGTCTGGGGTAACGCGGGATCTAGCCGCCCCATCAGGAGGGTGTTGGGGGTGACTGGGTCGACATCTGCTACATCACTGGAGACGTAACCGAGGGGCTTTGAGTTCAATACTCCCTCAATCTCCGTGAGGACTGTCATTAGGACTTCTTCCGCCACAGTCTGGGCCCCAAGTACTGCGTACAGGGCTGTCTTTATAGAACGTACTTCTCGTTCCCAAGTTCCACCGAAGTGGGGTGCGTTTGGGGGGTTGAATTGGAAGTCAATCTGGGCTGGAGCGAGGTGGGTCTTAAGTTCTGGGCCCATAGCTTGGAAGCTCTCCCTCAGCTCTCTTTCTCCGCCTTTGAAGTTTGTCCCGTGATCGGACAATAATGTAGACGGTTTTCCTTTCCGTGATGTGAATCTTCGGAAGGCCATAAGGAATGAGTCTGCGCTCATGGTCGGAAGGAGCTCGATATGTATCGCTCTGGTGGTCATGCATTTGAATACAATACCCCACCGCTTCTCGGTGCCTCTTCCTTTCTTTATGTGCAGCGGGCCAAAACAGTCCATGCCTGTTGAGTGGAATGGCTTGTCGCCGAGTCGGAGGCGACATGGAGGTAGGTCAGCCATCCGTGGTATGCTGGGCTGCGCGTGCCACTTTCGGCAGTCTAGACAGGTTCGCTGGAAGCGTCGCACCGCCTCTCTTCCTTGAAGTATCCAGTAACGACGTCTGATTTCCGCGAAGACTCTCTCTGCTCCTGCGTGGTGTACATCCTCGTCGTATTTCTTTATAATCAGCTCTGTGACCTTGTGTCGGCTGTTCAATACGATCGGGTACTTAATGTCATCCGGTAAATTGGGGGCTCTCCGCAGGCGACCACCCACTCTGATGAGGGTATGTGTGTCACTCTCGGGGGCCAGATGAATCAATCTGCTGTCTGATGGGACGGGCTTTCCTCCCTGTAGACAGTCTAGTTCATCGGGGAACGAGTCTCTCTGGGCTCGTTGCAGTAGAAGCAGTTCTGCTTCCTCGTAGTCAGCTGCTGACATATCAGCGGGGGACTTAATCTCTGGGTGGTGCCGCAGGAATGTCCGTTGCTGCGCACTCTCTATGGTAATGCAATCGTCTATGTTGGGGTCTGCGGAGACAACAGTGCTCAATCCACAGAACATGGGTTTCTTATTCTCAGCCTCCTGGTCACTTGCTTCCCTCGGGGTGGGCGTGGGCCAATCTCCTTCCGGGAGCTTGAGGAATGCTGGTCCGTCACTGTAGATGTTATGACGGGTTAAGTCATCTAGGGACATTCCCCGGGTGATGACGTCAGCTGGGTTGTGTTTTGTATCAACATAGCGCCAGTTTGCTTCTCCGGTTAACTCTCCGGTTAACTCTTGAATCTCAGTGACTCTGACTCCCACGAAGACTTTGTATTTGCATGAATCCGATTTGATCCAGGCGAGTACTGTCGTGGAATCTGACCACAGGATTGTTCTATGCACCGGAATGGTGAGCTCACGTTGGATGAGCGTGGCTAGATGCGCTCCTGCGAGGGCTGCGCAGAGCTCTAGACGTGGGATAGACTGTTGCTTGCGTGGGGCTATTCTCGAGCGGGCGAGGATGAATGCTGTGTAGATCTCTCCCCCCTCTTCTTGGGCCCGCAAGTAGGCTACTGATCCGTAGGCGACCTCGGAGGCATCACTGAAGACGTGTAGATCCATTTTACATGTCTCTGGCCTCACCGTGGGTGGGAAGTAGCTTCGGCGTATATTAACGCCTGGGAGTGAGTGGAGTTCCATCTCCCACTCTCTCCAGGTGGATGCAAGGTGTGCGGGAATGGGGTCGTCCCAGCCCTGGTCCTTGTCCCACAATGCTCGTACAATCATCTTTGCCCTGGTGGTGTACGGTAGTATACATCCTAACGGGTCATATTGTCGGGCGAGTGTTCTGTACACACTCCGTCTGGTGGTCGGTATTGCCGTCGACCTTCCCTGCTCCGTGGTCAGGGGTTTGTGTCTATAGTGGAGCGAATCTGTTTTGAAGCGCCACACTAGTCCTAGTGTCATCTCTTGGGCTTCTCCTGGGATTGTGGCCATCCAGGTCTCGCTGCTCGCTGCCTTGTCCTCGGAGGAGAGGCTGCGCAGTACGTGCGGATCGCTGCTGGCCCACTGCCTGAGATCAAAGCCGCCTTTGATCAGAGAGGCGCGGAGTTTAAGTAGGAGAGCCTCGGCTTCTTCCTGGGTCGAAACGCTTTGTAGACAGTTATCTACGTAGAAGCTGTTCTTCACACTGTGTCGGACCTCTTCGTCCGCTGCTGGGTCCTCTGCGACATGTCTCTGTAGTGCAAATGTAGCACAGCATGGGCTGCATGTAGTTCCGAAAGGGAGGACTTCCCATTGGGCTGGGTGCTCATCTCCTGGCCTCTCTCTCCATAGGAACCGCAACAGGGGCTTGTCCTACTCTACTAATCTCACCTGCAGGAACATCCCTTTGATATCCCCGCTGATAGCCACCTTGTCCTGGCGGAAGCGGAGTAGTACGCCTAGTAGGGAGGGGCCGAGTGTAGGACCGGGCAATAGCTCTTTATTCAGATTTTGGGATCCGATCTGGTAGCTGCAGTTAAACACGATGCGGTCTTTGCCGTTGTGATGAACCTTGTGGTGGGGCACGTACCACGATTCAGTCGTCTGGTCGGCCTCTTTAATGTCAATCTTTGCGACGTGTCCCGCTGTGATGAGCTTCTCAATCTCAGCGCGGTATACACTTTCTTGGGCGGGGTCCTTGGCTAAGCGCCGCTCTGTGTTTAGTAGGTACCGCTCTGTGGCGTCTTTCTTTGCGTGAAAGGTAGGCATCCCTTCCCGCCGCAGGAGTGGCGTGGCGTATCTCAACACGCCGCTGACTGGGACTCTCTTTGTTCCCGTCTCGAGGAGGTTAATGGCGTAGATGTCGTCTTTAGAGCGAATGTCTTTCTTTTCGTTCTTAAAGGGCATTTGTTCTAAGGTCCATAGCCTCTCTACATGCTGCAGGAGTGCGGTGTCTCCCTCTGTGACTCGGGAGTGGAGACAGCTAGTGGCTGTGGTTCGGTTGAGAGATTTGGCGAGTGGGCCTTGGAGAGTCCATCCTAGGCGGGTCTCGACTGCTGCAGGACAGCCTCTGGGTCCGGTATGAACCCGGTCTATCGGGACAATGAGGTCTGCATGGTCGGAGCCTATCAACAGTGTCGGGGTAGCACCGTCTATGAGTGGGATCGGTAGCTTGCGTAGATGTACATATTTCTCCATCAGCTTGGCTACGGGGTATGTGTACCGCGAGAGTCCTATTTCTTGGCTGGTGAAAGCGTCTGTAATCCTGTACCGTCGCTCAGGCTGGCCGCTTGCTGCGATAGAGAATGAGACATTCTCGCCCTTTATCGTTTTCAAATCTCTTCTTATTGTCCGAATTGTCATTTGGTTTTCGCTCCCCCGCAGCCCTAGCTGGGCCGCAGCGGACGCGAGCAGAAGGGTCTTCTCTGACCCGTCATCAAGGACGGCGTAAGTGTCCATGACTTTATTCTGGTAGCTCAATGTCACACGGACTACCTTTAAGAGCACTCTGGCTCCGCTGCTGCTGGCGGGGTCGATGTACATGACGCTTGCTTTGCTGCTTGATGGTGCGGGTGGAGGCCGCCGTCTGTTACTGTCGTGGAGTATGTCCAGATGGGCTCCATCGCACCGACTGCACTTTTTCTTTAAGCGGCATTCGGCTGCCATGTGTGATCGCGCACAGCGAAAACAGCGTCTGTTGGACTTTATCCATTGACTCGCTTCCTCCGCATTCATCTTGGGGAATGAGTCACATTGTGACAGCCAGTGTTCTTTCTCACAGTAGGGGCACACTATCTTCCACTTCTCCTTTCTTGAGGGGGTACTGTGGCTCCTACTGCTTGGCACTGACTCCGATTGGTGCATGACAGTCACCGATCTTCTTGCATCATTTAGTCTCCTGGTTCCTTCTCTGGAGCCAGGGGTGCTCCGTCCGAATGTATCTAGCCGTAAGCTGCTGACTTCTCTCGCCAGGAAGTCGGCTAGATCGAGGAGGTTCGGTTCGGGGCCATTAGAGTCTCGGTGGTCTCTCTGCCGCCTAAAGCGCTCCTGTCGGGCGGGCGGTAGCTTCTCCAAGATCCTCTCTACATTTGAGTTGGCGTATAGTTCATGCCTACCCTTTTCCCTCTGCGCTCCCAGCATCCCTACTAGGGACTGCACTCTGATGGACAGGTCGTCCAGTGCTCGATTGTCTGTTGCTGGGGGTAGGCGGTCGATGTGCCTGATCTCCTGGATCACGTAATCCCATATACGTCCATATCTCTGGTCCAACGCTACCAGCGCTGCGGTGTATGGGGTCGTGGAAGTGGCGTAGGCGAGCGCTATGTTGTGCGCGCGGGGTACCTTTAAATGCTTCAGTAGTATCGCGTATTTATGGCGTTCATCAATGACATCCACCAACATTGTCTCCAGACACATGCGGAGCTCCGTATACTGGGCCCGGTTCTCCTGGGTGAAGTCTGGTACCATAGGTGTGCCAATGTATGACGCGGATCGTTGATACATCGGCGAGCGTTGGGGGAGAGGCCTCCTAGGCGAGTCTCCTCCTGCTCCTTGGCGTGGGCTGGTACCGGCTGTGTACCATGGCCCGCTGGTCCAGGTGCTGTTCCTCGGTGCGGGTCGTGCGTCGTGCTCACCCGTGAATAGCGTCGGGGGTCTGTAGCGCAGCTCCGCGGGGGTATAGCCTGGGCTGTACTGGACCTCCTGGTCCGGTAGAGTACTGTGCTGTCGTCGGGCGTGGTTCTCCTCCTCTTCCTCTTCGTCTTCCGTTAGGTCATCCAGGGCTTGTAGTCTCTGATTTAGCCTCTCCGCAGTGTATGCTGCTCCTTCCCGGTGGTTGGGTCTCGCTTGGACCGGTTGGGGAAGGGGGTCTGCGGGGGGTATAAACCTCGTCTGTTGGTCAAGTTCAGGGTCGCTTACTCGGCTAGGGGATGCCGCCCTGGAGTGATGTCTAGACGAGTTCCTGGAGCCTCTGGTGGAGGGAGGGGGTGCTGTCCTTCTGATCAGCTGTTCTATTAGTTGCGCTTGTGCTCTGTCGCGCTCGGCTTCGCGCTTGGTGAGATCCGATTCTCTCTGGGCACCGGTGGCGGCGCGCTGGGCGTCGGCCCGGTCTCTTGCCATATTCTCTTCCATCTGAATGCGTCTTATTTCCAGGCGTATGTGCTCTTCTTCGCTCCGTTGCTGTATCTGCAATCGATCGCGTTCACCCTGGAGTCTATCGCGTTCAGTAGAGGCTTTCAGGCTGACGAGGAATGCCTGCTGTAGTGTCCTCTCTGCCTCGCTGGGAGAAGACGGTTGTATAGGGGAGCCGTCCCTTGGGGTACTCCGTGCGGAGTCTTGGAGCTCTATCTCCACGGTGCTCTCCTCATCTTCTTCCGTGCCGAGTTCTCTCTCGGTAGTGTTGTCTTCCTCCCGGGACTCGTCGGGGACTACTTCTTCGGTATTGGCGGGGTGTAAAGTCATGTCTGGTTCCCCCTGGTCCCCACCGTGAGCTGGGTCAGTTACGTTAGAACCCATAGGGGCCTCTATGGTCGGGGTAGCCTGGTCGTTAGGGTTAGACATAATTTTACTTTCTAGTTTTACCGCGTTTACTGTTGGTAGAAGACTAGGTTGTTGACTGACAGCGTAAGCCTCTAGGTACTGAGGGAGCTGTCGTTTGCGCCGCGGGCGTTGTTGGTTAGGAGGATCGTTTCGTGGAGTGTTCATCATAGGCCATTTTAATATTAATAACACTATATTAATATTACACTGATTACCCTCCGGCTCGAAGGACCAATTGTAACTGAGGGGTACAATTCCCTG
>NC_140173.1:128563823-128571323 GCF_963971535.1 Notolepis coatsorum
ATTATAATATTAAAAAAAAAATAAAAAATTGGCTGTGGGGGTGCTTAATGTCTGAAGGAGTCGACTGAAGGCTTCTTGTCCTCTGCAAAAGCATGCAATTGGTCCACTGATGGATACATCTTGATATTTGTCTAGTCTAGTGTGTTCATTAGATGGGTGAAATCCTCTTTCAGTGCCTCTGTGCCTGTTTTCGTAGGCAGTTAGCCTCTGGTATGCGTGCCATGAGCGTTAGCCACGCTTCTAGGCCTCTTTTCTTTTGGAAAGAATGATAAAAAAAATTATAAATATTTTTATTTTTAATTTTTTATATTCGACTAAGAGGTTGGCCAGTCGACTACGGCTCCTTTCGACCGATTAATCGACTAATCGACTAATAGGGGTCAGCCCTAATGTTAACCAGTGTTCATTCCTCACAGGGGCTTTGAGCTGTTCCGAGCCAGCATAGTGAAGAACATGAGGTTCCACCAGCAGGTGGAGGAGAAGTCCCTCTCACAGCTCAAGAGATCGTGAGTCCTTCCTCTGTCCCCTGGCACGCTGTCGCATTAAACACTGAACTTGGTGAACTAGAGCCTGAGATGAGATGTCATTTTTATTTGGCCGAGTAGAGGTTCTTCTCACAGCTTCATATTATATTGTAAGTTGGACCTCTTGTATGATCTAAAACATCTAGGGGTTTTCAGTCTATAATCGTGTTTGAACCACGATCATGGGCCCCACTAAAACATATCTCCACACTATAATATAACTATATAACACATAATATGGGGACCCACCCACCAGAACCAGAGCTGTAGCCCATGTTTGCCGTCCTGACCCGCCGTGTCTTCCTCTCCTCTCAGGATGCAGAGGATCCGCAGCAAGCAGCAGAAGTACAGACACGGCCGCTCGTCATCGTCCAGAACTAAAGAGGACAAGGCTGCTGGTAGATGCTCTCTCTCTCTCGCTCATCACGGTTCTCTGCTGTAATTCTAGGCAACTTCTGAATACACATTATTTTACTGCTGAAGTGGTTTTTTTGTGTTGCACTCCGAAACACCATTGTATAGTATTAAAGGAACGTGCCAACATTATGTGTAGACTACAGTCTACTAAATTATATGCTTTTTTTTTTTTTTTTTTTTTTTTTTTTTAAACATAACATAAATTTAGACACACAAGCATTAACAGTAAATATCCTAAGTAAATCACAGGATTATACATTTCAAATCAATATAAATGTAGTTTACGGGATATATATATACCTAATACTTGCAATCCAATACAATACATACATATGCTCTTGCTCGCTCCCCCCCCCCCGGACCCCCACTTGGATAATCCATCCATTTTCATTTGTTTCTAACCAGGCACTACAATTCATATGCTAGCTTTTATTCTCTCCACCACTTCTAACCAAATTGCAATGTTAGTTTCACTGACACCTAAAATTCTTGCTGTAGATATCTCTAGATAAATCACATCGAGATAGGTAAGAATCCATACCTTCCGGCAAATTTTTTCCAGTTGAATCCATCGTGAGGCTATCAGCTTTTTAGCAGCTGTGAGACCGGATAAAACGAGTCTCTTTAGCTGTATAGGGGCTGCAAACTGAAAAACATCATTCAACAGCAATACAGAGGGATGTACAGGTATATTCAGATTATATTATATGCTCTTCTTTACACTATATGATGTGCTGGATTATTACAGTATGTCCTGACTGACATCTGGGTGGTTGTGTGATTCGACTGGGTTCCAAACCTGGGTTCCAAACTCTCTCTTTTTGCCTCCAAGAGTCCCAGAAGGAGAAGAAGCGCTCCAAGAAGAAGAAATGGCAGCAGCCCTGGTTGGACCACGCTACAGGTAGGACACACATCTCTCCCTATACAACACAGAGTATTAGGGTTATTTTGAACTGTTATCACTCCTCTGCAGTGCTGCATTCAGGAGAGTACTAACGGAACGTAGACCAAATGCGGCCACATTTTTATAGGATTCTATCACATTTTCATAACAATAGCACCCTGCGCCGTTTTCACTGAGGTTTCTTACAAATGAACGATGCTTTGTGTTGTCCTTTATATGCCGATTATCATTCAAATCTTAAATTGTACCATATGTCCCCCTTTAGACAACATATGTAACGCTACCAGCACACTTAATTAGTTTACCATTCGCGGTCGCTATACCGAGGTCGCAGTAATAGTTTACCGCTGTTCAGATCACGTCGAAGAATATAGACGCATCCCAGTGACCTGCGACCTGTGCTAACGCTCTTGGGAAATGCATTATTGTAGTTTTCAACATTTTCACCTTTTAATTTTAAACCAATGCTGCCATCTACTGTTCGTCACCTTGAGAGCCACTTCTGTATACAGCGTCACCCCAAACCCATTCTAGAGATTCCCACTTTTTACTGGGAGGGGGGCGTGGCCGTATTTGGTCCCAGACAATAAGAGTGGCTGCGATTGGTCATTGTGACGTTACCTGTCTGAGTCTGACAGTGAGGAGGAGGAGGAGGAGGAGGAGGAGGAGGAGGAAGAGGAGGAGTATTAATTATAAACTGTACTATGTGTTATTACTCCTCTGCAGTGCTGCATTCAGGAGAGTACTACCTGTTTGAGTCTGACACTGAGGATGAGGAGGATCTGCAGTTTGATGACCAGAAACCACAAAAGCAAACCGCCTGTCAGGTCAGTTAAACATGGATTGACCTGTAATTCTGGATAATAAAAAAAAAAAAACATTGGTAGCACTTTATAATAACACCCTGTTATAATACATTTATAAGGTATTTGTAGATAATGAACTAATCATGAACAAACCATTTATATACATTCATAAATGATTATTAAATAATTTATAACTATATTTGTATAACATTTACAAAGTATTTATCTACAAATACCTTATAAATGTATTATAACAGGGTGTTATTATAAAGTGCTACCAAAACATTTTAACATTTTAGATTTTGCACATATTTAAAACCAGGACACAGACAGTAGCATAGATGCAAAGCATGAGGGCAGATTATCTGTGCACGAGTCAAAGTGTCATGCCTGTGAGCCGTCACAAGGGGCAGAGTGGCTAACCTGACTGACTGAATGAATGAATGAATGAATGAATGAATGGATGGATGGATGGATGGCTGAATGAATGAATGTGTGAGTGAGTGAATTAGTCATATTGTTGGTCTATGATGTGCCTCACGTCTAAAATCTCAAACCTATTTGATCCTCCAATCATAGCTGTTACTTTCCTCAGACAGACATAGCTACATGCTTACATTTACATTTACACGCATTCAATTATCAATATTGTGAATATTCAATATTCTTCTCATACATTTATTTATTGACATTGTTGACATGCCTTTTATAACCGAATGCCTCTTCCTCTGTCATTTAGACCATTGGGCATTTTACAGTCGGGGTCAGGGGTCAATTCACTCTCAGTTCAATTCATTGACATATTTTTTATTTTAATACGGAATTATTTTGCTTATGATACAGCACACAAGTTTCTCTGTGTTTGATTTGAGAAGAAAATCCACCTCCTCCAGAATGTGATGCATCTGAATGTGAAATGAAGCCTGTAGCCGTGTTTTAGACACGTTCTCATGTGAAGTCATGCTTTTGTTTCCACCAGTTGGCCTACCAGGGCTGGGTGACCAGTGTAAAGGGGGCTCTGAAAGATCGACAGAGACGACAGAGAGACGCGAGAAGGCTGCAGAAGAGACAAGAGGAGGAAGAGAGAGAGGAGAGAGAGGCATTGCTGGCGATACAACAGGAACCGTGCACGGTGCCAGGTATACGGAGAGACATGTGACTTTATAGCCCTTTTCAGACATGCACTCGGGACAATGTGCTGAGGATCAGGGGCAGGGGATTTGCCCCGAGTTGCCTTTTCAGAAACGTGTAGAACACAGCATGCAACTCTCTGGGAGGCAGACGTGTTCGGACTTATGGAAATACTGCTCTTGGTTTAGGTGGGGCGTGGCACCGAGGTCATGACGCACAAAGCCTACCTCCTCCGCCTGTGTATGGAACATTATCATTTAAAATATTAAAATATATATATAAAATAAAGGTTTGAAAACTAAGGCAGTGGTCAACCTGAGGGTTGTGATATGCATCACATTTAGTGGTGGGACTCGATAAAAAATTTGTATCGAATTAATTCATACATTTTAATCGCATATCAATATTTGATGCGAAAAGCAAAATGTTTCAATTCAAATGAATTTTGGTATACGAGTGAATCAATGAATATACATTATGCATACATTTAAGCAGCAAAATCCTGTATTAGCTACTACACAGACCAACAGATCAATGCTATTTTTAACAAAGTGCAGCAATTTTAGGAATAATATATATATAGCGCAAAGGACCTTTTGTAAACTCAAACACTGTCGAGGTAAAAGTAAAACGCAGTACTTTCAAGTACATTCCAGAACAGTTGACCATTGAAAAAAAACACTCTTGATTGATCTCAATTTCTCTTATTTTTTTATGAACAAACCAGACTAAGAAAAAAAGTAATTTGCGATGTATTATACTTTATACTTATAGCACATGCATGAGTCTGGTCTCCTTTGAAAGGTAACATTCTTACACAATAAAGAAAAATCATCATGCGATTAAATGCATCAATTCTTTCTGTAGTTAATTAATCGAAATTAATGCGATAAAGTCCCAGCCCTAATCACATTATATTCTTTGGTACAGCTGTTTTATTTCCTTGTGAAATAATGAATATTTGAAGTCACACACACAACGGACGCATCGGAACGTTTTTCCAGGTTTTCATCTACGTTCAGTAAAGACAGAACACTCTCTGACGTGGTGGTTATACTGTGTTGTGTGTTGCAGGTTGTGGAGACAATGATGTGTTTGAGCAGCCTGCGATTCCCGAGGAGGTGGATGAGAATGAAGAGCAGGAAGTATCTAGTAGGTTTTATGTCTTAGTCTGATAGTCTTTTAGGAGAGTGTTTTAAGACACTGGGTCAGGGGACTAAAAATTCACAATGTCATGCTCAGGTTGGGATTCCTTTCCACCTGTTCCCACCCTGAATATGGTCAATAGTAAAGACTAAAATGGATTCCCAAATGATTCTGGAGAAATGTATAGTATCTCTGTAAAGGTGGCAGTATACTGAAAACAAATGCACATGTTCAGTTGGAAGCATGGGAGCAAGTGTGTGGAGCATCTGAAGAATAAATGGTACCAGCTGGATTTGGCCCGCAGGCCTCGAGTTTGACACATGTGGACTAAAGCAGTGGTTCTCAACTGGTGGGTCGCGACCCAAAAGTGGGTCGCGGTGCCATTTTGAGTGTGTGTGTAATCTTTATTTTTTTTATTTTTTTTTATCCACTTTTTCTCCCATTTTCTATATTTTCTCCCATCCCAATTTCGTATCATCCAATTCAACCCTCCCCTGTCACGAACGCTGTTTCTTGCCTCCCACAAGCCGGCTGCAATGTGGACTAAGTCATACATAGCACAAGTCCCCTCCGGTACTTGAGGTAACAGCAGTCGCATCTTTTCACCTGCGCAGCTCGATCTCTCAGTGGCGAGGAGTAACGCGTGGGAGGCTCACGCTTCCCCCGACACTTCCTGATTCTACTGCGCAGGCGCACCAACCGACCTGTAGGAGTCGCTGTCCACAACGCCCGATCCCCACCCATCAGTTTCCCACCCCCTAATACGGCCAATGTGTATTAGTATGAACGACCAGCTAAACTGAAAGCAATGTGGCGCGCTGGGCATTTGCTGGGCATTTGTGGCGAGCGCCTTGCCCACTACGCCACGTAGCCGCCCCTAATCTTTATTTTTTTTATGCTGCCCTTTTATTTAGAAGGACATACGTGTTCCCATGACGCAGTGCACATGCAGTAGCCGTTTGCTGCCAGCGTTGTCATGACAGTAACACTAACGTTGTCACATCAGTTAGCGCTCATTGATTCGAGCATTTGTAAAATGGCGAAACGCAAATATGACACAGACTACATTAAATATGGGTTTTCTTTGAGGACAAAATAGAGGGACCAAAACCTCAGTGTGTTGTGTGCAGTGAAGTGCTAGCACATGAAAGCATGAAGCTATAAAAAATGTATATTCTTCATAATACAATGCTGTTCAGTATCCCCTGATAGGGTAATCTCTGCTACAGTTCAATTCAGATTCATGAAACTTGATGAGCATCACCAGTTTAAAGTTGTTAAAAGTCATATATGCCTGTAATTCAAGATAAATCTGCCTTCTGTAGTTCTCTGTAGCTCACTTGGTAAAGCATGGCACTAACAATGTTGAGGTTGTGGGTTCGATCCCATGGGACTACATATACTGAAAATCTATGCACTCATGTACTGTACGTTGCTATGGATAAAATTGTAATTTTTTTCCATTGAGTTTTTAGCCCTAGTTGCACTTTTGTTGCACTTTCTTTTTGTTTATTTCATGTTTTTAACAATGCATGAAGGATTGTGTATTACTGCACAATTTAAATAAATCAAAGTGGTTCAACAATTTGGGTCGCGACTTAATGCCTAAGGAGAATGTGGGTCCTGAGGCTAGACCAGTTGAGAACCACTGGACTAAAGGATAGTACAATAAAATAAGAGTAAACTTTGGTAGATGAGCCTCCACAATAGTCAAGAAAATCTGTTTGGGTTTCCCAAGAATAATATTCAAAAGATGCTTTAGGCATTGCAATATAAAATAACCCATCCTTGGTGGTTTCTTTTGGAAAGTCTAATAAGATTGTTAGAGTGCTATAAGGTCCCTAAAGTCGCTCTCCTTTGCCCCATTTCCCTCTTTCCCTCCTTCTCTTTCTCCAATGGGGGCGACAGTGGCTCGGGAGGTAGAGCAGTCGCCAGGTAATCCGGAGGTTCCCGGTTCGATTCCCGCTCCTCCCGGGCAGTGTGTCGAAGTGTCCTTGAGCAAGACACTTAACCCCTAATTGCTCCTGATGAGCAGGTTGGCACCTTGCATGGTTGCCTCCGCCGTCGGTGTGTGAATGTGTGAGTGAATGGGTAAAATGTGAGGAACAAATTGTAAACCATTTACCACCCCCCCCCCCCCCCCCCCCCCATCTCTCTCTCTCCCTTTCCCTCTCTCTATCCCAGGTCATGGGGAGATGGTCCAGAGGATCATGGATATATTGCGGTTCTTATTGGCCATAGTTCTGGCCATGGTGGACGGACTGACCCAGTGGCTCAACCTGCTCACCAAACAGTACAGGGACACGTCCACAGTTCTCTCCAACGAAAGATATTTTCTCATCCACAAGATAGGACAGGTAACACACATACACTGCTGTGCTCAAACAACACACAACGAAACAAACGATACCTGATCATGTAATGTTACCAGACAGGACAGGTGAAAAGAACTCACAAAACCAGACGCACACATTTTGTTTAATTTCAAACCTTTATTTAAACTCAAAAGGCAACGGAGGTTTCCCCTCATTTACAGTCACGTCGAGTGTACATACAGAAATAAGTACAAAAA
>NC_140173.1:128573823-128576088 GCF_963971535.1 Notolepis coatsorum
AGGGGTCAAAACAAGTACAGGTCCTCATACGTTCCGGGAAAAGGCAAGGATAGTCGTCAGGCAGGCGGAGGTCAGAACACGTTTATCCAGAGCCAGAGATCAGGGTGAAGAGCCAGATATAGGACTGCGGGGAAAGGAGGACAACAAAGAGTTAGGCACGGTCAGAGAACAACGGACTAAATAACTATACGAGAGCACAATAACACGACTAACTGGTAAACACAAAGTTACGATCTGGCAGCATATTATCGCATATTATCGCTGACGTAATCAGCCCACAGACGTCAATCAGCTGCTCTGCACACCTGAACTCCATACCTGACCAACGAGAGTAGCCAGGCAGTGACAGTGTATGTCCATTCACCTAAAAAAGAAAAATTATAATAATAATCTAAAAAGGTACTTACAAATACTTCATATCAGGGGACAGACTTAGTAGATATTACTGCTCGATCATAAATGTTCTTGAATTTTGATACTTTGAAAACATTTTTTGATACTATGATTCTTGTTGTGATGTCTTTGTCTGCATTTGTATTGTTGTGACGTCTTTTGTTTTGAACGCTCCTGTCTACACAACAATGGACTTTTGAGTAATAATAATATAATAATTACTTGCATTTATATAGCGCTTTTCTAGACACTCAAAGCGCTTTACAATGTAGGGTGGAAATTGCCTCCTTCACCACCACTGGTAGCACCCAACCTTGGGCTACGCAGGCTCAATGGCTGCCATACACTGGCACCCGGCACACATCACACTACACAATGGCTGAACGGCTCAGGAGACAGGGATTGATACCAGCCAATTAAGGGGAAGGGATGATTAGGTTGCCTTGATGTCAGAGACCTGATTGGGAATTTGACCAGGAACGTTGGGGTTCTTTAACGACCGAATTCAGTCAGGACCTCGGTTTAGCGTCTCCTCCGAAGGACGGCACTCGCGGCTGTACGGTGTCCCTATCACCGTAACAGGGGCATTGTTACTGACAAGTCCAGAGGACAGAGTGCCCCCTGCTGGACAACAACACCACTTTCCGACAGCAGCCTTGACCGGGGCTCGAACCTGTGATCTTCCGATCATGAGTCCGGAGCTCTACTCATGTAGCCACGCTGTACTTGAACAGATGTCCAGGGAGAAGAGCTATGCATGTCTTAAATGCTCCCTTCCTCCCCCTCCTTCCCTCTCTCTCCCCCCCCTCTCCCCTCTCCCCCTCTCCCCCCCCCCCCCCCCTCTCTCTCTCTCTCTCTCTCTCCCCCTCTCCCTCCCCCCTCCCACTCTCTCTCTCTCTCTCTCTCTCTCTCTCTCTCTCTCTCTCTCTCTCTCTCTCTCTCTCTCTCTCTCTCTCTCTCTCTCTCTCTCTCCCTCTCTCTCTCTTTCTCTTCTCTCTCTCTCTCTCTCTCTCTCCTCTCTCTCTCTCTCTCTCTCTCTCTCTCTCTCTCTCTCTCTCTCCCTCTCTCCGCAGGCACTTCTTCATTGAGGAGCTTGAACAGAGCAGGGAGTTCTACGTCGGCCAGAGTCGTCTGTTGAAGCTGCTGTTTGCCCTGTACAGCCTGCTGGCTGGCAACTCTGAGCTGGTCTGCTACCTCATCATCGTGCTGAACAACGTGGTCACGGCGTCGGTCATCTCCGTGGTGCTGCCCATCCTGGTGTTCCTGTGGGCCATGCTGGCCGTGCCGAGACCCACCAAGAAGTTCTGGATGACCGCTATCATCTACACGGAGGTGTGTATGCAGACAGACAGACAGACAGAGACACATATAGCCATACACACACACACACACACACACACACACACACACACACACACACACACACACACACACACACACACACACACACACACACACACACACACACACACACACACACACACACAGGCCATCAGAGCCTTGAACACTGAACTCTCCACACTCAAGCACACATGAGCACACACACACACACACACACACTGTACACGCTCACACACTAGCAGCCACTTTAACATGAGCAAG
Organism: Notolepis coatsorum; assembly: GCF_963971535.1. Classification (NCBI taxonomy): domain Eukaryota; kingdom Metazoa; phylum Chordata; class Actinopteri; order Aulopiformes; family Paralepididae; genus Notolepis; species Notolepis coatsorum. Next base: position 128,575,819 of record NC_140173.1, read on the forward strand.
CACACACTCATGCTGCACACGCCCACACTTATGGCCACTAAGGAAAGGTCACTTTAAAAATAGTATAACTTGAGACTGTATAAAATAGCAATGTACAGAAAGACACAGTGCCTCATCCGTAGCTAACAGTGTATGCACTACCACAGGACCTAGCATGTCCTCCATGCTCTGTAAATAACTTATGTACAAATACCGATATGCCCTACTATGTACTGTTTATTGCACAATGTTGTTTTATTGGATTCTATTATATGTTGTTACTACTGTATT